>NW_027331929.1:7752529-8125029 GCF_048418815.1 Hemitrygon akajei
GTCTGTGAAGGCTTGGGAAATCCAGTCAGGAGTACCCCGGCAAGGGACGGCGCACAGTAAGGTGAGGGTCTGAGTGCATTCCTCTCCACATCCCTCTCCTATTCACTACACCAACTCCTCTACAAATTCCCCCACTCTCCCTGCCTCCCACTTCTCCTCTCGCTTTACACCCCTCAGGCTTCTCTTCCTACACTGCCTCCCTCTCAGTCTTCCTTTACTCCGCTCTCTTTCAATCTGCCTCCTCCTCTTCTCTACCTCTCCATCCTCATGCTTCTACCTCTCTGTGCCGTTCTCTCTCCTTCCCTACCCACCGTCTACGCCCTCTCTATACTTTTTCCTTCGTCTTTCTCCATACCCGGTTCATCGTTCCCCCACTGTGGCATCTGCGTCTCTCCCTATCCACTTCCTTTCTCTAACCTTTGCTAAATTCATCTTCCCCTTCTCCTCCCATCTCCCTTTCTATCGCCTCCCTTCTCTCTTTCGGAACACCCTCACTCTTCACTCTCCCTTCTATTTACCTCCCTGCCTCCCTACCCATCTCTACCCATTTGCCCTTTCGCACTCTCGCTCTCTCTCCACACAGTCCTTCATTTTCTCTACCCTTCCCTTTGCCCTTTACTACTCTCTCCCTCTGTCGCTATCCAGCTGCTCAATGGGGACAGAGTTTGTTAAGTGTGTCCAGGAAGGATTCCTGTCACAGTGTGTTGACAGGCCGACTAGGGGGAATGCCATACTAGATCTAGTATTAGGTAACGAACAGGGTCAGGTCACTGATCTCTCAGTGGGTGAGCACCTGGGGAACAGTGAACACCGCTCCCTGGCCTTTAGCATCATCATGAAAAAAAATGAATTAGAGAGGCCAGGAAATTTTTAATTGTCGGAAGGGAAAATTATGAGGCTATGAAGCTAGAACTTGCGGGTGTAACATTGGGGTGATGTTTCTGCAGGGAAATGTATTATGGACATGTGGTCGATGTTTATGGATCTCTCGCAGGATGTTATGGATTAATTTGTCCCGGTGAGGAAGATAACGAATAGAAGGGTGAAGGAACCATGGGTAACAAGCAAGGTTGAAAATCTCGCCAGGTGAAGAAGGCAGCATACATGAGGTTTGGTAACAAGGATCAGAAGGGGCTATTGACGAATATAGAGTAGCAAGAAAGGAGCTTAAGAAGGTGCTGAGGAAACCACGAAGGGAACATGAGAAGGCCTTGGCGAGTAGAGTAAAGGAAAACCCAAGGCATTCTCCAAATTATGTTAGGAACAAAAGAATGACAGGACTGAAGGTAGGACCGATTAGGGATAAAGGTGGGAGGTTGTGTCTGGAGTCTGTAGAAGTGAGCGAGGTCCTCAATGAATACCTCTCTTTGGTATTTACCAATGAGGGGGAACTTTATTACGGTGAATACAATATGAGCGAGGTTGATGTTCCAGAGCATTTCGATATTAATGGAGAGGAGGTGTTTGAGTTGTTAAAGTACAGGAGGGCGGACAGGTCCCCGGATCCTGACGGAATATCCCCCAGGTTGCTCCACGACACGAAGGAAGAGATTGCTGAGCTTCTGGCCTGATCTTTATGCCCTCGTTGTCCACTGGAATGGACTGGAGAATTGGAGTGAGGCGAATGTTGTCCCGTTGTTCAAAAAAGTTTGTATGGGTAGTCCGGCTAATTATAGACCAGTGAGCCTTACGTCTGTGTTGGGAAAGCTGTTGGCAAAGATTCTTAGAGATGGGATCTATGGGCATTTAGAGAACCACGGCTGATCAGGGACAGTCAGCATGGCTTTGTGAAAGGCGGATCGTGTCTAAAAAGCCTGCTGCAGTTATTTGAGGAGAAGATTAGGCATATAGATGAGGGTAGTGCAGTGGATGCGATCTAAATAGATTCTGGTAAGGCATTTGACAAGATGCCAAACAGTAGGCTTATTCAGAAAGTCAGAAGACATGGGATTCAGGGAGGTTTAGCCAGGTGGATTCACAATTGGCTTTACTCTCTGGAGAGAAGGCGGATGAGAGGAGACATGATAGAGGTGTACAAGCTATTAAGAGGAATAGACAGAGTGGACAGCCAGCGCCTCTTCCCCAGTGCACCACTGCTCAGTACAAAAGGACATGGCTCTAAGGTAAGGGGAGGGAAGTTCAAGGGCGATATCAGAGGAAGATTTTAATTTTACTCAGAGAGTGGTTGGTGCGAGGAATGCACTGTCTGAGCCAATGGTGGAGGCAGATACACTAGTGAAATTTAAGAGACTACTGAACAGTAATATAAAGGAATTTAAGGTGGGGGGATATATGGGAGGCAGGGTTTAAGAGTCGGCACAACTTTGTGGGCTGAAGGGCCTGAAATGTGTAGTAATATTCATTGTTCTATTAATTCCAGTTACAGAGGTTGGATGGGCAAGCCGGTGTTTCTAGATCGGGGCGACACGGGTGCTGGTGCTTGAGAGGAGAATGAGAGAGGGGCAAATAAATGTGGGTGGGGTAAATAACGCGGAAGCGGTGAGAGTTGGGTAAGGTGGGAGAGAAGTGGCGAGAGGAATTGTGGAGTGAAAGGATTGAGAGAGTAGGGAGTGAGCGAAAGAGAGAGAGAGAAAGTCACGGAACAAAGAAGAGAAGATAGAGTGCACCACTGAAAGGAGAAGTTGGAGAAAGCACTTTACAGCGAAAGGGGGATCCCTCACCTCGGCGGGGTTTTCGGTGTTTGCCTTGGGGTTTGGTTTCACGCAGACAGAGCGTCTGAAGCCCCGCCGATGAGCAGGAGCAGTCCGACACGTAAACCAGGACCCAACAAGGGGATGCGAATCACCAGGGCAATAGGGTGACACAAATCCCTCCGACATTCCATCCTTCCCAAATCCCAATTTCTTTCAATACTTCCTTCCATTCCTTTCCTCTCTCACACCCTTTGACTCCTCACTCCTTCTATCGTCTAAATTATTTTCCCTCAACCCTTCCCTTCTGCACTCTTCTTTCCTCTGTACCACACCCCTACCCTCCTCTCCGTTTCCTATCATTCCTTCTCTCTCTCTTCCTCCCATTCATGCTCCCCACCCTACTTTTCTCCCTCACTCTCACAATCGCCTCCTCCACTATTTATCCTCCCATCTACCTCGTCCCCCCCGGTTTCCCCATCTCCATTACTTTTACTTTACCCTCTCTCCCAACACTCCCTCTTCTCTCCTTCCCTCTGCCTACCCAGTCCACAGCCACACAGTTCCATCTCTCTCTGCCGAAACCCAATCTCCCCCCTCTCTCCCTCTCCGTCTCTCTCCCCACTCTTACTACAGTTACCCCCGCCACTCTCGTATCACTCGAACAGCCACTCGCACACCCTCATACTCCCTCCAGCCCCACTGCCGCTTCCCCACCCCCTGCTCTCTGTTCCTCTCTCTATCAGCTGTTCATCTTGTGTTAGTTGGTGTTGGTCTGCCTCTTTTGTCAACACGGGCTTGCTCTGACAACTGTTGCTTCCCCTGTTCAGCTCAGAGCCACTGAGAATCCTCGACAGGATGGACGACAGTGAGACTTATATGAATGTGGAATTCGCAAAAAAGGACGCACGGTCTCCTTCCCGAGGTGAGTGGGGGCAGAAAACCGGAGGGAGAGAGTTTCAATCTGTGTTAGACCACGAGGGCATGTGATGGGTCGGTGTGGAAGAAACCGCACTCTGTGTCTAACCCTGCTCGTGCATGATGGTACGGTGTGGAGGAAATTTCACTCTGTCTCTGACCCCGTGAGTGTGTGATGGGACAGTATGGCGGGAAATTGACTCTGTGTCTCACCTTGGGAGTGTGCGATGGGGCAGTGTGAATGGAGATTCACTCTGTGCCTGACCCGGGGAGTGTGTGATGGGACGGTGTTGTGGGAGATTCACTCTGTGTCTGACCCCGTGAGTATGTGATGGGACGGTGCGGAGGGAGCTTTACTCTGTGGCTGACCCCGGGAGTGTGTGATGGGACGGAGTGGAGGGAGATTCACTCTGTGTCTGACCCCGGGAGTATGTGATGGGACGGAGTGGAGGGAGGTTCACTCTGTGTCTGACCCCGGGAGTGTGTGAAGGGACGGTGCGGAGTGAGCTTTGCTCTATGTCTCACCTTGGGAGTGTGCGATTGGACAGTGTGAATGGAGATTCACTCTGTGCCTGAACCGGGGAGTGTGTGATGGAAGATGCGGAGGGCGGTTCTCTCTATGTCTGACCCGAGAATTATGCGATGGCGCAGTTCAGTGAAGTTCACTCTGTTTCTGGTCTAGCCCTGGCGATGCTTCACTCGAGAGGGAAGATAACTGTGTCTGACCCCCGGAGTATGTGATGAGACAATGTGAAGGGAATTTCACTATGTGTCTGATTCCGGGAGTGTGTGAAGGGACGGTGTCCCCGGACCAGAGAGATGGAAGTCACTTTCATCTGTTAGTTTGACGGTGTTTATCTGATGGGTCCACTCCTGCCGTGAGATTTTCGGGCAAGAGCGCCATGAATCCTGACGATTCCCTGTTTGAGGATGTCGGAGGTATTGCTCGGACTGGCGACTGGGAGGGAGCACTGTGAGGGGTTGGGGATAGTGGCTTTGGAGGGGCGGAGTGGAGGGAGCGCCCTGGGTGGGCGGTATCGAAGGCCGCTGTGGATCGTAGTGAAGAAAGTGGTGAGGGATGACAGAATGTCATGGGAGGGGCAGTACTGTGGTAGTGTCGTGGTAGGGGCTGTGTGGTGGAAGTGTCACTGAGGAGGGGGTGCTGAGAGGTCGAAGGAGGGAGCGCTGTGGGTTTGCAGATGAATAAGGAAAGTTGTTTAGAGGCGATGATGAGGGAGCGTTGTGTAAAATTTTGTAATCATCTCTCTCCGCTTTTAATCTCCATAATCTCTCCTCTCTCTCCCTTCTCTCTCCTCTGCCTTTTCTCTCTCCGAACTCAAGCCATGTCCCTTCCTTCCTCTTTTTCACCCATTCTCTCCCATCCTGTCTCTCCTGCTCTGTCCCTTCTTTTCCCCATACCACTCTTTGCCCTTTTCTAATCCACTCTCCCCTCCCTCGTCATCATCTCATCGTCCCTCATCTCATCCTCTGTTCCCTTCTCTCCATTCTCCCCTCCCCCCTCAGTACACCTCCTCTCTATCGGCACCTCCTCTCTACCTTCCCGCTCTCTCCTTCTTCTTACCTCTCCATCCCCTGCGCCTGACTCTATCTTTCCTCCCTCACTCTCCACACTCGCTCGCTCTTTTTCCCCACTGTCTACCCATCTCTCAACCTCTTTCTCCGCTTCCCCTTTCTCCCATCCCTCTCTGTTTGCCCGCACTCTCAATCCTCTCCCCCGGCACACTCACCCGGTTCTCCACTCTCACTCTCCCCTTTGCACTGTTCCCCTCTCTATCGCTCCCTTCGTCTCTCCCACTTCGCTCATGCACGGCTGAACCACCCCATCGATCACTTTTACACTCTCTCCCCGTGTTTCTCCCCTCTCTTCTCATTCCCCCTCATTCCCTCTCGCAATCTCCCACCCCACTCACTCCTTCACTTACCTCCTCTCCCTGTATTCTCTCTTACCCTCTCTCTGCATCTCGCTGTCCCCCATTCTCAAACACTCTCTCTCACATTCTCTCTGTTTATCTCCCAGACGGTCTGACCTGCACCTACTCAGAGCTGAACTTTCGGAAAGACAAACCCCTCATCGTGAAGGATGAGGATCCTCCCATCGCCTCGGGACCGGGCGAGTTGCCAATCACTGCACTGACAGGTCAGAATTCATCAATAATGACGTTATTTCCGAGGTGTCACGTGTCATACCCCCTCGTGCCCAAGTTTCTAATGCATCAGCCGCGACTGTTTCTCTGTCAACTCCTCCCATAGACTGACCACCATCACTTTCCCATCTCATCTTAGACCTGTGTGCTTTTTCTCCTCTGTTCCCCAAGCCCAGAGAAAATAACTGTGGGCATTCGCTTTGTCTGTGCCCCTCATGGCTTCAGAATCCCCTGAAAGGTCATTCCAGCGCTACAGGGAATAATGTCGCTGCCAACCCACCCTCTCTTCATAACTCCGTCCCTGGAGTGCAGGCAAAATCTTCCTCTGCACGCTTTCCATAGAACCATAGAATATTACAGCACAGAAACAGGCCTTTTGGCCCTACGAACCATTTTTCTGCCTAGTCCCACTGACCTGCACCTGGGCCATATGCCGGCGGACACCTCACATACATGTACCTGTCCAAATGTTCTTTAAATGTTAACAGTTAGCGCGCATTTACCACTTCACCTGGCAGCTCATTCCACACTCCCACTATTCTCTGTCTGAAGAAATCCTCCACTAATGTACCCTTTCAACTTGCTCTCCTTCACTCTTAACACATGCCCTCTGTTTTTTATTCGTCCTACCCTCATTGGGAAAAGCCTGCTTATATCCATCATAAATTTATATACCACCGTCAAATCTCCCCTCATTCTTCTACGCTCCAGGGAATAAAGTCCTAACCTATTCAACCTTTCTCTGCTTCTCAAATCCCGGCAAAATCCTTGTAAACATTCTCTGCACTCTTTCAACCTTATTAATATTCCTCCTGTAAATCGATGACCAAAACTGCACACAACACTCCACTTTCGGCCTCACCAATGCCTTATACAACCTCATCATAACATTCGACCTCTTATACTGAATACTTTTATTTATTAAGGTCAATAAACCAAAAGCTGAGGAGGGGGCGCTGAGAGGTCGAAGGAGGGAGCGCTGTGGGATGGCAGATGTATAAGGAACTTTGTGTGGAAGCGGTGATGAGGGAGCGCTGTGAGGGAGAACTCTACAATCTTTCCTCTCTCTCTCTCTCCCTTCTTTCCCTTCTCCCTCCTCAGTCTCAAGCCATGTCCTTTCCCTTCTCTTTTTATCCCTTTCTCTCCCACCCACCCTTTTCTGCTCTTTCCGTCTTCTCCCCTCTACCACTCTTTGCCCTTTATCATTAATTCTCCCCTCCCTTGACATCATCTCATCCTGTCAATTCCCTTCTCTCCATTCTCCCCCCTGACTACACATCCTCTCATTCGCTCCTTCTCTCTCTCCTTCTTCCTATCTCTCTGTCTCCTGCCACTGACACTATCTGTTCCACTTTCACTCTCACTCTCCCACTCACTCTCTCCATCCCGCTTTCCCACTCCTTGTCCTCCCTCACTCTGCTCCTCGCTCGCTTTTTCCCCACTGTCTACACATCTCTCAACCTCTTTCTCCGCTTCCCCATTTTCTCTTCCCTCTCTGTTTGCGCACTCTTTCAATCCTCTCCCCCTGGCACACTCCCTGGCACTCTCGCTCTCCCCTTTGCACTCTCCCCCTCTCTATCGCTCCCTTGGTCTCTCCGACTTCGCTCATGCACGGCTGAACCACCCCATCGATCACTTTTTCTTTCATTCTCATTCCCTCTCTTCTCATTCCCCCTCACTCCCTCTCGCTATCTCCCATTCCAGTCACCCCTTCACTTACCTCCTCTCCAGGTACTCTCTTCCCCTCTCTCTGCATCTCGCTTTCCCCCATTCTCTAACATTTTCTCGCCTTGTCTCCCAGACGTTCTGACATCCACCTACTCAGAGCTGAACTTTCGGAAAGACAAAGCCCTCATCGATGAGGATGAGGATCCTCCCATCGCCTCGGGATCCGGCGAGTTGCCAATCACTGCACAGACAGGTCAGAATTCTTCAACAATGATGTCATTTCCGAGATGTCGCGTGACATACCCCCTCGTGCCCAAGTTTCTAATGCATCAGCCGCGACTGCTTCTCTGTCAACCATAAAACATTAGAGCAAAGAAACAGGCCTTTTGGCCTTACTTGGCCGCGCCGAACCATTTGTCTACCTAGTCCCACTGAACGGCACCTGGACCTTATGCCTGCGGACACCTCTCAGACATGTACCCATCCATATTTTCCTTAAATGTTAAAAGTGAGCGCTCATTTACCACTTCATCTGGCAGCTCATTCCACACTCCCACTATTCACTGTGTGAAGAAATCACCCACTAATGTACCATTTAAACTTTCTCCCCAATTTTCTCCCCAAATAGCCCTACCCAATTTTAGGTTTTACTATTGGGCTGCCAATATAAGGAGTATTACTTTCTGGTCCTATTATAGTTATCGTAAAGATTGCCCATCATGGGTCTCCTGAGAAGTTAATTCTGCAAGAAAATTCCTCTATTGTCTCTCTTGTTGGATAATACTTTTCTTTTTCAGCAAATAAAACAACAGATAACATAATTGTTAAACAAACTTTAAGGATCTGGTCTCAATCTAGAAATTTTTTTGGTTTACCGAATTTTTCATTATCATCTCCCATTCTCCTATTTTTTTTTTAATCCCTTCCATGACTGATAAATTCTTTAAAGATTGGGATGAACTAGGTATTAAGTGTTTTGGAACTTATTTATCTCAGGATCTCTTGCTTCATTTGACTAATTGTCAAATAAGTTTGCACTCCCAAAAATACATTTTTACAGATACCTTCAAATTAGAGATTTTCTACGTTTCCAATTAGCTACTTTTCCTATAGGTCCTGATATAAATTTACTGGACGATCTTTTAAATTTAAAATCTTTTGTTAATGGTTCTATTATCCGTATCTATAACTTTTTGATTGATTCTAGACAAGACTTTTTAGATAAAAAAAAAAAGCTTGGGTGAATGACCTAATTTGTCAGATTTCTGATGATAGATGGAATTAAATTCTTAAACGGGTTAATAAATCGTTTTTTCTGTGCTCGTCATTCTCTTCGACAATTTAAAGTGGTTCATAGAGCTTACATTTCTAAACAGAAACTGTCCAGTTTTTATCCGAATGTTTCTCCACTTTGTAATAATTGGAACTCTGCTGATGCCTCTTTAGTTCATATGTTTTGGTTTTGCCCTACAATTGAAAAGTTTTGGCGGGAAGTATTCCATACCTTCTCACAACTTTTTAGGGTTCAATTTGACCCAGATCCCCTTGCTGCCTTGTTTGGTATTATTGCAAATGAAGATATAACTTTAAATACTCCTAACCTACAGGTTTCAGTTTTTACCTCTCTTTTAGCAAGAAGAGCAATCTTGCTTAAATGGAAGGAGTCTATCCCTCCTACATATCTTCAATGGCTACGTGATATTATGTCATTTAAATTTAGAAAAGATCTGCTGCTCAGTCTTAAATTCGAAAAAATATTTTTATGATATTTGGGGACCTTTCCTAAATGACTTTACCAATTTATACAGTTTAAAAGTGCACAGACTTTTAAGGATATTTTTATCTTCTGTTCTTAAGTGAATATGTTTTTTTTCTAATTTTTTCCATTGTCATCCATCAGCTTTTTTCTTTGGTAGTTGGTAGGGGGTTGACTTTTTTATATAAAAAAATTATTTTATGATGTATGACTTACCTTTAATTTTTTGATTACAGAGTGGTATACCATTATGTGTTATGCTACAACATTTTGATCAATTTTATGACAATATATGAATGTACACAAGTTATGTTGAGATGGATCTATGTGTTGCACACAGTAAATCTTGTATTTTTTCTTCTGAATAAAAATGTTGTAAAATTAAAAGTTTCTCCCCTTCTCCCTTGACACATACCCTTTGTTATTTTTCTCTCCACCCTCATTGTGAAAAGCCTGCTTGCATTCACTCTACCTATACCCATCATAATTTTATACACCTCTATCAAATCTCCCCTCATTCTTCTACGCTCCAGGGAACACAGTTATAACCTATTCAACCTTTCTCTGTAACTCAGTTACTCAAGTCTTGACAACATTTTTGTAAACCTTATCTTCACTCTTTCAACCTTATTAATATTCTTCCTGTAAATTGGTGTCCAAAACTGCACACAACACTTCATATTCGGCCTCACCAATGCATTGAACTAGGTTAACAGAACATTCCAACTCTTCTACTTAATACCTGGATTTATAAAGGGCAAAAACCAAAAGATCTCTTTACGACCCTATCTACCCGTGACGCCACTTTTAGGGAATTTTGTATCTGTTATCCCAGATCCCTCTGTTCTACTGCGCTCCTCAGTGCACTACCATTGACCTTGTATTTTCTAGCTTGGTTTGTCCTTCCAAAGTGCAATACGTCACCTTTGTCTGTATTAAACTCCATCTGCCATTTCTCAGACCATTTTTCCAGCTGGGCGAAATCCCCCTGCAAGATGTGAAAACCTTCCTCGCTGTCCGCTGCTGCTCCAATCTTTGTATCATCAGCAAATTTTCTGATCCAATGTACCACGTTATCATCCAGATCATTGATATAGATGTGGCACACCACTAGTCACAGGCCTCCACTCAGAGTAGCAATCCTCCACTACCACTCTCTGGCTTCTCCCACGGAGCCAATGTCTTATCCAATTTACAACCTTAAGGTGTATACTTAGCGACTGACCTTTGCTAACCAACCTTCCGTGCGGGACCTTGTCAAAGGCCTTACTGAAGTCCATGTAGACAACAACCACTGCCTTCCCTTCATGCACTTTCCTGATAACCACCGTAAAACACTCCGATAGGTTTGTTAAACATGACCTACTACACACAAAGCCATGTTGACTCTCCTTAATAATTCACTGTCTATCCAAATACTTGCAGATCGTATCTATCAGTACTTATTTCAATTATTTACCTACCACCGCGGTCAAACTTACCTGCCTGTAATTTACCGGTTTACTTTCAGAGCCTTTTTTTTTAAAGAATGGAACAACATGAGCTACCCTCCGGCACCTCACCCGTAGATACCGACATTTTAAGTATATCTGCCAGGGCCCTTGCAATTTCAACGCTAGTATCCCTCAGGGTCCGAGGGAATACCCTTTCAGGTGCTGGGGATTTATCTACTCCGATTTGCCTCAACATAGCAAGCACCTCCTCCTCTTCAATCTATATTAGTTCCATGGTTTCACCACTTGTTTGCCTTATTTCCTTTGACTCCATGCCAATTTCCATTGTAAATACAGACGCAAAAAATACATTTAAGATCTGACCCATTTATTTTGGTTCCATACATAGCCGACCACTCTGATGTTCAATAGGTCCAATTTTATCCCTTACTATCCTTTTGCTCTTAATATTCCCATAGGAGCTCTTTGGATTAGCATTCACCTTGACTGCCAAAGCAACCTTCTTTTAGCCCTCCTGATTTCTTTCTATTTTTCCCGCCTCTCCGAACCCGGTCTTCCATCTTCCAAAGCTATCTGTCCTCAGGGAGCAAATGTTAAAGTCAGCGTCCAAATCCGCATTAATCAGTCAAATCTGCATAAATCAGTCAAATCTCCTTGGGCCCCACACCATTATACAGAGTAGCTTACAAAGTGGAAACATACCATGCCTTATTTAGTTCCCAAAATATCACGTCCAAACCCCCTGCTCTCGCGACCCATTCTTGTTACTCACTCAAAATAGAGAAACTGCTCCGCCCGTGACCGCAAGAAGCTGCAGAGCTCTGTGGACGCAGCTGAGAACAGCTCCGAAACCAGCCTCCCCTCCATGAACTCTGACTGCACTCCCTGCTGCCTCGGGAAAGCAGCCAGCTTCACCAAAAATCCACCTCCACCCACGCCCAAACATCCCTCTTCTGCACCAACCCCGCGGAAAGGAAGATAGGAAAGCAGTATCGCCAGTACATAGGACAGAACATAGAAATCTACAGCACATAGCAAGCCCTTCGGCCCACAGTGTCGTGCCGACCATCTAACCTACTGTAGAGATTGCCTGGAATTTCCCTAGCCGCAGGACCGCCACATATCCAAGGTGTGAAATAAGAACAAAGTTTCAAACAATGATATAACAACGAGCAAAATGATACAACCTTGACCCTCTGTCTTTTGCCTCTCTCTCTCACCAATACTCTCTCGCTCCCTCTGCCCCCTCCTTCCTCCTGCGACATTTTTCCTCCTCTCACTCTATCCCTCTCTCCTTCACTCTTTCGCTATCGCTCCCACACTTCGAAATCCCGCTTCACTCGAACCTCGCTCTCTCTTCTCCATCCTTCATTCCCTCTCCCATTTTGCTCCCCTTTCCCTTTCCCCATGTTCTCCTAATTCCCGCCCATCGCCCTCGCCTCTCACTCACTTTCCCTTTCCATTCACTCATTCGACCCCTTCATTACTGTTCGGTTTCCCGTCTCTCTCATTTCACTTCACTCTCTCCCTCACCTTCTCTCCCTGTCTCTCAGCCGTCTCTCTCCCCCTCACATAAACCTCTCTCTCCCTACTCTCTCTTACCCTCTCGCTGCTCAATCTCTCTATCCTCACTCGCCCCATTTTCTGACGATCTCTCCTCTTCCGTTTCTCTCTCACTCTTTCATTCTCTCTCTTTCTCTCCCAGACGGTCTCACGTCCACCTACACAGTGCTGAACCTTCCGAAAGACGAACTTCACATCGATGAGGATGAAGATCCTCCCATTGCCTCGGGATCCGCCGAAACATACGTGACTGCACAAGAAGGTCAGAGTTCACATAAATGACGTCATTCTGAAGTGGTCACCTGCCATGCACCCAACTTGTCAAATCCTAATCCATCTGCCCACTCATCATGACCGGCGCGTCAGACGCCTTCTTTAGCGCCCTACCTGTGACATCACTTACTCGGGGAACCGTGTACCCGTATCCCGAGGCTCCTATGTTGTATACAATTTCACGGAGTTGCACCCGTTCACTGTGAAAAGTTGTTCCTCTTCTTCAAGTACAACAGCTCGCCCTTGTCCGAATTAAACTGCATTTGCCACTGCTTTGCCAATTTCCACAGCTGACCGATATCCCCCTGAAATGTCCTCACTTTTAACAAAGCCACCAGCGTTAGAGACGTCTGCAAGCCCCTACAGCAAAGCCAATTGTATATCCAGTTACCCAGCCCACACTGCCTCGCACACTATCTTCTACAGCGGTATGCCATCTCGGACCTTGTTAACAGCCCTGTTAAAGTCTATGTATTCTACATCTGCTATCAGTGCTGTTCTGTCTTTCCCGTTTAAATAGGACCGCTTACTCTCCCTGCGTCTCACACCATCTAGTATCTCCCTCCCTCTGCTATCTTCCAATCCCCCTATATTCTCCTCCCTCCCTTTATAACTGCTCCTTCTCTCCCTACCTCCCTGTCGTCACTCTTCCAGAGCCACCTACAATCTGGGACCTTCTAAATTGACTTTTTAGATTGACCGTACATGATGCCTATCAAACTGCACAAATCAGACAGTCAAATTCCCCTGGGTCCCACTCCTTTCTACAGAGAAGCCTGCAAAGTGGAAACGTTAAACGCCTTATTGAGTTCCCGGCAGAACACGTCTACCTCTCTGCTCTCATGAACTGACTCAACATATAGAAACTATTCCACCAGTGTCCGCAGGAAACTGCAGAGCGTTGTGGACACAGCTGAGCACATCTCTGAAACCTGCCACCCCTCCATGAACTCTGTCTACACTTCCTACTGGCCTGATAAAGCGGTCAGTATAATCATATATACCCCCCCCCCCAACTCACCGCGTGAAGAAAGCATGTCTCAGCAGAACCTTAAAACATGGAACATAGCCCACAATGTCTCAATGTTGTGCCGACCATCTAACCGGCTGTAGAAACTAACCGGAGTTTTCCTAGCGCATAGCTCTTTATTATTTCTGAACTTCAAGAGTCCCTTAAGAAACCCTATTGTATCCACTTCCACCGCCCCCCGATGGCAGTGTATTTCAAACACCCACCATTCCTGTGTAATGAACTTACCCCTGACATCCCCTCGGCATCTATTTCCAAGAACCCTGAACTATACCTCCTCGTGTTAGACACTTCAGCCCTGGAGGAAAAAGCCTCTGACTATCCATACGATCAATGCCTCTCATCATCATGTACACCTCTATCAGGTAACATCTCATATTGCGTCCCTCCAAGAAGAAAAGGCCAATTTCACTCTTGAGGTGACCAGAAATGAACACAGTACTCCAAGTCGGATTTTACCAATGTCTTATATAGGTGTAACTAGGCTCAAGAAGAGAACCAACGACGTAGGTAGGAAACCGGAGGATGTAATGAAAACAGACTACAGGGAGTTAGGAATGAAGTTGAGAAGCAGGAACTCAAAGTTAGTAATATCGGGATTCCTGTCGGTGCCACTAACACTGAGTATGGAAATGGAGCAAGTTGGAGGATAAATGCGTGGCTGAGGGATTAGAGCAGAGGGCAGGCATTCAGATTTCTAGTACATTGGGACCTCCTTTGGGGCAGGCATAACCTGTACAAAAAGGACAGGTTGTACTTGAATCCGAAAGGAACCAATATCCAGGCAGGAAGGTTTGCTAAGGCAGTTGGAGAGGGTTTAAACTGGAATTGCAGTGGGGTGTGAAGGAAACTTGAGAGACGTACAATGGGCTGTTGGCTCTCAAATACAGAAAGCTTGCAGACATTGCGGTACGGAGGAAAGATTATCTCTGACCGATGGAATGAGATGTGTCTATTTCAGTGCAAAAAGTATTATGAACAAAGCGGATGAGCTTAGGGCGTGAATTAGTACTTGGAGCTATGAGGCTGCTGCCAGTAGAGAGACTTGGATGGTTCAGGGGCAAGAATGGCTGCTTAGAATGCCAGGCTATAGATGTTTCAGAAAGGGTGCGGGCGCGGCACTCTGATCACAGACGGTGGCACATCTCCGGAAAAGAAACCAGTCACGGAGAGATGGTGTACTGATGCTCTGTGGGTGAAAGATAGAAACAGGGAGGGGTCAATAACCCTACGGGGTGCTTTTGTTTTTTTTTATGGACCTCCCAATAGTAACAGGGACATCGAGGAGAAGATTTGGAAACATATCCCGGAAAGGAGTAATAATAACAGGGTTGTCTTGCTGAGAGATTTTAATTTCCCAAATATTCATTGGCATCTCACAAGAACAGGGGGTTAGATGGGCTGGAGTGTGTTAGGTGTGTTCAGAAAGTTTTCCAAATACAATACATAGACTAGGCTAAAGAGGAGAGGCTGTGCTTAATCTGGTATTTGGACATGAAGCTGGTCAGGTGTCAGGTCTCCATGTGTGGGAGAGCATTTTGGAGATAGTGATCTATCACCTTTACCACAGTATTGGGGAGGAATAGGAAAAGACACGTTAGGGAAGTGTTTAGTTGTAGTAAGGGGAAATATGAAGCTATCAGTCAGGAACTTGGAAGCATTTTAACGGGGGCACAACTGCGCAAACGCGTGTATATCGGACCGTGAGGCAGCGGGAGTATTTAAAGAGAACGGTTAGACGGACCGGGCGACGGAGTAGAGGGATACACAGTAGGAAGGCTTTGTCTTGAGAGACTTCGGCGAGCAGAGGCTGAGGACGAGCTTCACTCCAAGTGAGGTAAGGCCGTGTAAGTCCCTTTCAAAGTAGAAAGTTTCAAAAGTTGAGGCAAGTATTGGGTAGGTCATGGCAACTGAGATCAGCCCCTTTGTTTTGTTCATTGTGCAGCATGTGGGAAATCAGAGATACTTCCAGTGGCCCTGATGATTATGTGTGCAGGAAGTGTGTCCAACTGCAGCTTCTGGTAGACCGCATTGAGCGTCTGGAGCTGCGATTGGATTCATACTGGAGCATCGCGATGCTGAGAAAGTCGTGAATAGCTCGTTCAGTGAGTTGGCCACAGCGCAGGTAAGTGTTACAGAGGCAGAAAGGGAAGGGGTGGCCACTAGACAGTGTAGCAGTAGGCAGGTAGTGCAGGAATCTACTGAGGTAATCTCCCAACTAAACAAATATACTGTTTTGGATACTGGTGGGGCAGATGTCTCATCAGGGGAAGGCAGCAGCAACCGAGTTCATTGCACCATGGGTAGCTCTGCGGCACAGGAGGGAAGGAAAGTGAGTGGGAGAGCTATAGTGATAGGGGATTCGATTGTAAGGGGAATAGATAGGCGTTTCTGCGGCCGCACACGAAACTCCAGGATGGTATGTTGCCTCCCTGGTGCAATGGTCAAGGATGACTCTGAGCGGCTGCAGGACATTCTGGAGTGGGAGGGTGAACAGTTAGTGGTCGTGGTGCACATAGGTACCAACGGTATAGGCAAAAAAAACAACAAAAAACAAAACGGGATGAGGTCCTACAAGGTGAATTTAGGGAGTTAGGAGATAAACTAAAAAGTAGGACCACAAACGTAATATTCTCTGGATTACTACCAGTGCCACGTTCTAGTCAGTGTAGAAATAGGAGGATATTTCAGATGAATACGTGGCTTGAAAAATGGAGCAAAGGGGAGGGATTGAAATTTCAGGGGCATTGGAGCCAGTTCTGGGGGAGGTAGGACAGGTATAAACAGGACGGTCTGCACCTGGGCTAGACTGGAACCAATGTCCTAGGGGGAGCGTTTGCTACTGCTGTTCAGGAGGATTTAAACTAATGTGGAAGAGGGATGGGAACAAGTGCAGAGAGACAGATGGGTGTAAAATGAGGGAAGAAGCAAAAGTAGTAAGGTGAAATGTAATCGTGGCAGGCAGGCAAATCCAGGGCTAAAAGCAAAAAGGGCCAATTTTCAACATAATTGTATAAGGGCTAAGAGTGTTGTAGAAACAAGCCTGAAGGCTTTGTGTGTCAATGCGAGGAACATTCGTAACAAGGTGGATGAATTGAATGTGCAGATAGTTATTCATGAGTATGATACAGTTGGGATCACAGAGACATGGTTCCAGGGTGACCAAGGATGGGAGCTCAACATCCAGGGATATTCAGTATTCAGGAGGGATAGACAGGAAAGAAAAGGAGGTGGGGTAATATTGCTGGTTAAAGAGGAGATTAATGCAATAGAAAGGAAGGGCATTAGCTTGGAGGATGTGGAATCGATATGGGTAGAGTTCCATAACACTGAGGGGCAGAATAACGCTGGTGGGAGTTGTGTACAGGCCACCTACCAGTAGTAGTGAGATTGGGGATAGCATTAAACAGGAAATTAGAAATGCGTGCAACAAAGCAACAGTAGTTATAATGGGTGACTTCAATCTACATATAGATTGGGTGAATCAAATTGGTCAGGCCGCTGAGGAAGAGGATTTCTTGGAATGTATGCGGGATAGTTTTCTGAACCAACATGTCGAGGAACCATCTAGAGAGCAGGCCATTCTGGAATGGCTATTGAGCAATGAGGAAGGGATATTTAGCAATCTTGTCATGCGAGGCCCCTTGGGTAACAGTGATCAAAATATGGTGGAATTCTTCATTAAGATGGAGGATGACACAGTTAATTCAGAAACAAAGGTTCTGAACTTAAAGAAGGGTAACTCTGAAGTTATGAGACGTGAATTAGCTAAGATAGACTGGCAAATGATACTTGAAGGGTTGACAGTGGATATGCAATGGCAAGCATTTAAAGATCACATGGATCAACTACAACAATTGTTCATCCCAGTTTGGCAAAATAATAAACCAAGGAACCAGTGCACCCGTGACTGACAAGGGAAATTAGGGATATTATCAAGTCCAAAGAAGAAACATATAGAAATTAGGGGGAAAAAAAGCAGCACACCTGAGGACTGGGAGAAATTCAGAGTCCAGCAGAGGACGACAAAGGGCTTAATTAGGAAAGGGAAAAAAAGATTATGAGAGAAAGCTGGCAGGGAACATAAAAACTGACTCTAAAAGCTTTCATAGACATGTGAAAAGAAAAAGATTGGTCAAGACAAATGTAGACCCTTACAGTCAGAAACAGGTGAATTGATCATAGGGAACAAGCACATGACAGACCAATTGAATAACTACTTTGGTTCTGTCTTCACTAAGGAGGATATAAATAATCTTCCGGAAATAGTAGGGGACCGAGGATCTAGTGAGATGGAGCAACTGAGGGAAATACATGTTATTACGGAAGTGGTGTTAGGTAGATTGAAAGGATTAAAGGCAGATAAATCCCCAGGGCCAGATTGTCTGCATCCCAGAGTGCTTAAGAAAGTAGCCCAAGAAATAGTGGATGCATTAGTGATTATTTTTCAAAATTCTTTAGATTCTGGATTCGTTCCTGAGGATTGGAGGGTGGCTAATGTAATCCCACTTTTTAAAAAAGGAGGGAGAGATGAACTGGGGAATTATAGACCGGTTAGTCTGACATAGGTGGTGTGGAAAATGCTAGTGCCGATTATCAATGATGTGATAACAGCACATTTGGAAAACGGTGAAATCATCGGCCAAAGTCATCATGGATTTGTGAAAGGATAATCATGTCTCACGAATCTTATAGAATTTTTTGAAGATGTAACTAGTAGAGTGGATAGGGGAGAATTGGAATGTCTCTATTTGACCCCCCCCCCATTCTCCTGAACTCCAGGGAATACAGCCCAAGAGCTGCCAGACGTTCCTCATACGGTAACCCTTTCATTCCTGGAATCATTCACGTCAATCTTCAGCGAAACTTCTTCAAAGTGAGGATATCCTTTCTAAAATAAGGAGCTCAAAACTCCACACGATACGTTAAGTGTGGTCTCACGAATGCTTTATAGAGCCTCAATATCACATCTTTGCTCTTATATTCTGTACCTCTGGAAATTAATGCCAACATTGCATTCTCCTTCTTTAAAATCGACTCAACCTGCAGGTTAACCTTTCGGGCATCTTGCATAAGGACTCCCAAATCTCTTTAAATCTCTACATTTGGAGTTCTCACCCCGTCGAAATAAAAGTCTTCCGAATTATTGCTTCCACCACAGTGAATGACCATACACTTTCCAACGTTACATTTCATTTGCAACGTCTTTGGCCATTCCCCCCAAACTAGTTAAGTCTCTTTGCGGCTTCTCTGTTTCCTCAACACTACCGTTCTCAACCTATCTTTGTATCATCGGCAAATTTAGCAACAAATCCCTCAAAAGCGCAGTCCAAATCATTGACATGTACTGTAAGTAATGGTCCCAACAGCGACCCCTGTGGAACTCCAGTAGTAACCGGCAGACAGTCACAATAGGATCCCTTTTGTCCCACTCTCCTTTCGGCCGACCAGCAAATGCTCCGCCCGCGCTAGTAACTTCCCTGTAATTCCATGGGCTCTTATCTTGCTAAGCAATCTCATGTGCGCCACCTTGTCAAAGACCTTCTGAAGATGTAGCAATCTTTTAAAGCCAAGACGCTAAATAGTGTTGATTAGCAGAAGGATCCTGGCGTCCAATGTCATTGCTCTTGGCCATGCTTTCTGATAAGGTGGCCAGGAAGGCGGATATCATGCCTGCCATTAACATCTATGGCACTGAGTTCAAAGTAGGAAGTTATGTTGCAACTTGAAACAATCTAACCGGGACGAAACCCACTTGATCACAGGTAAAACGTTCAAACTCCTTGCAGCCATCGGCTGGAATTGAACCCGGTCTCTGGTACTGTAAATCACCACGTTACCTACATTCCCTCCTCTTGCAAGCAGTCACTAAATAAAGAAACACAAATGAGCGACAAAATCCCCACAGCATGTTCATCCCCACTAGACCGTCATATGCCCAATGGGTGAAAATAGGACAAAGCTTGCAAACAATAATACAACCACGAAGAGTAATAACACAACCCTCTCTCATGAATTCTCACTCGCTCCCTCTGTCCCTTTCCTTCTCTGTCCCAGTTTTTCTTCTCCCCGCTTGCGCTATCTCTCTCACACTTCTCACTCCCCATTCAGCCAAAAATTCGGAGCCTCTATACCTCTTCTCCTCCACCACTCCCTATCTCCCAGTTCTCTGTCCCCCGTTCTATACTATCTTTCAGTCTCTCACCCTCGGTCCTGTCTTCCATCGATCCACTCTACCCGACTTTCCCCGTCACTCTTCTCCCTGCCTTTCAGCACACTTTCTCCCTCTCAACTCCCTCTCTCTCCCATTCTCTCTTCCCTTTTCTCTGCTCTGTCTCTCTGTCCAGAATTCTCTACCGGTCTCTCTAGCTTCTGTTTCTACCCCTCTCTCAGATTCTCTCTCTTTCCCTATCAGACGGCCTGAACTCCAGCTACTCTCTGCTAAAGCTCGGGAAAACTGAACTTCCCATCGATGAGGATGAAGATCCTCCCATCGCCGTGAGTCCCGCAGACCTGTCAGTGGCTGCACAGGCAGGTCAGAGTTCACTCTAATGACATCACTCTGAAGCGGTCACGTGTTTTAAGCACAAGTGTTCAAGTTCTAATGCATCTGGTTCCACCACTTCCTCTGACAGCTGGTTTCACAGACGGACCACTGTCTGGGTAAAAAAGAGTTGTCAGTCTTGTCCCCAGTTGCATCATCTACTGCTGTCAAGTTATCCCTGAGCGCTTTGGTCCTGTACGATCCAAGCCGTGAGAAAACAATGACTGTGTGCATTCACCTTGTCTGTGTCCCATGTGGTTTTATACAACTCTGTAAGATCAACTCTGCGCTGCAGGGCATAAAGTCCCAAACTGCTTGACTTAATTCCATTACTCAGTACATGAAATATCCTCGTGCATATCCTCTGCACTGTTGCTAGCTTAGTGGTATCTTATCCAGAGAAGGACGACGGCAAGGGAACACTCGACTGAAAATGTGGCTTCACTAACGTCTTGTACGATTCCAATGCGACCTCCCTACTCCTGTACTCATTGACCTGACAGAAAAAGGGCGGCGCGACAGACGCCTTCTTCACCGCCCTGTCTACTGTGACTCAACTTTCAGAGGACAGTGTACCTATAGCCCTGGGTCCCTCTGTTCTACAATATTCTCCACGGTCCCTGTCTACTGTGACTCCACTTTCAGAGAACCGTGTACCTGTACCCCTGCGTCCCTCTGTTCTACAACACTCCCCAGGATCCCTGCCTATCTGTGACTAAACTTTCAGGAAACAGTTTAACTCTCGCCCTGGGTACATACGTTCGATAACATTTCCCAACTTTCCTCCTGTTGACCGTGTAAGTTTTACGCTGATGATTATCCTCCTGAATTACGATAGCTCGAAATAAATTGCATGTGCTCCAGATCGGCGACTTGCCAGGCTAATCGAGATCCCACTGTAAAAGATAACTGTCTTCACTGTTTAAAACGCCATCGACGTTAATGTTGTCTGCAAATTTACCTGCCGCGTATTGTATAATCTGCTATAAATGGTCGATCTAGTTGGCAAAGATCAATGGTCCCACCACCGACCACCCGTGAACACTGCTAGTGACGTGCTTCCAGTATGAGAGATGGACTGCAACCCTAAACTTTGGATCCTATCTCCGAGCCGGATCAGCCGGAGCAGCCATCCCTCCCTGCGTCGCACATCTCCCAAAGCGGTATACCACATGGGATCTTGTTAAAATCTAAGTATATTACATCCTGCACCTCGACCTGTTCAGTACTCCTCAATCAAATTGGTCAGACAGATCTCCATGGGTTCCGCACCATCTCCAGACCAGTCTACCGTCTGAGCCCTTGTTAAAAGCCTTGGTCAAGTCTCTGTATGGTACATCTACTACCAATTCCTGGTCTGTTCTCCACTGTCAAATCCTCCCGACAAATCTCCCTGGGTCTCACGCCACCTGTCATCTTCTTGTCCAATCTCTCTTCTACTCTCCCTATTTTTCCCTCTCCCGCCCAGTCTCACCGCTCCATTACTTCTCGGTCTCTCTCTACATTCCTGTCTCCCATCTTCCAGAGTGATCTACCATATGGGATCTTGATTCGGGACTTGACAAGCGTCCATTATGTCTATCAATCCGGACATATTAGTCAGTCAAATTCCCCAGTGTCCCACACCATCACACAGAGTAGTCTACCAAGTGAAAAAAAAGAATTATTTTCTTCCCGGTTCACCATGTCTACTACCCTGTTCTCATGAAACGCCCTGGATCCTCACGAAAATATATTTTATTCTGCATTCTGTGATTGAGTAACCTTGTTCTACTCCAATGAAGTGACCTGTATCTATGGATGAGGGTGGGATCTCTCCTGTCTGTGATCTATATAAACGATCTGGATGGGAATGTAGATGGGTGGTTTGGTATGTTTGTAGATGATAGGTTGATGGGTGTTGAGGATCATTTAGAGGACCTGCATTCAATTCCGTAGGACACGGATCAGTTTCTGATATGCGGTGAAGGAATGGCAGATGGTGTTTAACCCGGACAAACGTAAAATGTTTTACCTTGGTAGTCGAAATGTTCAGAGATAACACAAGATCATAAGAGTTTCAGAGGGTATCATTCTCAAATTTGAAATGTTTCCCTAACTCGCTAACTTAGGGAAAGAGGGAATTCATCCTGGACAGCATTGCCGGCCGAAGGGCCTGTTCCTATGCTGTTCTGGCTGTTCTACGATGCAGGATGTTCGAAACACACAAAGCCTTGTTAAATGTCCAGGTTCTCACAAGTCATGGCCGCAGACAGCAGAGTTCCCAGTGCGGATCCATGGATAACACTACCAGTCCCGGACGTCCGCCGGCCTCTGGGTTCTGTGGACAAGCCAGTACGGAGACTCAATTCAAAAAACCTTGTGATTCCCAGTAATCACAATCTTGTTAATAGATCTCCCATGAGAGAGACTTTGTCAAAGGCCCGTCTGCAGTCAACTCTTTATCTCTCCATTGAAACGCGTGATCAACCCGAGATCCCTTTCCCTGTCGGCAGTTAAGGGTTCTGTCGTTAACTGTCTCCTGTCCTTTCACATTTAACGCCCCAAAGGAAAATACCTCACACTTACCTGAGCTTAACTCCGTTTTCCATTTTCCACCCAGATCTGCAACTGATCCAGACCCCACCGAATCTATTGGCGATATTCCGCACTGTCCACAACACCACCGATCTTTGTGTCCAACCATCCATCTCTATTTTCATCCAGGTCCATCACACCCATCACAAACACCGGATGGTCCGGTTGTATATGTATACCATTTCCCACCATCTTTTATCTTTTTTCTCAAAATATATTTTGTTTTAATTTTTTACTGAAAAACATTTCGGAACAGGCACTTCCGGCCATTCAGGCCGCTCTGCTCAACAATTCTCCGAATTATTCCGTTTTCTAATGACTGTTCAATGTACAATAACCAATTAACCAACCTACCGGTATGTCTTTGGACTGTGGGAGGAAACCAGAGCGCCCGGAGGAAATCTACTCGCTCGTGGGGAGAAATTGGAAACTCCTTGCAGTCAGCGACGGGAATTGAACCCGGGTCGCTGGTACTGTAAAGCGCTGCGCACAACATCACGTGCCCGTACCGCCCTTCTCCTTGCCAGCAGCCACAAAACAAAGAAACACAATGGAGTTCACGAAAATCCCCACAACATGTTCATCCCCACAAGACCGTCATTTATCTCATGCGTGAAAAAGGAACAAAGCGGAAAAACCGTAAATCAGTTAGGAAAAATAATAAACCCGTGACAATCTCTCTTTCCTCTCTTTCGCACCCCCTCTCTCTCGCTCCATTGTGTCTTCCCCCTCCCACTTTTTCTTCCCTCACTCCCCCTCGCTTTCCCACTCTGTCCCTGTCTCTCAAACATTCCACTCCCCATTCACACAGAACATCGTTTCCTCTTCTCACGCCGCCATTTCTCCTCCCCTTTCTCTTCTCGTTTTCTCTCCACCATTCTCTCACATTTTTCCACCCATCGCTCCCCTCCCATCATCCCCTTTCCTCTCCTTCTGTTTATCTGAATGATCTCTCCACAGGTCCGCATAAACAGGAGCCGAACGAGAACAGCGGAAATAGACCGGACCGTAAGATCTGCCTACTCTGCCTAGTTACGTTTGTCCTCTTCGTGACAGTGGTCGGGCTCTCGATCCATGGTGAGTCGAACGGACTCCGGTTGGAGTCAGACCGTAAAATAACAGAGTGGAGTGAAATGTGAGTGTAAAACCTCACAGTGACACGGACTCGCCGCGCAACATGTACCTCACCACGTACCTCACCATGACGCTGACACATACCGTTCCGTGACGCCGTGACACTATCACGCCCCTCACCGTGGAACTGACACTACCCTTCCTGGACAGGGACATAACTCCCACCATGGCACAGTTACGTCCACACCATGACACCGACAAAGCAAGTCTGTATCCAGACGGCCAATTCTACGTGGATTCCATGTGTCATGTTCTTCTGGATAAGCCTCCCCTGAGAGCTCAGTCAAACACCCACGGCTCCAACTTAATCGGTCACATTCCGGAGACGTGACAAAATCTCTGGAATCAGAGAAACGCTTGTCATCCCTGGGAAGAAGGGATTTAGACTCTCTGCGATGAGGCTCAATCTAACTGAGACTGAGAGACGGAGGGGGTGATCGTGGTGGAAGGAGAGACCGCGGTTGGTGGGTGGAAGGGAGTCCCAATAGGAGACACAGCTGATTTCACCAACGCAGTAAAAAAGAACATCGTCAATAGATCGAAACGTAGGATCTGCCTACTCCGCCCGTTATGTCCACCGTTATCGTAATTGTTGCCGGGTTCTCGACCCATGGTGTGCCGAACAGGATCCAAATGGAGGCAGGCTGTGAATAAATTGTTATTTTAAAACACCACAGGGACACCGACACACCCTTCACCGTGACATTGAGACACCTACACGTTCCTCAACGTGACAAGTCCAGCTCCGCACCGTGGCAAAGAATCAGCCGTCACTGTAACACCCATTACGTCACTGTAACCTCACTGTATCACCGTGACAGTATCGCCCCTCAATATAACACCGATGCACCACTCACTGAGGCAATTACCCACACCTCACCCTGACACAGGCAAATCCTCACCGTGATAGCAACACCAAAATTCACAGTGAAACCGACATAGTACTCTCCATGACATCGACACACACCTTAGCGTGACACTGTCACACCCACCTCAGCCATAACTTGTCGCTCACCGTGCACAGATACACACCTCTCTGTAAGATCAGGACACCCCAGACCTTCACAGACACTATATCAACTGATATACCACCAGGCCCCTCACTCTGACATTTCTCTGACGTCATTGTGACCCGGCGCACCACTCGCCGGGGCACAGAAATTCCAATCACAGTGACACCGACACGTTCCTCACAGCAACTCGGACATTCCCCTCACGATACTGACGCAGACGCCCATTGTAACATCAGCAAAACCTTCACCGGGACATTGATACACCCCTCAGAGTGATACAAGTTTGCTCAATTTTGCGCCGACGCCTCTACCTGTGCCCCCAACATATAGCCATATAAATATATAACAATTAGAGCACGGAAAGAGGCCATCTCGAACCTTCTAGTCCGTGCCGAAAACTTACTCTCTACTACTCCCACTGACCGGCACTCTGCCCATAAACCTCCACTCGTTTCCTGCTCATACACATATGCAATTTTACTTTAAATGACAATACCGAAACTGCCTCAACCACTTCTACTAGAAGCTCGTTCCACAGAGATACCACTCTCTGAGTAAAAAAATTCCCCCTTGTGATACCCTTAAACTTTAGCTCCCGACTGTCAACTTATGTCCTCCTGTTTGAATATCACCTACTCTCAATGGATATAGCCTATCCACGTCAACTCTATCTATCCCCATCATAATTTTACATTCTTCTATCAATTTCCGCACTTAATCTTATAGGCTCCGAAGAATAAAGACCTAACTTGTTCAAATTTTTCCTGTAACTTTGGTGCTGAAACACGGGTAACATTCTAGCATATAATCTCTGTCCTCTCTCTATTTTGTTGACATCTTTCCTATAATTCGGTGACCAGAACTGTACACAATACTTCAAATTCGGCCTTACCAATGCGCTGTACAATTTTAACATTACATCCCGACTCCTATACTCAATGCTCTGGTTTATAAAGGCCAAAATACCAGAAGATTTCTTTACCACCCTATCGACATGAGATTCCACCTTCAGGGAACTATGCACCATTATTCCTAGATC
This sequence comes from Hemitrygon akajei, assembly GCF_048418815.1. Lineage (NCBI taxonomy): Eukaryota > Metazoa > Chordata > Chondrichthyes > Myliobatiformes > Dasyatidae > Hemitrygon > Hemitrygon akajei. The sequence goes on from NW_027331929.1 coordinate 7,778,315, forward strand.
ACTCTCTTCTGCTGCATTCTTCAATGCCTTACCATTTACCATGTATGTCCTATTTTGATTAATCCTACCGAAATGTAGCACCTCACACTTATCAGCATTAAACTCCATCTGCAATCGTTCAGCCCACTCTTCTAACTGGCCTAAATCTCTCTGCAAACTTTGAAAACCTAATTAATTATCCACAACGCCACCTACCTTAGTATCATCGGCCTACTTACGAATCCAATTTACCACCCCATCATCCAGATCATTAATGTATACGACAAACAACATTGGACCCAGTACAGATCCAAAGGCAGACCACTAGTTACCTGCCTCCAACCTGACAAACAGTTATCCACCACTACTCTCTGGCATCACCCATCCAGCCACTGTTGAATCCAATTTAATGCTTCAGTATTAATACCTAACTATTGAACCTTCCTTACTAACCTTCCGTGTGGAACCTTGTCAAATGCCTTACTGAAGTACATATAAACAACATCCACTGCCTTACCCTCGTCAGCTTTCCTCGTAACCTCTTCAAAGAATTCAGTAATATTTGTCAAACTTGACCTTCCACGCAGAAATCCATGTTGATTGTTCCTAATCAGACCCTGTCTATCCAGATAATTATATATACTATCTCTAAGAATACTTTCCATTAATTTATTCACCACTGACGTCAAATAGACAGGGCTATAATTTCTAGGTTTACTCTTAGAACTCTTTTTAAACAATGGAACCACACGAGCAATACGCCAATCCTCCGGCACCTTCCCCGTTTCTAATGACATTTGAAATACTTCTATCAGAGCCGCTTCTATTTCTACACTACCCTCCCTCAAGGTCCGAGGGAATATCCTGGCAGGACTCGGAGATTTATCCACTTTTATAATCATTAAAAGCGCCAGTACTTCCTCCTCTTTAATCCTCATCGTTTCCATAACTTCCCTTATACAATTCAATATCCTTCTCCTCAGTTAATACCGAAGAAAATAAATTGATCAAAATATCCCCCATCACTTTCAGCTCCGCACATAACTGTCGATTCTGATTCTCTAAGGGACCAATTTTATCCCTCAATATCCTTTTGCTATTAATAGAACTGTAGAAACTGTATTTTCACTTTAATTGCCAAAGCAACCTCGTATCTTCTTTTAGATTTTCTAATTTCTTTCTTAAGATTCTTCTTATATTCTTTATATTCCTCGAGCACCTCATTTACTCCATGTTGGCTATATTTATTGCAGATATCTCTCTTTTTCCTAACCAAGGTTTCAATATCCTTTGAAAATCATGGCTCTCTCAAACTTATAACCTTTCCTTTCAACCTAACAGCAACATAAGTATTCTGTACCCTCAAATTTTCACCTTTATTTGACCGCGATTTCGCTATTACATCCTTCGCATAATACAAATTGTCCCAATCCACTCCTTCTAAATCCTTTCGCATCGCCTCAAAGTTAGCCTTTCTCCAATCAAAAATCTCAACCCTGGGTCCAGATCTATCCTTCTCCATAATTATATTGAAACCAATGGAATTGTGATCACTGGACCCGAAGTGCTGCCCAACACTAACCTCCGTAACCTGACCTATTTCATTCCCTAACAGAAGATCCAGCACCGCCCCTTCTCTAGTTGGTACCTCTATGTATTGCTGCAAAAAACTATCCTGCAGACATTTTGCAAACTCCAAACCATCCATCCCTTTTACAGTATGGGCTTCCCATTCTAAATGTTGAAAATTAAAATCTCCTAGAATCACAACCCTGTTCTTACTACAAATATCTGATATCTCCTTACACATTTGCTCCTCCAATTCTCGCTCCCCAGTAGGTGGTCTATAATACACCCCTTTAAGTGTTACTACATCTGTCCCATTCCTCAATTCCACCCAAATAGTCTCCCTAGACGAGCCTTCTAATCTAACCTAACAGAGCACCGCAGTAATACTTTCTCTGACACACAACGCAACACCTCCACCTCTTGTCCCTCCGATTTTATTACACCAGATGCAACAAAATCCAGTAATATTTATTGCCAATCGCACCCCTCCTGCAACCATGTTTCACTAATAGCTGCAACACCATATTTTGAGGTATCAATCCATGCTCTCAGCTCATCCACCTTTCTTTTGCAAAGTTCCAACATTAAAATAAATGTATTTATATTTTCTCCACCTCTTCCTCTCTGTTTATCACTAACAGTACAAAGAGGTTTACTGTCTTCTTTTTCTTCCTTCTCCCATCTACCTGTTCCTATACTCTGGTTCCCTTCCCCACTTGTATCTAGATTCAATCCACTGGAGCCTCTCTAGCAAACCTACCTGCAAGAATACTGTTCTCGTCGAAGGATGATTGAGCTAAAACCGACCCACTCTGCCTCAGTCCACGCGGACAATGGCAGCTGTCTGTGGCGATCTTCCTTTTTAAACTTTTGGCGCACTACGTCACACGCCTGCGCAGTCTAGCCTGTTTGCAGCGATCTTTTAAAAAAAAATACAGCTTCTCTCCGAGCTTCTTTTACCTCTTCCCTCTTCGCCTCTTGCTTAGATTTAAATAACTTTTGAAAACTTCATCTCCTTTTTAAACCTCTGTCGCACTAAGTCACGCGCCTGCGCAGTCTGGCCACTTTGCCCCGATCTGTTACAAAAAAAACACAGCTTCTCTCCGAGCTTCTTTTATCACTTCCCCCTCCGCCTCTTTCTGCGTTTTAAACATGCATACTTACTAAACCAATTTACCACCCCATCATCCAGATCACTAATGTGTATGACAAGCAACATTGGACCCAGTACAGATCCCTGAGGCACACCACTAGTCACCGGCCTCCAAACAGTTATCCACCACTACTCTCTGGCATCTCCCATCCAGCCACTGTTGAATCCATTTTACTATTTCAATATTAATACCTTAACTGTTATTATTAATAATATAAATATCCTTAACTGTGAAACGCTTCACCGTGACACTGACACAACACTCTTTGTGACCCGTTCGGTAGCCTGACGCTGACTCACGTGTCACTATAAACGCTAAACATCCTTCACCATCTCTCTCAGTATCACAGATTCGTCAGTCACTTAAACGAATGCAAAGCGATCTCCCTCACCAGTTCACTGAGATGCAAACGAAGTACAGATCTGTCAACGAAACCAAGGCTCAAATCTGTGAATTGTTGACCAGAAGAAGAGGTGAGGCAGCGTCCCCCTCTTTCACCCGCACCTCATCACAGGGTAGGCATGGAGAGAGGAAGCGTCACTCTGTCTGAATCCGACAGTGTGTGATGGGACTTGACATCTGGACTGTCTGAATAGATGGTTCACTCTGTGTTTGACCCAGTGAGTGTGTGATGGGGATACGTGGAGAATGTTTCACTATCGCAGAATCCAGGAGAGTGTGAAAAGACGCTGTGGAGGTGGATTCACTCTCTGTCTGACCACGGGATTGTGAGACGGAACATTACAGCTTCACACTATGATTGTCTAATGGGACTGTACGGATGGAGCTTCACTCTGTGTCTGACAGTGGGATTGTGTGATGGAAGATCGCAGAAGGACGTTCATTCTATATGATACCAGACTGTGTGATTGGATGTTGTGGAGGGAGTCTGACCTCGGGAGTGTGAAATGGGAGTGTGTGGGCGGAGCTTCGCTTTGCGTGGGAACACAGTGGTGTGTGATGGGACGGTTCAGAGAGAGCGTCACTCTGTGACTCCCCAGTGAGTGTATGATGGTATGTAAGTATAGAGATTCACACTGTGTTAGTCTCGGGAGTGTGTGATGTGACTGTGTGGAGGCAGCTTCCCTCTGTGTCTGACACTTTGTTCTGTGGTGTGTTGAGAATCTGTAGAGGGAGAATCACTCTCCCTCTGACATTTGTCGTGTGTGCTGAGGGAGTTTCTTTCTGTGTCTGACCGCTGGAGTGTCGACCGCTAGGGCCGCGGAGAGCGAGAGGCACATTGTGTCTGACCAAGACTCAGTGTGACTGAACTTTTTAGAGGGATCTAAATAATGTTCTCTGAGTCAGAGAGACGGTCCGCACGGGCGTCCGATAATACAGATAATACATCATATTTGTGTGATGGGACCCTGGAGACACATAGAGAGAGAGAGAGAGAGAGAGAGAGAGAGAGAGAGAGAGAGAGAGAGAGAGAGAGGAGAGAGAGAGAGAGAGAGAGAGAGAGAGAGGGGGGGGGGGGGGGAGAGAGAGATTCACTCTGTGATTGACTTGGGTATGTATGATATCATAGTGTAAGGGGGTTTCACTCTGTGCTTTTACCGTGGATTCTGTGATGGGCAGTGTTGAAGGAGATTTCCTCAGTGTCTGAAAGCGGGTTCCGTGATTCGGAGTAAAATAATGTCTCTTAACCCGGGAGTGTGTGACGGGACAGGGTGCATTGAAATTCTATTTGCGTCTGTCCCTCAGGAAGTTTGTGATAGGATGGTGGGAAGGAGATGTGTAACTGACTCCTGATATCTGTGACGGGACAGTGTTGAGGGAGCCTATACGTTCTGACGAGTCCCGGGAGTGTGTAATGGGCTGCCGTGGCGGGAGATTCAATTTGAGTTTGACGGCAGGAGAGTATGATGGAGCGGTGTGAACAAGCTTCAGTTTGAGTCTGAATACGTGAATGCGTGATAGGACGGTGTGGAGGAAGTTTGTATCTGACCCCGGGAACGACTAACAGGGCAATTTAGAGGGATCCTCAATCTGTGTCTGACCCCGGGAGAGTGTGATGGGACGGTGTGGAGGGAGATTCACTCTGTGTCTGACCCCGGCGAGTGTGTGACGGGACGGTGTGGAGGGAGCTTCACTCTGTGTCTGACCCGGCGAGTCTGTGACGGGACGGTGTGGAGGGAGTTTCACTCTGTGTCTGACCCCGGGAGTGTGTGATGAGACAGTATGGAGGGAGATTCACTCTGTGTCTGACCACGGAAGTATATGTTGGGACGATGTGGAGGAAGATTCACTCTGTGTCTGACACAGGGAGTGTGTGTTGGGACGGTGTGGAGGGAGATTCACTCTGTATCTGTTCCCAGGATGCAATGGACGGACGGAGGAACATTCACTGTTACTTGTTCGTTATTTCCAGAGCAAGCTCTTTCCCAGGAATGGATCAGAATTGAAGTCGGGTGTTATTTCATATCCACGGTTGAAATGTCCTACGCTGAGGCGAAGCAAAATTGTTCTAACTCTGATTCAAAACTTCTTGAAATAAACTCTAGAGAGGAAGAGGTATGTGTCAGATCGGCAGAATATATATCAATTCACCAGCGTGAACATCCGTCCACTTCATCCCATCACACACTCCCGTGGTCAAACACTGAGTGGAGCTAACTCCGCACCGTCCCATCATACACTCCCGAGGTCAAATACAGAGTGAATATCCCTCCACACATTCCCATCACACAGTCACGGGGTCAGACACAGAGAGAATCTCCTTCCACAACGCCCCAGCACACACTCCTGGGGTCAGACACTGAGGGAAGCTCCCTCCATACCGTCACATCACACAGTCCCGGGGTCAGACACAGAGTGAATCTCCCCCCACACCGTCCCATCACACTCTCCCGGGGTCAGACACAGAGTGAATCTCCCTCCAGACCGTCCAGTCACACACTCCAGGGGTCAGACACAGAGTGAATCTCTCTCCACACCGTCCCATCACAAACTTCCGTTGTCAGCCACAGAGTGATTCTCCTTCCACACCGTCCCATCACACACTCCCGGTGCCAGACACAGAGTGAAGTTTCCTCCACCACGTCCCATCACACACTCCCGGTGCCAGACACAGAGTGAATCTCCCTCCACACCGTCCCATCACACACTCCCGGTGCCAGACACATAGAGAATCCCCCTCCACACCGTCCCATCACACACTCCCGTTGTCAGCCACAGAGTGATTCTCCTTCCACACCGTCCCATCACACACTCCCGGTGCCAGACACAGAGTGAATCTCCCTCCACACCGTCCCATCACACACTCCCGGTGCCAGACACATAGAGAATCCCCCTCCACACCGTCCCATCACACACTCCCGGGGCCAGACACAGAGTGAAGTTTCCTCCACCACGTCCCATCACACACTCCCGGGGCCAGACACAGAGTGAAGTTTCCTCCACCACGTCCCATCACGCACTCCCGGGGTCAGACAGAGTGAATCTCCCTCCACATTGTCCCATCACATACCCCTGGCGTCAGACACAGAGTACAGGTCATTGTACAGCATCAGAACACACAATCCTGGTGTCAGAGAGGGAGTGAATCTCCCACTTCACCGTCAGACCTCACAGTGCCGTGGTCAGACAGAGAAGGAGCCTACCTCCCCACCGTCCCTGCACACTCTCCCGAGGTCAGGTATAGGGTGATGCTTCCTCCAAACCGTCCCATCGCACATCTCTGGGTCAGACACAGAGTGAACTTTCTCCCACACTGGCCCATAGCTCCGGGTCATCCTCAGACTGAAGCTTTCTCTCCACGCCACGATCACACACTCCTTTGGTCAATCATGGAGCGAAGCTCCTTGCATTCTCTCACATCACAATGTTCTGCGGACAACCACAGAGTGAACCTCCCTCCACGCTACCCCAATACACCCACCCGTGATCAGATAGGAAATGAAACACTCTCTGCACCATCCCGCCGCACGCTCCTGTGGTCAGGCACAGTATGATGCTCTTTCTAGCCAGTGACGTCACACAATACAGGGGTCAGAAAACTAGAGAAGCTCCCTCCGCACCGTCCAATCACAGACAGCACTGGGTTCAGACACGGGGCGGCACACCGTCCAGGCACGCGCTACCGTTGCCGGTGTCAGACTCACACATGACCACGCCCCACCACCCAACCTGAGCTTCCCATCAGACTCTCGCAGTGTCAAACACAGAGCCCCATCACACACACACGGAGTGAGGGGGTGAGACGCAGATTTAACCTCCCTGCACACCGTGCCATCACACACTCCCGTTGTCAGCCACAGAGTGATTCTCCTTCCACACCGTCCCAGGACACATTCCCGCGGTCGGACACAGAGTGAATCTTCCTCAACACCGTCCCATCACACACTCCTGGCGTCAGACACAGAGTGAATCTCCCTCCACACCGTCACATCACACTGTCCCGTAGTCAGACACAGAGTGAATCTCCTTCCAGACCGTCCAGTCACACACTCCAGGGGTCAGACACAGAGTGAATCTCTCCCCACACAGTCCCATCACAAACTCCCGGGGTCAGCCACAGAGTGATTCTCCCTCCACACCGTCCCAGGACACATTCCCGCGGTCGGACACAGAGTGAATCTTCCTCAACACGGTCCCATCACACACTCCTTGCGTCAGACACAGAGTGAATCTCCCTCCGCACCGTCCCATCACACTGTCCCGTAGTCAGACACAGAGTGAATCTCCTTCCACACCGTCCCATCACACACTCCCGGGGTCAGACACAGAGTGAGGCTCCCTCCACACCGTCCCATGACACACTCCCGGGTTCCGACACAGAGTGAATCTCCTTCCACACCGTCCCATCACACTCTCCCGGTGTCAGACACTGAGTGAATCTCTATCCTCACAGTCCCATCACACACTCCCGGGGTTAGACACTGAGTGAATCTCCCTCTACACCGTCCCTTCACACTCCCTCCGGATCACACACTGAGTGAATCTCACTCGGCACCGTCCCGACCCACACACCCGGGGTCAGACAATGAATGTATCTCCGACCGCACCGTCCCGTCACACACACCCGGTGTCAGACACAGAGTGAATCTCCCTCCATACCGTCGCAACACAGACACTCCTGGGATCAGGCACGGAGTGAATCTCCCTCCACACCGTCCCATCACACACTCCCGGGTTCAGACACAGAGTGAATCTCCCTCCACACCGTCCCGTCACATACTCCCGGGGTCAGACACAGAGTGAAGCTCCCTCCACAGTGTCCCATCACACACTCCCGCGGTCAGACACAGAGTGAATCTCCCTTCACAGCATCCCATCAACACTCCCAGGGACAGAATTAGAGTGACCTAAATTGTGCTCGATTAATCCTTAATGATAATAATTTTATTTCACAGAATTCTATTCACTACGCCTTCGGCGACCCCGGCAGTTCATACTGGATTGGAAAATGCAAAGTGGGGTGAGATTGCACGTCATCCAGGCTCCTGATGATAGAGTAGGCCACAGGATTAGTTTGGGTGGCGTTGTGGATAATGAAGTATGTTATCAAAGCCTGCAGAGAGATTTAGGCCTGTCAGATGAGTGGGATGAAGAACGTCAATTGTAGTTTAATGCTGTTAAATTTGATGTGCTACATTTTGGTAGAAATAATCCAAATAGTACATACATTGTAAATGGTTATACATTGAAGAATGCAGTAGAACAGAGTGATCTAGGAATAATTGTCATAGTTCCCTGAAGGTTGAATCTCATGTGGATAAGATGGTGAAGAAAGCTTTTGGTATGTTGGCCTTTATAAACCAGAACATGGTGTATAGGATGAAATGCTAAAATTGTACAATTCATTGGTAAGTCCGAAATTGGAGTATTGTGTCCAGTTCTGGTTACCGAAGTATAGGAAAGATGTCAACAAAATAGAGAAAGTACAGAGAAGATTTACTAGAATATTTCAGCAGCTAAGTTATAGGGAAATGTTGAACAAGTTAGGTTTTTAATTTTTGGAACGTAGAAAGTTGAGGGGGACTTGATATAAGGCATTTAAAATTATGAGGGGGATAGACAGTGTTGACATGGATAGGCTTTCTCCATTGAGAGTAGGGGAGATTCAAACAGGAGGACAGGAGTTCAGAGTTAGGGGGCGGAAGTTTAACGGTAAAACGAGGTGGAATTACTTTATTCAGAGAGTGGTAGCTGTGTGGAACAAGCTTTCAGTAGTGGTGGTAGTGGCACGTTCGGTATTGTCATTTAAAATTGGACAGGTATATGGACAGGAATGATTGGACTGTTATAGACTGAGTGCAGGCCAGTGGGATTAGGTGAGAGTAAGCGTTCGGCACGGACTAGAAGGACCAAGATGGCCTGCTTCGGTGCTTTAATTGTCATATGTTATATGGTTATATGACACAGGCCCTGGGAGAGAGTGAAGCAGTGGGAGTACTTTGCGGACTGGCACAGATCTGTGGATAGAGAAATTGTCACTGGCATTAGTTAGGGCATTGACAGAGGTCTATGGGAAGAGAGTGGGAAGTGGGAGTGTTTTGCTTTCTGACACTGGTCTCGAACAAGAACGTTGGGCAGTGGGATTATTTTCAGGGCTGGAACGTGCCTTTGGGTTGAGAGTGCGAAGTGGGAGTATTTTGGGGACCGACACGGGTCTTTGCGGAGAAAGTGATGCAGTGTGCGTACATTGGACTGGCACTGATATGTGGGGTGAGAGTGGAAAGTGGGAGTATTTTGCTGTAGAAAGCAGGCCTCCTGAGAGAGTGTGAAGCAGAGGGAGCATTTTGGGGACTAACATGTGTCCTTGTAGAGAGTGTGGAGCTATGGGTGTATTTTAGGGCCTGTGATGAGAAAGTGGGGCACTGGGATTATTCTGTGGTCTGACACCGGTCTGTGTGGAGAACGTGGGGCGCGGTATAAATTTGGGGACTGATGCAGGGCTGCAGGGTGAGACTGGGACAGTGTGAGTATTCTAGAAACTGACACAGGGTTATGCTGGGAAACTGGGTTAATAGGAGATTTTGGGGTCTGCCACAGGTCAAAGGTGAGGGAGTGCGTCAGCGATTTCGGGGATTGACTCGGGATTCTCTGATGGAGGAGCTTTGTCATCTTTGCACTTGGTTCCCCCTCTTTAACAGGAAAGTGGCCTCTAAACTGGTTTACAAAAAGAAGGATGGAAATTTCGAATGCAGTCAATGTAAAGGTAAAGGATGCAAACAAGATCAGCACCGTTTCATTTGTGAGAAGTCTGAACCTTTATGCTCGGATATTCCTGAAAAGATCCGGGATCTCTGTCAACAGCCCGTGGGGATGACTTCAATCAAATGATAACACCCTCGTTCTCCCCATCTCTCTCTCCGACTCTCAACAGCTCATCTTTTCTATCGCTCTGTTATTCTTCATCTCACCTTTTCTTTACTCCCGTTCCTACAAACTCTCTCTCACTCATCCTCCTCCTCTCCCACGTTCTCTATTACATCCTCATTTCATTCGACTCGCTTTCTTGCGTCCTTCTTCCCCAACTCTTCTCCCTTGTCTTCATAATCTCTCTCCCCCGTCTCTACTCGCTGTCTACCACTGTCTCCCATCCCATCTCTTTTTTTTTAAATCTAACTCCTCTCGCTCTCTCGTTACTCTTTCCAGCTACTCTCACCTCAACCATGTCCCTAATGTTCTGGGTAACCCAGTCCTGGGAAAACACAGTGCAGGCATTCACCTTATCTGTGTCCCTCGTGGTTTTGTACACCTCTGTAAGGTCACCGAAAAAAGGTCTCAGAATTCCCAACATCGCTCCATAACTCAGTCCCTCCTACCCCGGCAGCAACCTCGGAAATCTCCCTCTGCAATCTTTCCAGTTCGTTGAGATTTCTCTTAGAGCAAGGCAAGCAGAACTGAACTCCATACTCCAAGTGCGGCGTGACCGACGTCATCTGCAATTGCAACGTGACCTCCGACCCCCGTACTCAGTGTCCTGACTGATGAAGGCCAGCGTGTCAAATGTCCTGTCCACCTGTATCGCATCTTTTCTACCGGATTCACGTTCTGTTTTATTATCTGTGACTTAGACCACCTGAAATTTGTTCTTTTGAGGAATCGGTAGGGCGCAAATATGTAAAATAAATTTCAAATGCAAAAAGCTAATAAATGCCGCACAAATGTGGAGGTGGTGCTGGTGCGTTCAAGAATATGCTGGCGGAGGGGAAGTAGGTGTTCCTGGTTCATTGAGTTTTCAGTCTCCTGTTCGTCATCAACCATCCTTCCCAGCCGACCATCCTCGTCACCGTCATCCACGACTTCCCCTACAGTCCTTCCCGTTGCAGCCACCGCCATCTTATTCCACATATCCTGTCTCTATCACCTCTCCATCCCCTACACTCCGTACCGTCTCCGTTATCTCTTGCTTCCCCAGCTCGTCTCTCCGTCTCCCTGACCCGCTCCATCCCCTGCAGATCTCCACGGTTCCATTAACCCTCTCCCTCCTCTACAAGCCTCCCTCTCTCTCTGTTTATATGGAATTATGGGTAGAAAGGGGGAGAGATGACGTCTGTTGTTAAAGCACCCAGCCCCCTTCCACCGGATATCGATCTCTCGGTTCTGAGCATCTGCACTGTTCTGTGTGAACAGGCCGATCGTTTGGTTCAATAACTCATCAACCCAGTCACTGCTATCTCACCACCATGTCCGTGCTCCCACCAAAACCTCTTCCAATTCTCTCCTGTTCCCTGCACACCCTCTGAACACAAACACACGCACATTCTCCGAGCCGGCACACAATTCAAGACTGCTGGAATGGGGGAGTTTTGGGGATTGGAGAGAGGGAAGGAGCTTCGGAACATGAGAGTTGCTAAAGGGAACCAGGGGGAGTAAGCTTCAGTTTGTGCCTGAACCCGGGTGTGTGCGATAGGACGGTCCGGAGAAAGCATCACCCAGTGTCTGACGTCAAGTATGTGACGGGACGGTGTGGACGGAGCTTCAGTCTCTGTCTGAACACAGGTGTTTTGGATGCGACTGTATGGAGAGATTTTCACTCGGTGTTTGAATCTGTGTGTGTGTGTTTGCGTGTGTGTGTGTGTGTGTGTGTGTGTGTGTGTGTGTGTGTGTGTGTGTGTGTGTGTGTGTGTGTGTGTGTGCGTGTGTGTGTGTGTGTGTGTGTGTGTGTCTGTGTAGAGAGAGAGAGAGAGAGAAAGAGTGGCGGTTAATTGGATTTGAGTGGAAGTTAGAGGGTAGCAGAAATTAACAGGATATCAGTAAAAGCGTGTACACGCGCACTCACGCACGCACACACATACACATAAACACACACACGGGCGCGCACGCATATATATAAGCAGCTTGACGTCCTTGGCACTTTAAAAGCTACCGAAATCTACAAACTACGACAAATGAACTTGTCTTCTGCTGAGCGAACACTGGGGGGCAGCACAGACCCTCGCCTGGAGGCCGCACCACACCGGCCCTCTTTATGCAGCTCCTTCATTTTCTCCGCCATCGAGCAACTCTCTCAGTTTCCACCTGAACCGGAGCGGAACTAATACCCCGACGGGAAGGTTTGCCATTATAAAAGGGGTCGTTGTGGTGTTTAAGCAAGAGTTGCAGGAGGATGATAACAAGAATGTTTCAACAAATAGTTGAGTCATTGATGGGACAGAATTTGTCAGCACTTCAGACAAAGTCAGGAAGCAAAAGTTTGAGCCCGCTGGGACTCATGTTCTGAGGTGCGTACTTTTCAATGCAGGAAGTATTGTACGAAAGGCAGATGAGCTCAGGGTAGGGGCCAACGACTGGAAAGATGATAGTTTAGCCATTAGTAAGTCTTGGTTGCAGGAGAGGAAATCTGTCAGCTCAGCCTTCCTGTTTACCGCTGTTTTAGCCGTGCTACTGTACATATAATTTAGGCTGAGGCGAGGCTTTAATGGCGCAAGTGAGGAATAAGAAAGGTATGAACTCGTTCATGGGGCTACATTATCGACCACCGAACAGTCTGGGGATTTAGAGGAACAAACCAATGGAGAGCTCGGAGTCTGTTGTAAGAGACATCAGGTTGTGACATCGGGTGAGTTTAACATTCTTGGTATTGACTGTGAGCCTCAGACTGTGAAAGGACCACTGGGATAGTGTTCTTATTCAGTTAAGCAAATTTCCCTAATCAGCAGATCAATGTCCCAATGAGAGAGTGCAATACCTGATCTCATCCTATCGAATAGGACACGCCAGGGGACAGAAGTTTGTGTCGGGGAACACTTTGCATCTAGTGATGGCAATGCCATTAGAGACAGGGTAATTATGGAAAAGGATAGATGTAACCTCCAGTTAAGTTTCTCTTTGAGGTGTATAACAATACGAGACGCAAATAGAATATATAGCTTGTATCTTTTACCCCTAGGATGGAAATGTCTAATAGAGCTGAGCCGGACTAGAGGGAAAGAGTGGTGGGAAATTGGATATGAGTTGAAGTCAGAGGGTTTATCTTTTCAAGGATGGGAGTCTTGGATGAGAGAGGCACAAAACTGTGGTTTGATTTGTTTTCAGTTTAATTATCGTTTCCTTCTTTATAATTGCAGTCAGAGCAGCAGCAATACCTGGCAGGAGTGTTGAATGATATAAACAGGTAAGAAGACTTAAACATATGTATGTGCCGGCGGTGCCAAAATTCCGTCACACAGGAATGACCCTGAATACAGCCAGGACCAAGCTGCAAAACACAACACCAACATTCCCACACGGCACAATTCATACATAATATGTATAAAACAGAAAGGGAGCAAGCATATGAGGGATATCAGTGAAATACATTCAAGCAGTATGTACACACACACACACACACACACACACACACACACACACACACACACACACACACACTCACACGCACACACACGCACACACACGCACACACACAAACACACACACACACACACACACACACACACACACACACGCGCGCGCGCGCGGACACACACACACACACACACACACACACACACACACACACACACACACACACACACATTTATGCAGCTTGAAGCCCCTGGTCACTTTGAATGCCACGGTAATCTACAATTGTTCACAACAGAGATGGTCTTCTGCCAAACGAACACTGGGGGGCAGCACAGACACCTGTCTGGAGGTTGCGCCTCACCGCCCCCACTTTGCTCAGCTCCTTCATTTCCTCTCGCATCAGCAACTCTCTCAATTTACACCTGAACTCGATTGAAACTAATATCCCAGCGGTAAGGTTTGCCATCAAAAGATGGGAAGCGTTGGTAAAAACTAGAGTTGCAGGGGATGAAAACAGGAACGCCATTACAGATATTTGACTGGTTGTTGGGACAGACGTTGTTAAGAACACAGACAAAGTAATGAGTCAAAAAGTGGAGCCTGCGGGTACTCATGTTCTGAGCTGCGTACGTTTCAATTCACGTAGTATTGTTCGAAGAGCAAGTGCGCTCAGGTCAGGGGTCAACGCCTCTAAGCCTGACACTGTGGATATTAGTGAAACTTGACTGCAACAGGGACAGTACCGCTTGCTCAAAATTCCAGTTTCCGCTGTTTCAGTCGTGCTAATCTGGGAATATTTCAAGAGCGAAGAGGCGGTTTTACAAGTCAGTGATAACATCACGGCAGTGCCCAGTCTCGTCTCAGTGAGGTTTTATAGTCGGAACTGAAAAATAAGGAAGGTGTGGACTAGTTCATGGGGCTACTTTATCGTCCACCGAACAATCCTGTGGGTTCAGAGGAATAGATCTGTGGAGAGTTCGCAGACTCTTGCAAGAAGCATAAGGTTGTGATAAAGTGTGATTTCAATTTTTTAGATATTGGGTGTGAGCGCCAGACAGTCAAAGGACGAGTTGGGTAGTTTGTCAAATGTTTTCAAGAAAGATTCCTTTATCAATGCGTATAAAGTCCTAACGAGTGTGTGCAACAATTGATATTTTAGTGCCGAATGGGAAAAGGCAGGGAATATAAGTTTGTGTCGGGGACCAATTTGCATCTGGTGATGGTAATGTCATTAGAAATAACTCATTATGGAAATGGATAGGTATGACCTTCGGGACCGCTTCTAAATTGGAGGAAGGCCAACTTTATTGGGGTCAGGAATGATCTGGCAAGTGTAGATTCGGACAGGATGTTCCCTGGCAAAGGTGCTGTAGGTACGTTGGAGCTCACGCGCTATTGAACCTCAGTGTCGAAGGGAAGGGCCCAAACGGTCAATAGTGAGAAGCTTTGAAGGAGAGAGAGACGACAGTGTACAAGATGGTGGTGCCGAGGAACCGACGGACAAAGTAGATTGGGATTGGGACTGGGGCTGACGTTCCCGAGTTCACTAATTCATTTCCGGGGCATAACCAGAGGGCACAGAATAAAGATGAGAGTGGGTGTGCAGAGAGTAGGGAACGATTGGCTGGAAAGAGAAGGGAGAGCGGAAGGGGCGGGAGTATGATAGGGACGGAGTAGGGAAAGGGGAAACAGAGTGGGAGATGGCGATAAGCAGCGGGATAGTTGGGGATAGAGAGCTGCAAAGGAGAGCAGGAGAGAGAATGGGGACGAGGGTAGGCGAGGAGAATGAGGCAGAGATGTTGGGAGATTTGGAGAGGATAGGGGAGTGAGAGTTAGGGAGAGTTGCGGGGGGTTGTGGAAAGACGGGTCGTCACTTGATTCAAAGTGCACCCATGGGATCTTGACAGAGTTCAAGCATCTTTTCAAGAACATCCGGGGACAAAGGAGCAGACTTCTCACAGATGAAATAGTGTCCATCACTGCAGTTGTAAGTCCGTCTGTACGCTTTACACCTAGTGCAGGTGGATTTTCTATCTTTCACCGTATACAGGAGATTAGGTTTCACGTTCCTGTCAAAGAGGGTTAAACAATTGCATAAGAGAGAAAAAAAAATAGCACACACATACTGCTCTGTGTCAGATCCCCAAATATTAAATTTGCCCAGATTCCCCCTCCCCCTGAGTCCACAAAGGATCCCACCGTCGCATACTCTCCTGCAAACGGGTGTCCGGTCCACAAATTAATCGCACTGCCCAAGTACTTCCCGACAGAAACAAATCCTACTGACACACTCACACTCCTCAGCCCCGTGTCAGTACAGTGTACCTACAAGACTGTCTTGCACCCTCCCCAGAGCCATGAAGAAATCCCCAAACTACTCCCATTGCCCCATTCCCACACCACAGTCTCGTGTTATTCCCCAGATAGATCCCACTGACCCACTCCAACACCAGAGACCTGCGCCAGTCCAAAACTCACCGGTCTTCACATTTTCCGATCCAATATGTCCGGTCACGGTTGTGAATAGAGTTGTAAATAAAACTCTGTGAAATGAAGCATCGTCAATAAATGCTTGGAAGGAGACTCTCTCAGTGTATGTACCCGGGTGCGTGAGATGGGACGGAGTGCGGAGACATTGAGAGTGTGTCTAACCCCGGGATTGTGTAATGGGACAGTGTGGAGGGAGCTTCACTCCGGCTGCGTGAGATGGGACGGAATGCGAAGAGATTCACTCTGTGCCTGACTCCGGGAGTGTGAGATTGGACGGTGCGGAGGGAGATTCACTCTGTGTCTGACCCCGGGTGTGTGTGATAGAAGATCAATCAGTGTCTCTAAACCCCAGTGTGGAAGACGGTCGTGTGTTTGTGTGGAAACATACAGTGGTGTCGGACATACCGCTTCATCATTTGAATTTATTTCAAGGAGTCTTGAATCAAAGCTTGAACAATGTTGCTTTGCTCCATCATAAGATGTGTTGACGGTGGATATGAAATAACAGCGGTCTTTATTTCTGATCCAGTTCTCGGAACACGTTTGCTCTGGAAATCAGGAACAAAGAAAAGTCTATCTGCCATCCGGAACGTCAAAAAAAACCCGAGCAGAATGAAGCACAGTCCACACCGTCCCATCACGCATCCTGGGATCAGACGCACAGTTGACCTTCCTCCTCACCCTCCCATACACAATTCCGGGGTCAGACACAGAGTGAATATCTCTTCACACCGTCCCATCACACACTCTCGGCGTCAAACACAGAGTGAATCTCCCTCCACACCGTCCCATCACACACTCCCGGTGTCAGACACAGAGTGAATCTCCCTCCACAACGGCCCATCACACACGCTCGCGTTCAGACACAGAGTAAAGCTCCAACCACCCTGCTGCACCTCCAGAGTCCGATACAGGGTGATGCTCCCTCCTCACCCCCCAATTCACACATTCCCGGGTCAGGCACAGAGCGAAACTTCCTCGACATCGTCCTCGCACAGACACCCTTAATCAGAAACAGAGTGAATTTCCCTCCACAACCGTCATATCACACACTCCCTGTGTCAGACAAAAAATGAATCACCCACCACATTGCCCTATCACACACTCCCGGGGTCAGACACAGAGTGAATCTCCCTCTGCACTGTCCCAACACACACTCCTGGGGTCAGTGAGAATAAATTTCCCTCTACACCGTCCAATCACCCACTCCCGGGGTCAGAAACAGAGTAAATCTCCCTCCACACTGTCCCATCACACATTCCCGGGGTCAGGCACAGAGTGAAGTTTCCTCCACTACGTCCCATCACACACTCCCGGGGTCAGACAGAGTGAATCTCCCTCCACACTGTCCCATCACATACCCCTGGAGTTAGACACAGAGTACAGGTCATTGTACAGCATCCGAACACACAATCCTGGTGTCAGAGAGGGAGTGAATCTCCCACTGCACCGTCAGACCTCACAGTGCCGTGGTCAGACAGAAAGGAGGCTACCTCCCCACCGTGCCTGCACACTCTCCCGAGGTCAGGTATAGTGTGATGCTTCCTCCAAACGGTCCCATCGCACATCTCTGGGTCAGACACCGAGTGAACTTCCTCCCACGCTGGCCCATAGCTCCGGGTCATCCTCAGACTGAAGCTTTCTCACCACGCCACGATCACACACTCCTTTTGTCAATCATGGAGTGAAGCTCCTTGCATTCTCTCACATCACAATGTTCTGCGGACAACCACAGAGTGAACCTCCCTCCACGCTACCCCAATACACCCACCCGTGATCAGATAGAAAATGAAACACTCTCTGCACCATCCCGCCGCACGCTCCTGTGGTCAGACACAGTATGATGCTCTTTCTAGCCAGTGACATCACACAATACAGGGGTCAGAAAACTAGAGAAGCTCCCTCCGCACCGTCCAATCACAGACAACACTGGTTTCAGACACGGGGCGGCACACCGTCCAGGCAGGCGCTACCGTTGCCGGTGTCAGACATACACATGACCACGCCCCATCCCAAATGCACTGAAACCCAACCACCCAACCTGAGCTTCCCATCAGACTCTCGCAATGTCAAACACAGAGTCCCACGGAGTGAGGGGGTGAGACGCAGAGTTAACCTCCCTCCACACCGTCCCATCACACACTCCCGGGATCAGACACAGAGTGAATCTCCCTCCACACCGTCCGATCACACACTCCCGGGGTCAGGCACAGAGTGAATCTCCCTCCACACCGTCCCATCACACACTCCCGGGGTCAGACACAGAATGAATCTCCCTGCACACCGTCCCACCACACACTCACACGGTCAGACGCAGAATGAACCTCTCTCTCTCCACGGACCCATCACACACTCCAACGGTCAGACAGAAAGAGAAGCTGCCTCCACACGGTCCCATCGCACACACCCTAGTCTAACACAGCGTGAATCTCCCTCCTCCCATCCCATCACACAATTCTGGCGAGTCAGAGTGTGAAGCTCACTCTCAACCGTTCAATCACACCACACAGTCCTCACATACAATGCGAAATTCCTCTCACACCCTCCCATGGCAAACGCACGTGGGCAGACTCCCTCCGCAACATCCAATCACAGAATGCGTTGTCACACAGAATAAACGTTCCTCAACACCGTCCAATCACACACTCCCGATATCAGACACAGAGTGAAGCTGTCTCTCCACGGTCCCATCACAAATCCCTGGATTCAGAGTGAAACTCTCTTTCCACGGTGCCATAACACACTTCAGGAGTGAGACATAGGATGAATCTCTCTGGACACTGTCCCATCACACAGTCCGATGGTCAGACACAGAGTAAATCCACCTCCACACAGTCCGATCGCACACTTCTGGGGTGAGACAGAGACTCTGGCTCTCTCTCCAAGATAACATCACACATCCTGATTCACACACAGAGTGAAGCCCCCGCTGCCCGGTCCCATCACACACTTCCGGATTCAGAGTGAAACTTTCTCTCCACGGTGACATAACACATTTTGGAGTCAACTCTCTGGCCAGTGCCCCATCACACAATCCCGTGGTCAGACACAGAGTGAATCCACCTCCACAGCATCTTTTCACACTGTCCTGGGTTCTATGATACAGTGAAACTTCCTCCACGCAGCCCCATCACACACTCACCGGGTGAAACACAGAGTGAATCACCCTCCATACCATCTCTTCAAACACTCCCGATGTCAAACACAGAGTGACGCTTCCTTTCTCCACGCTTCCTGTGATGAGGAGCGGGAATCTGTGAATTGTTGACCAGCAGAAAAGGTGAGACATCATCCCTCTCTTTCACCCGCTCCTCGTCACAGGACAGGCATGGACAGAGGAAGCGTCACTTTGTGTTTGACATCGGGAGGGTGTGAGGAGATGGTATGGAGGGTGATTCACTCTGTGTTTGACCCGGTGAGTGCGGGATGGGGCTTCGTGGAGGAGGTGTCAATCCATCACTGAATCCAGGATAGTGTGATAGGACGTTGTGGAGGTGGATTCACTCTGTGTCTGACCATGGGATTGTGAGACGTAACATTACAGCTTAAGTCTATGTTTCACTCCCGGAATGTCTGATAGGACAGTATGGATCCAGCTTCACTCTGAGTCTGACAACGGGATTGTGTGATGGGACGGTGCCCAGAGTGATTCACCGCATGTCTGACACCTGAAGTGTGTTATGGCACCGTGGAGGCAGCTTCCCTCTTTATCTGACACGTTGTTCTGTGGTGTGTTGAGAGGCTGTCGATGGAGTATCATTCTCCCTCTGACATATGCCGTGTGTGCTGAGGGAGTTTCTTTCCGTGTCTGACAGCTGGAGAGTTTGATGGGTCCGTGGAGAGAAAGATTCACTCGGTGTCTGACCCCAGGAGTGTGTGATGGGACGGTGTGGAGGCAGATTCACTCTGTGCCTGACCCGGGGAGTGTGTGATGGGACGGTCTGCAGGAAACGTCAATCTACCTCTGACCGCTGGAATGAGGCCATGTAGAGAGAGAGTAACCCACTGTCTGACCCAGACAGTACACGCCGAGGCTTTGAAAGGGAACTAAACTCTCTGTGTGACTCCGGGAGTTAGTCATAGGACGGTGGGGAGGGAGCTTTACTCTGTGTCTGACCCCGGGAGTGTGTGATGGAACGGTGTGGAGGGAGAATCACTCTGTGTCTGATCCCGGGAGTGTGTGATGGAACGGTGTGGAGGGAGAATCACTCTGTGTCTGACCCCGGGAGTGTGTGATGGAACGGTGTGGAGGGAGAATCACTCTGTGTCTGACCCCGGGAGTGTGTGATGGGACGGTGTGGAGGGAGAATCACTCTGTGTCTGACCCCGGGAGTGTGTGATGGGACGGTGTGGAGGGAGATTCACTCTGTGTCTGATCCCGGGAGTGTGTGATGGAACGGTGTGGAGGGAGAATCACTTTGTGTCTGATCCCGGGAGCGTGTGATGGAACGGTGTGGAGGGAGAATCACTCTGTGTCTGATCCCGGGAGAGTGTGATGGAACGGTGTGGAGGGAGAATCACTCTGGGTCTGACCCCGGGAGTGTGTGATGGGACGGTGTGGAGGGAGATTCACTCTGTGTCTGATCCCGGGAGTGTGTGATGGGACGGTGTGGAGGGAGAATCACTCTGTGTCTGATCCCGGGAGTGTGTGATGGAACGGTGTGGAGGGAGAATCACTATGTGTCTGATCCCGGGAGTGTGTGATGAAACGGTGTGGAGGGAGAATCACTCTGTGTCTGATCCCGGGAGTGTGTGATGGGACGGTGTGGAGGGAGATTCACTCTGTGTGTGATCCCGGGAGTGTGTGATGGAACGCTGTGGAGGGAGATTCACTCTGTGTCTGTTCCCGGGAGTGTGTGATGGGACGGTGTGGAGGGAGATTCACTCTGTGTCTGATCCCGGGAGTGTGTGATGGAACGGTGTGGAGGGAGAATCACTCTGTGTCTGACCCCGGGAGTGTGTGATGGAACGGTGTGGAGGGAGAATCACTCTGTGTCTGATCCCGGCAGTGTGTGATGGAACGGTGTGGAGGGAGAATCACTCTGGGTATGACCCCGGGAGTGTGTGATGGGACCGTGTGGAGGGAGATTCACTCTGTGTCTGATCCCGGGAGTGTGTGATGGAACGGTGTGGAGGGAGAATCACTTTGGGTCTGACCCCGGGTGTGTGTGATGGGACGGTGTGGAGGGAGATTCACTCTGTGTCTGATCCCGGGAGTGTGTGATGGAACGGTGTGGAGGGAGATTCACTCTGTGTCTGTTCCCGGGTGTGTGTGATGGGACGGTGTGGAGGGAGATTCACTCTGTGTCTGATCCCGGGAGTGTGTGATGGAACGGTGTGGAGGGAGAATCACTGTGTGTCTGATCCCGGGAGTGTGTGATGGAACGGTGTGGAGGGAGATTCACTCTGTGTCTGTTCCCGGGAGTGTGTGATGGGACGGTGTGGAGGGAGAATCACTCTGTGTCTGATCCCGGGAGTGTGTGATGGAATGGTGTGGAGGGAGAATCACTCTCTGTCTGATCCCGGGAGTGTGTGATGGAACGGTGTGGAGGGAGAATCACTCTGTGTCTGATCCCGGGAGTGTGTGATGTAACGCGGTGGCGGGAGTTTCTGTGTCTGTCCGCAAGAGTCTGTGATTTGACAGTGAGGAGCGTGCAGACTGAACTCGTGAGTGTGTGATGGGGCCGGGGCGAGAGAGAGCGCCTCACTCTGTGTCTGCACCAGGTGTTTATGATGTAAAAGTGTTAGGGATTTGCACTCAGTGTTTGCCGCTGGATTCTGTGATAGAACAGTGTCTGGCAACGGGTTGCATGATTGGAAATTGCGGAGGGAGCTAACTCATGTGTCTCACTCCGAGTGCACGTGACGAGACGGCGAGGATTGAAATTCCCACAAGATGTCCGTGATAGGATGGCGGGAAGGAGTTTTGTAACTGACTACTGAAGTTTGTGATGGGACGGTGTTCAGGGAGCTTCTCTCTGTGTCTAAACCCGGGAGTGTGTGATAGGAAGGTGTCGAAAGATTCTTACTACATATCTCTCTCCCGACGGATGCAACGGACGGATGGTGGGAGATTCACTGTTAATGGTTCGAAATTTCCTTTCCCAGCCCATTCCCAGGACTGGATCAGAATTGAAGACGGTTGTTATTTCATATCCACGTTTGAAACGTCGTATGATGAGGCGAAAGAAAATTGTTCTAACTCTGATTCAAATCTCCTTGAAATGAACTCAAAACTGGAAGAGGTAAGTGTCAGATCGGCGGAGATATATCCACACCAGATTGAAGCTCCTCCACTTCACCCCATCACACACTCCATCTCAGACACAGAGTGAATCTCCCTCCACACCGTCCCATCACACATTCCCGGGGTCAGACACAGAGTGAATCTCCATCCACACCGTCCCAACACACACTCCCGTGGTGAGACACAGAGTGAATCTCCCTCCACACCGTCCCATCACACACTCCCGGGGTCAGACAGAGAGTGAATCTCCCTCCACACCGTCACATCACACACTCCCACGCTCAGACACAGAGTGAGTCTCCATCCACACCGTCCCATCACACCCTCCAGGGGTCAGACACAGAGTGAATCTCCCTCTACTCCGTCCCATCACATTCTCGCGGGGTCAGACATAATTTGACGCTTCTTAAATTGTGCTTGAATTCAATCATTAATGATTGCAATTTAATTTTTTCAGATTTTTGTTAAGAAAGCTGTCCGCGAACAACGGAGATCCTACTGGATTGGAAAATGCCTAGCCGAGTGAGATTTGGGGTTACACAAGTTTTTTGAGGAGAGAATACGTCGTGGGATTAGATTGGGGATCGATACAGTCTGCGGGAAGGGAGTCGGCAATGGCTTTATTTGGGGGACTGACACAGGCAGTGGGAACGTTATGTGCAGTGGGATTAGTCTGCGGACTGACACGGGTTGTGAGAGGGTGCTGGCAGGGGGATTATTTTGCGGAATGAGAAGTTCTATGGGGAGAGTGTTGGAATTGGCACCATTTTGTGGACAGAAAGCGGTCTGTTAAGAGAGAGTGGGGCAGTTGGAGCTGTTTAGGGACTGACAGAGGTCTCTCGGGAGAAAATGTGTCAGTGGGAGTATTTTTGGAAGGGACTCTGTGGAGAGGGAGTGGGACACTGGTATTAAGATGGGAGACACAGGTCTGTGGGAAGAGAGCGGGCAATTGGATTCGTTTGTGAACCGACACGTACTGTTGGTAGAGTGTGTGTAGTTGAATTATTTTGGGGACTGACTTGGAATGTCGGAAGAGAATGGGAAGTGGCAGTGCTTTGGTGGTTGGCACAGGTCTGTAAGGAGACGTTTGGGCAGTGGGATTATTTCCAGGACTGACACGGGCCTGTGGGGAGAGAGTGCGAAATGCGAGTGTTTTGGGGACCGACACGGGGCGGTGCGGAGAGAGTGGGACAGTGTGTTTTCCTTGGACCGACACTGATCTGTGCGATGAGAGAGGGAAGTCAGAGTATTTTGGGGTATAAAGCAGGCCTGTGGGTGACTATGAAGCAGTGAGTGTATTTTGGAGACTAACATGAGTCCATGGATGAGGCTGCAGCTATGGGTGTATTTTAGGCCCTGTGGGGAGCGTTGGGGCTCTAGGATTATTCTGGGGTCTGACACCGGTCTGTGGGGAGAATGTGGGGCATGGCATTAATTTGGGGACTAACACAGGACTGCAGGGAGAGAGTGGGACACTGTGAGTAATCTGGAGACTGAATCAGGGCTGTGCTGGGAAAGTAGGTTGCTGGAAGATTTGGGGGTCTGCCACAGGTCAACGGTAAGGAAATGCATCAGTGATTTTGTGTTCTGACTCAGGGCTCTCTGCTGAGGAGTGTTGTCCCTTTTCATCTTGTTTCCTCCTTCTTGACAGGAACCTGGCCTCTAATGTCGTGTACAGGAAGAACGATGGAGAGTTCGAATGTAGTGAATGTGAAGATCACGGTTGCGAAACTGATCAGCACCGTTTCATCTGTGAAAATTCTGCACCTTTGTGCCCTGATATTTCTCAAAAGTTCCAGGATCTCTGTCAAAAGCCCGTGGGGCAGACTTGAATCAAATGACAACACCCTCTTTCTCCCCATCTCTCTCTCTCTCTCCGACTCTCACTAACCCATCCTCTCCTCCCTACCCCCCTTGCCCTATTCTGCTCCCTTCTTCTACCGCTGTCTTACTGGCCACCTCGCCTTCTCTTTACCCTCGTCCCTCTAAACTCTCTCTCTTTCATCCTCATTTTCCTTCCTCTTACTTTCTTGCCTCCCTCTCCCCCAATTCTTCTCTCCTCTCTTCACACTCTCACCCCCGATTCTCTACACCCTCTTCACCCTTTCTTCCCATCCCACTCTTTCAGTTGTCTAAACCCACTCCATCTCTCTTTTCACTTTCCAGTTACTGTCACCTCAATCATGTCACTGAAGTTCTCAATACCCCACCCCTGGGGAAAGAGAGAGCACGCATTCACTTTATCTGTGTCCCTCGTGGTTTTATACACCTAAAAATTCCCGACCTCGCTTCATAATGCAGTCCCTCGTGTCCTGGTAAACCTTCCTCTCCAGTCTTCCCACCTCATTGGCATCTTTCCCACAGCAGAGCGACCAAAACCGAACTCCATACTCCAAATGTGGCCTGACCCATTACTTCTACAACTGCATAGTGACCTCCGACTCCCGAACTCAGTGTCCTGACTGATGAAGGTCAGCGTGTCATATGTCCTGTCCACCTGTATCGCATGTATTCTACCGGATTCACGGTCTGTTTTATTAGCTGTGACTTGTACCACGTGAGCTTTGTTCTTTTGATGGATCAGTAGGGCGCAAATATGTAAAATCAATGTCAAATGCAAAAGATAATAAATGCCGCAAGAATGTCGACATGGTGCTCATGCATTCAAAAATATGACGGCTGAGGGGAAGAATATATTCCGGAATCGTTGGCCTTTCAGTCTCTTCGGCCACTTCCCCGATGGTCGTAATGAACTGAAAGGTTGTGCGGGGGTGAGCGGCCTTAGTGATGGATGTTCCCTTCTCAAGGCATTGCATCTTGAGGATGTCCCCGATGCCGGGGAGGGTTATGCCCGTGTTGGAGCTGGTTGAGTCTACACAACTCTGCCGCCTCTGGCGAACTTGTGCGTTGCAGCCTCCACACCAGGCGGCCATCAACAAGTCAGAATGCCTGGCGATGTCCATTTGCTGGTCTTCAACGAAAGGCCAAATCTTCTCAAACTGCTGACGTTGTAATCAATCTGTAACGAGAGAACTATGGATGGTTGGGATGGTGATGAAAACACTTACTGAGACTCCGACTCGAAATAAGGGATATTGGAAACTTGGTTCGGAAAGACAGAGAGATCTACAATAGATATAGGCAGCATGGAGTAAATGAGGTGCTCGAGGAATATAAAGAATGTAAAATAAAAAAAAAATTACAGGTTGATTTGGCACGTAAGCTGAAAATAAATCCAAAGGGTTTATACAGTTATATTGCTAACAAAAGGATAGTGAGTGATAAAATGGGTCCCTAAGAGAATCACAGTCGACAGCTGTGTGCGAATCAAAACAGGACATACATATTAAATGGTAGGGCATTGAGGAATGCAGTAGAACTGTGTGATCAAGGAGTGATGGTGTTCCCTGAATGTGGAATCTCATGAGGATAGGGTGGTGAAGAAGGCTTTTGGTATGCTGTCTTTATAAATCAGAGCATTGAGTACAGGAGTTGGGATGTAATGTTAAAATTGTGCAAGGCCAAATTTGGAGTATTGTGCCCAATTCTGGTTACCGAATTATTGGAAAGATAGATAGATAGATAGATAGATAGATAGATACTTTATTCATCCCCACGGGGAAATTCAACTTTTTTTCCAATGTCCCATACACTTCTTGTAGCAAAACTAATTACATACAATACTTAACTCAGTAAAAAAAAAAAAAAATAGAGGAAGTACAGAGAAGATTTTCCAGAATGTTACCTTGGTTTTAGTACCTAAGTTACAGAAAAAGGTTGATAAAGTTAGTTTTTTTTTTATTCTTTGGACCGTAGAAGGTTGAGGGGGGACTTGAGAGAGGTATTTAAAATTATGAGGGGGATAGATGGAGTTAACTTGACTAGGCTTTTCCATTGACCGTAGGGGAGATTCACACAAGAGGACATGAGTTGAGAGTTAAGGGGCAGGAGATGTGGACAGGAAATGAATGGAGGCTTATGGGCTGAGTGCGGGTCGGTAGAACGAGGTGAGAGTAAGCGTTCGGCACAGACTAGAAGGACCGAGATGGCCTGTTACTGTGCTGTAATTGTTATATGGTTATATGGTAAAATATAAACTTCACTGCTCCTCTAACCCAGGGACTGTGTGATGGGACGGTGTGGAGGGAGAATCACTATGTGTCTGATCCCGGGAGTGTGTGATGAAACGGTGTGGAGGGAGAATCACTCTGTGTCTGATCCCGGGAGTGTGTGATGGGACGGTGTGGAGGGAGATTCACTCTGTGTGTGATCCCGGGAGTGTGTGATGGAACGCTGTGGAGGGAGATTCACTCTGTGTCTGTTCCCGGGAGTGTGTGATGGGACGGTGTGGAGGGAGATTCACTCTGTGTCTGATCCCGGGAGTGTGTGATGGAACGGTGTGGAGGGAGAATCACTCTGTGTCTGATCCCGGGAGTGTGTGATGGAACGGTGTGGAGGGAGAATCACTCTGTGTCTGATCCCGGGAGTGTGTGATGGAACGGTGTGGAGGGAGAATCACTCTGGGTATGACCCCGGGAGTGTGTGATGGGACCGTGTGGAGGGAGATTCACTCTGTGTCTGATCCCGGGAGTGTGTGATGGAACGGTGTGGAGGGAGAATCACTTTGGGTCTGACCCCAGGAGTGTGTGATGGGACGGTGTGGAGGGAGATTCACTCTGTGTCTGATCCCGGGAGTGTGTGATGGAACGGTGTGGAGGGAGATTCACTCTGTGTCTGTTCCCGGGTGTGTGTGATGGGACGGTGTGGAGGGAGATTCACTCTGTGTCTGATCCCGGGAGTGTGTGATGGAACGGTGTGGAGGGAGAATCACTGTGTGTCTGATCCCGGGAGTGTGTGATGGAACGGTGTGGAGGGAGATTCACTCTGTGTCTGTTCCCGGGAGTGTGTGATGGGACGGTGTGGAGGGAGAATCACTCTGTGTCTGATCCCGGGAGTGTGTGATGGAATGGTGTGGAGGGAGAATCACTCTCTGTCTGATCCCGGGAGTGTGTGATGGAACGGTGTGGAGGGAGAATCACTCTGTGTCTGATCCCGGGAGTGTGTGATGTAACGCGGTGGCGGGAGTTTCTGTGTCTGTCCGCAAGAGTCTGTGATTTGACAGTGAGGAGCGTGCAGACTGAACTCGTGAGTGTGTGATGGGGCCGGGGCGAGAGAGAGCGCCTCACTCTGTGTCTGCACCAGGTGTTTATGATGTAAAAGTGTTAGGGATTTGCACTCAGTGTTTGCCGCTGGATTCTGTGATAGAACAGTGTCTGGCAACGGGTTGCATGATTGGAAATTGCGGAGGGAGCTAACTCATGTGTCTCACTCCGAGTGCACGTGACGAGACGGCGAGGATTGAAATTCCCACAAGATGTCCGTGATAGGATGGCGGGAAGGAGTTTTGTAACTGACTACTGAAGTTTGTGATGGGACGGTGTTCAGGGAGCTTCTCTCTGTGTCTAAACCCGGGAGTGTGTGATAGGAAGGTGTCGAAAGATTCTTATTACATATCTCTCTCCCGACGGATGCAACGGACGGATGGTGGGAGATTCACTGTTAATGGTTCGAAATTTCCTTTCCCAGCCCATTCCCAGGACTGGATCAGAATTGAAGACGGTTGTTATTTCATATCCACGTTTGAAACGTCGTATGATGAGGCGAAAGAAAATTGTTCTAACTCTGATTCAAATCTCCTTGAAATGAACTCAAAACTGGAAGAGGTAAGTGTCAGATCGGCGGAGATATATCCACACCAGATTGAAGCTCCTCCACTTCACCCCATCACACACTCCATCTCAGACACAGAGTGAATCTCCCTCCACACCGTCCCATCACACATTCCCGGGGTCAGACACAGAGTGAATCTCCATCCACACCGTCCCAACACACACTCCCGTGGTGAGACACAGAGTGAATCTCCCTCCACACCGTCCCATCACACACTCCCGGGGTCAGACAGAGAGTGAATCTCCCTCCACACCGTCACATCACACACTCCCACGCTCAGACCAGAGTGAGTCTCCATCCACACCGTCCCATCACACCCTCCAGGGGTCAGACACAGAGTGAATCTCCCTCTACTCCGTCCCATCACATTCTCGCGGGGTCAGACATAATTTGACGCTTCTTAAATTGTGCTTGAATTCAATCATTAATGATTGCAATTTAATTTTTTCAGATTTTTGTTAAGAAAGCTGTCCGCGAACAACGGAGATCCTACTGGATTGGAAAATGCCTAGCCGAGTGAGATTTGGGGTTACACAAGTTTTTTGAGGAGAGAATACGTCGTGGGATTAGATTGGGGATCGATACAGTCTGCGGGAAGGGAGTCGGCAATGGCTTTATTTGGGGGACTGACACAGGCAGTGGGAACGTTATGTGCAGTGGGATTAGTCTGCGGACTGACACGGGTTGTGAGAGGGTGCTGGCAGGGGGATTATTTTGCGGAATGAGAAGTTCTATGGGGAGAGTGTTGGAATTGGCACCATTTTGTGGACAGAAAGCGGTCTGTTAAGAGAGAGTGGGGCAGTTGGAGCTGTTTAGGGACTGACAGAGGTCTCTCGGGAGAAAATGTGTCAGTGGGAGTATTTTTGGAAGGGACTCTGTGGAGAGGGAGTGGGACACTGGTATTAAGATGGGAGACACAGGTCTGTGGGAAGAGAGCGGGCAATTGGATTCGTTTGTGAACCGACACGTACTGTTGGTAGAGTGTGTGTAGTTGAATTATTTTGGGGACTGACTTGGAATGTCGGAAGAGAATGGGAAGTGGCAGTGCTTTGGTGGTTGGCACAGGTCTGTAAGGAGACGTTTGGGCAGTGGGATTATTTCCAGGACTGACACGGGCCTGTGGGGAGAGAGTGCGAAATGCGAGTGTTTTGGGGACCGACACGGGGCGGTGCGGAGAGAGTGGGACAGTGTGTTTTCCTTGGACCGACACTGATCTGTGCGATGAGAGAGGGAAGTCAGAGTATTTTGGGGTATAAAGCAGGCCTGTGGGTGACTATGAAGCAGTGAGTGTATTTTGGAGACTAACATGAGTCCATGGATGAGGCTGCAGCTATGGGTGTATTTTAGGCCCTGTGGGGAGCGTTGGGGCTCTAGGATTATTCTGGGGTCTGACACCGGTCTGTGGGGAGAATGTGGGGCATGGCATTAATTTGGGGACTAACACAGGACTGCAGGGAGAGAGTGGGACACTGTGAGTAATCTGGAGACTGAATCAGGGCTGTGCTGGGAAAGTAGGTTGCTGGAAGATTTGGGGGTCTGCCACAGGTCAACGGTAAGGAAATGCATCAGTGATTTTGTGTTCTGACTCAGGGCTCTCTGCTGAGGAGTGTTGTCCCTTTTCATCTTGTTTCCTCCTTCTTGACAGGAACCTGGCCTCTAATGTCGTGTACAGGAAGAACGATGGAGAGTTCGAATGTAGTGAATGTGAAGATCACGGTTGCGAAACTGATCAGCACCGTTTCATCTGTGAAAATTCTGCACCTTTGTGCCCTGATATTTCTCAAAAGTTCCAGGATCTCTGTCAAAAGCCCGTGGGGCAGACTTGAATCAAATGACAACACCCTCTTTCTCCCCATCTCTCTCTCTCTCTCCGACTCTCACTAACCCATCCTCTCCTCCCTACCCCCCTTGCCCTATTCTGCTCCCTTCTTCTACCGCTGTCTTACTGGCCACCTCGCCTTCTCTTTACCCTCGTCCCTCTAAACTCTCTCTCTTTCATCCTCATTTTCCTTCCTCTTACTTTCTTGCCTCCCTCTCCCCCAATTCTTCTCTCCTCTCTTCACACTCTCACCCCCGATTCTCTACACCCTCTTCACCCTTTCTTCCCATCCCACTCTTTCAGTTGTCTAAACCCACTCCATCTCTCTTTTCACTTTCCAGTTACTGTCACCTCAATCATGTCACTGAAGTTCTCAATACCCCACCCCTGGGGAAATAGAGAGCACGCATTCACTTTATCTGTGTCCCTCGTGGTTTTATACACCTAAAAATTCCCGACCTCGCTTCATAATGCAGTCCCTCGTGTCCTGGTAAACCTTCCTCTCCAGTCTTCCCACCTCATTGGCATCTTTCCCACAGCAGAGCGACCAAAACCGAACTCCATACTCCAAATGTGGCCTGACCCATTACTTCTACAACTGCATAGTGACCTCCGACTCCCGAACTCAGTGTCCTGACTGATGAAGGTCAGCGTGTCATATGTCCTGTCCACCTGTATCGCATGTATTCTACCGGATTCACGGTCTGTTTTATTAGCTGTGACTTGTACCACGTGAGCTTTGTTCTTTTGATGGATCAGTAGGGCGCAAATATGTAAAATCAATGTCAAATGCAAAAGATAATAAATGCCGCAAGAATGTCGACATGGTGCTCATGCATTCAAAAATATGACGGCTGAGGGGAAGAATATATTCCGGAATCGTTGGCCTTTCAGTCTCTTCGGCCACTTCCCCGATGGTCGTAATGAACTGAAAGGTTGTGCGGGGGTGAGCGGCCTTAGTGATGGATGTTCCCTTCTCAAGGCATTGCATCTTGAGGATGTCCCCGATGCCGGGGAGGGTTATGCCCGTGTTGGAGCTGGTTGAGTCTACACAACTCTGCCGCCTCTGGCGAACTTGTGCGTTGCAGCCTCCACACCAGGCGGCCATCAACAAGTCAGAATGCCTGGCGATGTCCATTTGCTGGTCTTCAACGAAAGGCCAAATCTTCTCAAACTGCTGACGTTGTAATCAATCTGTAACGAGAGAACTATGGATGGTTGGGATGGTGATGAAAACACTTACTGAGACTCCGACTCGAAATAAGGGATATTGGAAACTTGGTTCGGAAAGACAGAGAGATCTACAATAGATATAGGCAGCATGGAGTAAATGAGGTGCTCGAGGAATATAAAGAATGTAAAATAAAAAAAAAATTACAGGTTGATTTGGCACGTAAGCTGAAAATAAATCCAAAGGGTTTATACAGTTATATTGCTAACAAAAGGATAGTGAGTGATAAAATGGGTCCCTAAGAGAATCACAGTCGACAGCTGTGTGCGAATCAAAACAGGACATACATATTAAATGGTAGGGCATTGAGGAATGCAGTAGAACTGTGTGATCAAGGAGTGATGGTGTTCCCTGAATGTGGAATCTCATGAGGATAGGGTGGTGAAGAAGGCTTTTGGTATGCTGTCTTTATAAATCAGAGCATTGAGTACAGGAGTTGGGATGTAATGTTAAAATTGTGCAAGGCCAAATTTGGAGTATTGTGCCCAATTCTGGTTACCGAATTATTGGAAAGATAGATAGATAGATAGATAGATAGATAGATACTTTATTCATCCCCACGGGGAAATTCAACTTTTTTTCCAATGTCCCATACACTTCTTGTAGCAAAACTAATTACATACAATACTTAACTCAGTAAAAAAAAATAAAATAGAGGAAGTACAGAGAAGATTTTCCAGAATGTTACCTTGGTTTTAGTACCTAAGTTACAGAAAAAGGTTGATAAAGTTAGTTTTTTTTTATTCTTTGGACCGTAGAAGGTTGAGGGGGGACTTGAGAGAGGTATTTAAAATTATGAGGGGGATAGATGGAATTAACTTGACTAGGCTTTTCCATTGACCGTAGGGGAGATTCACACAAGAGGACATGAGTTGAGAGTTAAGGGGCAGGAGATGTGGACAGGAAATGAATGGAGGCTTATGGGCTGAGTGCGGGTCGGTAGAACGAGGTGAGAGTAAGCGTTCGGCACAGACTAGAAGGACCGAGATGGCCTGTTACTGTGCTGTAATTGTTATATGGTTATATGGTAAAATATAAACTTCACTGCTCCTCTAACCCAGGGACTGTGTGATGGGACGGTATGGAGTCCGCTTCACTGCTCCTCTGACCCCGGGACTGTGTGATGGGACGGTATGTAGTGCGCTTCACTGCTCCTCTAACCCAGGGACTGTGTGATGGGACGGTATGGAGTGCGCTTCACTGCTCCTCTGACCCAGGGACTGTGTGATGGGACGGTATGGAGTGCGCTTCACTGCTCCTCTGACCCCGGGACTGTGTGATGGGATGGTATGGAGTGCGCTTCACTGCCGCTCTGACCCAGTTGGAACTGGAACTGGATGTACTCGGGATCATTCGGGAAGCTGATGGGGTGACAGGGAGAACATATTTACGACCACGGTACAGGAAACGTGGTGACAGACAGAAAGGTGAAAGGGGGTAAACAGCCAGAGACAGTGAAAAGACACCTTGTGGCCAACCCGCTCAGTAACAGGTAGACCACTTTGGGTACTTCTGGATGGGAGGAGAGAGGTGCAAATGACATGTACACATTTGATTTTCCCAAAGGAAGAGTCACCTTAAAGAAATCGCGACGGCACAGTGCAGCTATTATTAAAGGTACTATAAATGAAATGACTTTGAGAGTCACCACAACCCCAAATCGACCGACACTATCAAATTCATGTGCACCCATACGCGCCGACATGCACCTAAACCTGACCGCATCCCCAATCGGCAGGCACCCGTGTGCACCACAAATCCATACTGACGTCCTGTGCACCCATATTGGTTTCTAATCTTGTGCAACCTCCCAATCAGATACCACCATCAGTTACGTATGTGGTTCCAAATCCACCCATCACTGTGCACACGTACTCGCCGAAACTCTCCTAAAGAGAGCAAATCTGTGTG
This sequence comes from Hemitrygon akajei, assembly GCF_048418815.1. NCBI lineage: Eukaryota > Metazoa > Chordata > Chondrichthyes > Myliobatiformes > Dasyatidae > Hemitrygon > Hemitrygon akajei. The sequence continues at coordinate 7,811,185 of NW_027331929.1, forward strand.
TACCCCCAAATCCGCTGATTTCACTAAATCAAAATCGGTTGCCACCCATATATGCCGAAGCAGCCCTAAATCTGCGCAAGCCCCAAATCTGTGCGCACCCCAAACCCTCTGACACCCAAGAGGCATAATGGATTTTTCCAGACATTTCAATCAATTCAGAAAATGACCTTCTCGACGTTAGCAAGCCATATGTGCCCCAAAATCCTTTTGCAGATCGGCGACACACCCAAATCTGCGTGTCAACCCAAATCCGTGTGCAGCCCCGTATTCAAGACTACACCCCTAACTGATCACTAAAATCCGTCCGCACCCCTACATCTGCGCACATCCTCAAATACGAGAGCACCCCACAGGCATATTAGATGACCCAGACGGATAATCATCGCAAACACAAAATGGCTGTCTGCTAAAAACCACCACGTATCCCAAAGTCACCAAATCGATATGCGCTCACAAAAACGTGGAGACTCGCATATTCGCCAACTACCCTAAATTTGCGATCCCTAAAAAGGTGCGCACCCTTATATCGGAGCACTCCCCTAAATCAGTTTGCTACACTTTATTATAGAACGCTCCTAAATCCAGGCACAACCCTATTTGGCACAACATCCATTCGAACCAGAAGACGGTGTGCAACCCATATTCGACGACAAGAAATAAAATTGCGCAATCGCAAGTTCAGTGCGCACCCTAAACCCGCGGACTCCGCCACTTGTACATCAGATTTTCCCGGAGCAACAATCAATAAAAAAAAACAGTTGAGAAAATGGCAGCCTCGACATTAATAATCCGCACGCAAATTTTGATCCGTCAACTCACCAAATCTGTCTGTGTCCCGTGATCGAAAAGGCAACCCAAATCAGCGAGCATCACCAAATCCATGTGCATCGTCAAATTGGTGCGCATCACCAAATCCTTGCACAGCCCAAACACGCTGAAACCCCCACATTCATTTGTGGGGCTCTTTGTTCACAGATTTTGTCATCTTGTGCATGTCTGAAATTTTCCTTTTGAGATAATCTAATTAGCGGGTGTGTGTTCACGGTTTTGAAGTTTTGGGGATGCATTTGCATTTGGAGATGCACACGGATTTCTCACGTATTTGGGGTGCCTGCGGTTTGGAGGTGTGCCGAATCTCAAAGTTGTTTCATTTCCATCACGTGAATAATGAATTTAATTTGAAATTTGACATGGAGTATTTTAAATGATACTTCCTCTGGGATAGACTAATGTGGAAGTGGGTTTCTCCGCAGGTATGAAATTCACATGAATTTTGGGTGCGCTCCTAGGTGATGTGGTGCACATATTTGAGGTGTACATGGATTTGGGATTGTGTACGTGTAAACACGGATTTGGGGTGAGATAAAGATTTGGGCGTGCTGGCGGATCTGAAGTTGCACATGAATTATGGGCTGTGTGCGGATTTTAATGTCGAGGCATCCATTTTATGAGTTCTTGAAAGGATTCCAAACTGCATGTCAGGATGTTAGCGAGTTTGGGGTGCGCACTGAATTGGGTCGTGCAGATATTGGGCCGTGTCGGAGAATAAGGGGTGCCCACTGCTATGGTGTGAAGTTGGATTTGGGAATGCGGACGGATTTAAATTGAGTCCTCTAATATATGGAGTGAGCACTGATTTTGGGTGTGCGTAGATTTAGGGTTTGGCGGCAAATATGCACAAGGATTTGGGGATACACGCCAATTTAGGGGTCTGTAGTCAATTACGGGGACGTAATTAGATGTTGTGATGTTCGTATATTCCGGGGGCTGTTTGTTTACCAATCAACAGTTGCAATCATATTTTCGGGTGGTGCGAATTTTAAAAGTTGAAACAGCCATTTTCTGAACTGTTGGACATGAATTCTGCTTTGGAATTATCTATTATATATGTGGTGTGTCAGTGTGTTTGGAGTGCGCACTGATTTGGTGATATGCACATGTTTTGTGGATTCATGGCCGGCAGTATTGATTTATCGATGCAGAGCCTCTGCTAAAGTAAATTCCGATAATCCGGAGCGCTGGGCAACTTTACAGACAATTAGTCTAATTCTTAATCAATACTGTAACATATTTTAATTTACATTTAAAGGTAAATTTAGAAATTGCTGCAATTTAAGAGAATGCGAAAAAAAGAACCGCCGGTGAGATTTAAGGAAGAAACTTAGACATCACTCGAAATTTAGTCTCAAACATGGCCGTGCACACGTATTTGGGGATACACATAGATTTGGGTGTGTTGGCGGATCAAGATTTGCACGCGAATGTGTTGAGTGCGGATTGTTAACGTCGAGGCTGCCATTTTCTCAACTGTTTCGAATGCATCTTGCTCGGAAAAATCTCATGGGCATGTGGGGGTGTCAGCCGGTTTAGGGTGCGGGCTGCACCTGGTGCTGGGTATTGCGTGTCAGCGAAAATGGGTTGCAGAGGGTCTCGGGGTGCACATGGATGCACACGGATTTTGGGGTTTGTTCTTGTTATGGGGATGCGCTCGTATTTGGGGATAACATATTTGGCCCTCCCCTGTGCATAGAATTCAACTGGAGATTTACCCAACTCCTTGAGTCGGCTGAATGCGATTAACTGGTTCAAAGGTATATACAGTCTTGTATGCTGTACATTACTGCCCCATATAACTGAATACCAAACAAAACGGGGAATGGGAGGTTGATTAATCCAAATGCTGTATCTGGGAGCTCATAAGGATTTGGGTTGATCTGTGTGTGTGTCGGCGGATTTGGTGATGAAAGTTTACTCTCACCTAGACCCACCCACCTACCTGCACTCAGCCCATAACCCTCCATTCCATACCTGTCCATATGCCTATCCAATTTTACTTTAAATGACAATATCGAACTTGCCTCTACCACTTCTACCTGAAGCTCGTTCCACACAGCTACCACTCTCTGAGTAAAGATGTTACCCCTTGTGTTACCCCTAAATTTTTGCCGCTCCTCTTGTTTGAATTTCCCCTACTCATAATGGAAAAAGCCTGTTCACGTCAACTCGATCTATCCCCCTCATAATTTTAAATACCTGTATCAAGTCCCCCCTTAACCTTCTAGTGTGTGTGTGTGTGTGTGTGTGTGTGTGTGTGTGTGTGTGTGTGTGTGCGTCCGTGTGTGTCTGTGTGTCTGTGTGTGTGTGTGTGATGAGCCGGACCAGAGGGAAAGATTTGCTGGAATTGGATTTGAGTGGAAGTCAGAGTGTTTATCTCTTTGATTATTCAAGGAGGAGATTCTTCGGTGAGAGAGGGCACAGAAATGTTGTTTGATTTGTTTTCAGTTTAATTATTGCTTCTTTCTTTATAATCCCACAGTCAGAGTAGTAATGATTGACAGGAGAATTGAATACTCCTTTGCGAGATGTGGGAAGGCAGGGAGACCTCAAGAGTTCCTGACAACTTCACCTGTAAGAAGATCATCCAGCTGCATCTTCTAACACACTGTGTTACAGAGTTGGACCTGAAACTGGATAAACTCGGAAACATTCGGGAAGCTGAGGGGTTGATAGGGAGCACATATAGAGAGGTAATTACACCGAATGTGCAGAATACAGGAAACTGGGTGACAGTCAGGAAGGTGAAAGGGTTTAAACAGCCAGAGCCGGTGCAGAGACCCCTTGTGGCCAATCCGCTCAATAACAGGTAGAGCTCTTTGGATACTTCTGGATGGGAGGAGAGAGGTGCAAATGACCAAGCAGGGGAAAGTCTCACCGGTCAGGTCTCTGGCACTGACTATGGTTCTATGGCTCAGCAGGGAATAAGGGGTGAAATCTGGCGAGCTGTATCGATGGGATTGTCTTTGTTCGGGGAACGGAATAAAAGTTACTGTGGACGAGAACGAGATTCCTCGATGGTATGCGGCCATTATCGTCGCCAGTATATAGATAGAAAAAGGGAGCCGGTTCTGCAAACTTATGTATGTGCAGCTGTGGCCAAAATTAGAAAGAACACTCAGTTTAAAATGTGGGTAAAATGTTAGGGTTGGAACGAGTGCTTCAGATATGTGAATCGCTGGGCTCTCTTCCTCGGAAGGTGCGACCTCTACAGACAAGACGGATTCATTTCATTTCAATTCAATTCAATTTAAGTTTAATTGCAATTCCATCAACATGACCGTCAGGGCCAAGCTGCTAAACACAATCCCATCTGTCACACGAGGCACAAAGCACACATAATGTGTATAAAATAGAAAGATAGCAAGCATATGTATGATATCAGTAAATACATTCTCGCTTTATATACACGCGCACACAAGCACACGCGCGTGTCAGCATGTACATAATCAGCTTGTAGTCCTCGGCACTTCTGCCGAGCGAACGCTGGGAGACAGCACAATGTCCCGACTCTCGGCCGCGCCACACCGCCCCACGTTGTGCAGCTCCTTCATTGTCTCCGCCATCGAGTAACTCTCTCAGTTTACACCTGAACCGGAGTGGCACTAATATCCCAGCGGGAAGGTTTGCCACTAAAAACAGGGTCGTCGCGGTGTTTAAGGTAGAATTGCAGGGGGATGATAACCAGAATGTTTGAACAGATAGTGGAGTCATTGTTGGGAGAGATGTTGTAAAGACGTCAGACAAAGTCAGCGAGCAAAACGTTGAGCCCGTTGCGTCTCATCTTCTGAGCTGCGTCCATTTCAAAGCAGTAAGTACTGTACGAAAGGCAGATCAGCTCAGGATAGGGGACAACGACTGGAAAGATGACAGTTTAGCCATTAGTAAGACTCGGCAGGTCTGTTGGCTCAACCTTCCAGTGTACCGCTGTTTTAGTCGTGCTACTGCATATACAATTTAGGCTGAGTCGAGGCTTTAAAGCTGGCGCTGAGGAATTAGAAAGGTATGAACTCGTTCATGTGGCTCCATTCTCGAACACCGAACAGTCTGGGGATTTAGAGCAACAAACATGTGGAGAGTTCGGAGTCTGTTGTAAGTGACATCAGGTTGTGACATCGGGTGAGTTTAACATTCCTGGTATTGACTGTGAGCTTCATATTGGGAAAGTTTTTATTATCGCTTCTGTGGCTCAACAGGAGGCGTGCGAAATGTGGCGACCTTGATCGATAGGGTTGTCTTTACTAGGGGAACGGAAAAACGGTACTGAGGTAGAGAACGAGATTCCTCGATGGTATGCGGTCGTTATCATCACCAGTGTATAGGTGGGAATAGGGAGCCGGTTCTTCAAACTTATATGGATGGAGGTGTGGCCAAAATTGGAAAGAACATTCAGTTTAAAATGCGGCGAAAGAGTTCGGATTGGAACGAGATAGTCACTGGACTATTTCCCTCGGAAGGTGCAAACTCAACAGAGGAGACGGTTCCATATCATTGCAATTCAATGCAATTTAAGTTTAATTGCAATTCCATCAAACATGTATGCCCATGAATACAGCCAGGACCAAGCTGCTAAACACAATACCAGCTGTGACACGAGGCACAAAGCACACATACTATGTATAAAATAAAAAGATAGCAAGCATATGTGGGATATCAGTAATATAACTTACATGCATTATGTACGTGCGCGCACACGGACCCGCGCGCGCGCCACCAAGATCTGCAACAACTGAACTTGTTTTCTGCCGAGAAAACGCTGGGGGGCAGCACCGAGTCCTTTCTGTCGGCCGCGCCACACCGCCCCACGTTGTACAGCTCCTTCATTTTCTCCGGCATCGAGAAACTCTCTCAGTTTACACCTGAACAGGAGTGGAACTAATATCCCAGCGGGAGGGTTTGCCAGTGAAAAGAGGTCGGTGTGGTGCTTAGACTAGAATTGCAGGGGGATGAAAACACGAATGCCTTAACAGACAGTGGAGTCACTGTTTGGACAGATGTTGTAAAGACCTCAGACAAATTCAGGAAACAAATTATTGAGCCTGCTAGGACTCAAGTTCTGAGCTCCGTACTTTTCAATGCAGGAAGTATTGAGGTTTATGTTACAATGAGACGCAAATCGACCAGACAGCGTGTATCTTTTACCCCCGGGGTGGAAGTGTCTTACAACAGAGTTCCCGCAGTAAGGTGAGAGTAGGTATGTTCCCGGGAGGTGAGTGTGGCAAGTGTTGTTTTTTTCTCACAGAGATTGGTGTGTGATGGGAACGCGCTGCCGGGTGATGGGTGGAACAAGGAATTTGACGATATATCGACAGAGGGAAGGATCAATTCACGTACGGCATAGGCTAGGATAAAGAACACACCGAAGACACATTCAAAGGGACACTGAAAAACCCCTTACAGTGCTTCACCCACACAACCCTCATCGTGACGCAAACACGCCCCTCATGGTGACACGGACTCACAGACAGACCCTGCACTGCAACACGAAAACCTCATCGCCGTGTGCATAACTCTCTCCCTCTAAAATACATCCACGACTCCGTCAAACACCCCCTCACCTATACACTCCTCGTTCTGTCACTCCCCCCTCAACTACACCACTCGCGTCTTCATCACCCTCTCTCCCTAACAATCTAACCAGACTCTGTGACACCATCCCTCCCCTGCACACTTACCCGTCTTCGTTATCCCCTACTTTCACTATGTCCCTCCCCGTCTCCCTGACTCGCTGCATCGCTTGACCCCATCCAGTGTTCGTCAACCAATCCTTCTGCTACACTGCCCCCTGTCTCTGTCACATCTTACCGACACTACACTCATCCCGTTATTATAAGCCCTCCCTCCCTTACAGGCAACCGCCATCACCGTCACTCATTCCCTCCCCGACCCATTTGCCTTCTTCTTTATCCCCTACCTTCCTTGCGTCCCTCCCTGTCCCCATTATCTGCTTAATCCCCTAACATTATTCTCATCTCCGTCGCCACCCCATTAGCCTCCCTTAAAAGGAAATTATAACGAGTGGTGTTGCACCTCCCCCTTCCACCGGATATCTATCACCAGGTTCTGAACATCTCCAAAACTCAGCATGCACAGGCCGGTCGTGTGTTTCCAGACCTGCATCAGTGACTGAAGTCTAACCACCGTTTCCGTGGCCTCCACTCTCTTCCTCTCCCTCTTCCCTCAGCACTCCATCCGGTCACAGACACACAAACACACACACACACACACACACACAATTCCACACTAACGGAACGCCGACGTGTTGGGTATTGATGAGTGGGGAGACCGGGCGAGGGAGAGAGCTAAACATTTTTTTTTCTGACTCCTGTACAGTGTGCTGCTACGCTGCGGGAGGTGCTTCACATGTCTGACCCCGGGAGTGTGATGGGATAATACTTCGGGAGCTTTACGATTGTCTGACCCGGGAGTGTGTGATGGGTCGGTGTGGAGGGAGATTCACTCGGTGTCTGATCCCAGGAGTGTGTGATTGGTCGGTGTGGAGGGAGATTCACTCTGTGTCTGATCCCAGGAGTGTGTGATTGGTCGATGTGGAGGGATCTTCAATTTGTGTCTGACTCCGGGAGAGTATGATGGGACGGTGTGGAGGCAGATTCACTCTGTGTTTGACCCCGGGAGTGTGGGATGGGACGGTATGGAGGGAGATTCACTCTGTTTCTGACCCCGGGAGTGTGTGATGGGACGGTGTGGATGGAGATTCACTCTGTGTCTGACCCCGGAAGTGTGTGTGATGGGACGGTTTGGAGGGAGATTCACTCTGTGTCTGACACCGGGAGTGTGTGATGGGACGGTGTGGAGGGAGCTTCACTCTGTGTCTGACCCTGGGAGTTTGTGATGGGACTGTGTAGAGGGAGATTCACTCTGTGTTTGACCCCGGGAGTGTGGGATGGGACGGTATGAATGGAGATTCACTCTGTGTCTGTCTTTGGGAGTGTGGGATGGGAAGGTGCGGAGGGAGATTCACTCTGTGTCTGACCCCGGAAGTGTGGGATGGGACGGTGTGGAGGGAGATTCACTCTGTGTCTGTCTTTGGGAGTGTGGGGTGGGACGGAGCGGAGGGAGATTCACTCTGTGTCTGACCCCAGAAGTGTGTGATGGGACGGTGTGGAGGGAGATTCACTCTGTGCCCTACACCCGGAATGTGTGAGGGGACGGTGTGGAGGGAGATTCACTCTGTGTCTGACACCGGGAATGTGTGAGGGGACGGAGTGGAGGGAGATTCACTCTGTGTCTGACCCCAGAAGTGTGTGATGGGACGGTGTGGAGGGAGTTTCACTCTGTGCCCTACACCCGGAATGTGTGAGGGGACGGTGTGGAGGGAGATTCACTCTGTGCCTGACACCGGGAAAGTGTGAGGGGACGGTGTGGAGGGAGATTCACTCTGTGTCTGACCCCGGGAGTGTTTGATGGGGCGGTATTGAAAATAAAGAATCTCCCTCCACACCATCCCATCACACACTCCCGGGGTCAGACACAGAGTGAATCGCCCTCCACACCGTCCCATCACACACTCCCGGGGTCAAACACAGAGTGAATCTCCCTCCACACCGTCCCATCACACACTCCCTGGTCAGACACAGAGTGAATCGCCCTCCACACCGTCCCATCACACACTCCCGGGGTCAGACACAGAGTGAATCTCCCTCCACACCGTCCCATCACACACTCCCGGGGTCAGACACAGAGTGAATCTCCCTCCACACCGTCCCATCACACACTCCCGGGGTCAGACACAGAGTGAATCTCCCTCCACACCGTCCCATCACACACTCCCGGGGTCAGACACAGAGTGAATCTCCCTCCACACCGTCCCATCACACACTCCCGGGGTCAGACACAGCGTGAATCTCCCTCCACACCGTCCCATCACACACTCCCGGGGTCAGACACAGAGTGAATCTCCCTCCACACCGTCCCATCACACACTCCCGGGGTCAGACACAGAGTGAAGCTCCCTCCACACTGTCCCATCACTCACTCCCGGGGTCAGACACATGGTGAAGCTCCCTCCAAACCGTCCAATCGCACACTCCCGGGGTCAGACACAGAATGAATCTCCCTCCACACCGTCCCATCACACACTCCCGGGATCAGACACAGAGTGAATCTCCCTCCACACCGTCCCATCACACACTCCCGGGGCCAGACACAGAGTGAATCTCCCTCCACACCGTCCCATCACACACTCCCGGGGTCAGACACAGAGTGAATCTTCCTCCACACCGTCCCATCACACACTCCCGGGGTCAGACACAGATTGAAACTCCCTCCACACCATCCAGTCACAAGGTCTCAAGGTCAGACAGAGGGTAAAGCTCCCTCCACAGCGTTGCTGTTATTTCTGCTCACTTCCACCGGATGTCGATCTCAGTTTCTCTACGTCTCTGCGAGTACAGGTCAGTCGTGTGGTTTCTCAACGCTTCCAGCCGGTGACTGCAAAGTCACACCCCTCCACAGCCCGAGCTGCCCTCCCCCTCTCTCCACTGTTTGACCTCTGGTCTCACACACGTATTATCTCTGAGAGAGAGACACTGTTGGAGTCGACAGGAAGTGAAAAACTGGTGATTTGTGAGAGGGAGAGAAAAGGGAGATTCGTTCTGTTTCTGAAACCGTTACTGTGTTATCGGATTGTGAGGCGGCAGATTAACTTTGTGTCTGACCCCGGGACCGTGTGACTAGACGGTGTGGAGGGAGCTTCACTCTTTGTCTGATCCCGGGTGTGTGTGATGGGGCGGTGTGGACGGGAGCTTAATGCTGTGTTTGATCCGGGAAGAGGGTGGTGGGACAGTGCGCAGGAAATCTTCGTTCCGTCTCTGACACCGCAAGTGTGTGATGGAACGGTTTGGAGGGAAGTTTACTATGTGTCTGATATGGGCTGTATGTGACGGGACGGTGTGGAGGGAATTTCACTCCGAGTTTGGCCCCGGGAGTATGTGATGGGAGTTTGACTCTGTGCTTAACCCCTGGTGTGTGAGATGGGATGGTGTGGAAGCAACTTTACTCTGTGTCTAAAGCTGTTTTTTCGAGCTAGGACTGTGCTTTGGGATGTTGACTCTGTGTCTGATCCCGGGAATGTGTTTGGGAAAAAGTGTTTTGGGATCTTCTATTTATGTTTGACAACAGGATTATTTGACAGGGCAGTGCAGAGGTAGTTTCGCTCTGTCTCCAACCCAGCGAGTCTGTGAAATCGGACGGGAGGAGTATATCTTCACTTTAGAACTGAAGCCGTGAATGTGTGTTGGGCCGGTGGGAACGATTCCCTCAACCCTGTCTGACTACAGGCGGATGTAATGGACGCTGTTCAGAGAGATTCACTGTCCATTGGTCCTATTTTCCAGAGCAGACGATGGGCCGAAGCAGCATTGCACTAACTCAGCTTCAAAGCGTCTTGAAATAAGTTCAAAAGAGAAAGAGGTATGTGTGAACTACAACAGACTGAAGCTCCCTCCACTCCATCCCATCACATAATTCGGGTATCAGACGCATAGAGAAGCTCCCCCTATACCATACCGTCCTATCACGTACTCCCGGGGCCAGTCACACCGCGAAGCTCCCTCCACACGGTTCCACGACACACTCCCGGGGTCAGACACAGGGAGAAGCTCCTTTCACAACGTCACATTACACAATCCCGGTGACTAACACAGGGTGCAACTCCCTCGGTACCGTCCGATCACACATTCCCTGTGTCTGTCACACTGAGAAGCTCCCTCCACACGGTTCCACGACACAATCCCGAGGTTAGACACAGGGTGAATCTCCCTCCACACAGTCCCATCACACACTCCCGGGGTCCGACACAGAGTGAATCTCCCTCCGCACCGTCCCATCACACACTCCCGGGGTCAGACACAGAGTGAATCTCCCTCCAAACCGTCCCATCACACACTCCCGGGGTCAGACACAGAGTGAATCTCCCTACACACCGTCCCATGACGCACCTCCGGGGTCACACACAGGGTGCATCTCCCTCCACACAGTCCCATCACACACTCCCGGGGTCAGACACAGAGTGAATCTCCCTACACACCGTCCCATGACGCACCTCCGGGGTCGCACACAGGGTGCATCTCCCTTCACACCGTTCCATCACACACTCCCGCGTTCAGACACATGGTGAATCTCCCTCCACACCGTCCCATCACACACACCCGGGGTCAGACACAGAGTGAATCTCCCTCCACACTGTCTCATCACACACTCCCGGGGTCAGACACAGGGTGAATCTCCCTACACACCGTCCCATCACACACTCCCGGGGTCAGACACAGAATGGAGTTCCCTCCAAACGGACACATCACACCCTCCCGGGGTCAGACAAAGAGTGAACCTCCCCCCACACCGTCCCAAGACACAGCTCCGGGGTCAGACACAGAGTGAATCTCCCTCCACACCGTCCCATGACGCACCTCCGGGGTCAGACACATGGTGAATCTCCATCCACACCGTCCCATCACACACTCCCGGGGTCAGACACAGAGTGAATCTCCCTCCACACCGTCCCATCACACGCTCCCGGGGCCAGACACAGAGTGAATCTCCCTCCACACCGTCCCATGACGCACCTCCGGGGTCAGACACAGGGTGAATCTCCCTACACACCGTCCCATCACACACTCCCAGGGTCAGACACAGAATGGAGCTCCCTCCAAACGGACCCATCACACCCTCCCGGGGTCAGGCACAGAGTGAACCTCCCCCCACACCGTTCCATCACACACTCCCGGGGTCAGACACATGGTGAAATTCCCTCCACACCGTCCCATCACACACTCCCGGGGTCAGACACATGGTGAAACTCCCTTCACACCGTTCCATCACACACTCCCGCGTTCAGACACATGGTGAATCTCCCTCCACACCGTCCCATCACACACACCCGGGGTCAGACACATGGTGAAACTCCCTTCACACCGTTCCATCACACACTCCCGCGTTCAGACACATGGTGAATCTCCCTCCACACCGTCCCATCACACACACCCGGGGTCAGACACAGAGTGAATCTCCCTCCACACTGTCTCATCACACACTCCCGGGGTCAGACACAGGGTGAATCTCCCTACACACCGTCCCATCACACACTCCAGGGGTCAGACACAGAATGGAGTTCCCTCCAAACGGACACATCACACCCTCCCGGGGTCAGACAAAGAGTGAACCTCCCCCCACACCGTCCCAAGACACAGCTCCGGGGTCAGACACAGAGTGAATCTCCCTCCACACCGTCCCATGACGCACCTCCGGGGTCAGACACATGGTGAATCTCCATCCACACCGTCCCATCACACACTCCCGGGGTCAGACACAGAGTGAATCTCCCTCCACACCGTCCCATCACACGCTCCCGGGGCCAGACACAGAGTGAATCTCCCTCCACACCGTCCCATGACGCACCTCCGGGGTCAGACACAGGGTGAATCTCCCTACACACCGTCCCATCACACACTCCCGGGGTCAGACACAGAATGGAGCTCCCTCCAAACGGACCCATCACACCCTCCCGGGGTCAGTCACACCGCGAAGCTCCCTCCACACGGTTCCACGACACACTCCCGGGGTCAGACACAGGGAGAAGCTCCTTTCACAACGTCACATTACACAATCCCGGTGACTAACACTGGGTGCAACTCCCTCGGTACCGTCCGATCACACATTCCCTGTGTCTGTCACACTGAGAAGCTCCCTCCACACGGTTCCACGACACAATCCCGAGGTTAGACACAGGGTGAATCTCCCTCCACACAGTCCCATCACACACTCCCGGGGTCCGACACAGAGTGAATCTCCCTCCGCACCGTCCCATCACACACTCCCGGGGTCAGACACAGAGTGAATCTCCCTCCAAACCGTCCCATCACACACTCCCGGGATCACACACAGGGTGCATCTCCCTCCACACAGTCCCATCACACACTCCCGGGGTCAGACACAGAGTGAATCTCCCTACACACCGTCCCATGACGCACCTCCGGGGTCGCACACAGGGTGCATCTCCCTCCACACAGTCCCATCACACACTCCCGGGGTCAGACACATGGTGAAACTCCCTTCACACCGTTCCATCACACACTCCCGCGTTCAGACACATGGTGAATCTCCCTCCACACCGTCCCATCACACACACCCGGGGTCAGACACAGAGTGAATCTCCCTCCACACTGTCTCATCACACACTCCCGGGGTCAGACACAGGGTGAATCTCCCTACACACCGTCCCATCACACACTCCCGGGGTCAGACACAGAATGGAGTTCCCTCCAAACGGACACATCACACCCTCCCGGGGTCAGACAAAGAGTGAACCTCCCCCCACACCGTCCCAAGACACAGCTCCGGGGTCAGACACAGAGTGAATCTCCCTCCACACCGTCCCATGACGCACCTCCGGGGTCAGACACATGGTGAATCTCCATCCACACCGTCCCATCACACACTCCCGGGGTCAGACACAGAGTGAATCTCCCTCCACACCGTCCCATCACACGCTCCCGGGGCCAGACACAGAGTGAATCTCCCTCCACACCGTCCCATGACGCACCTCCGGGGTCAGACACAGGGTGAATCTCCCTACACACCGTCCCATCACACACTCCCGGGGTCAGACACAGAATGGAGCTCACTCCAAACGGACCCATCACACCCTCCCGGGGTCAGGCACAGAGTGAACCTCCTCCCACACCGTTCCATCACACACTCCCGGGGTCAGACACATGGTGAAATTCCCTCCACACCGTCCCATCACACACTCCCGGGGTCAGACACATGGTGAAACTCCCTTCACACCGTTCCATCACACACTCCCGCGTTCAGACACATGGTGAATCTCCCTCCACACCGTCCCATCACACACACCCGGGGTCAGACACATGGTGAAACTCCCTTCACACCGTTCCATCACACACTCCCGCGTTCAGACACATGGTGAATCTCCCTCCACACCGTCCCATCACACACACCCGGGGTCAGACACAGAGTGAATCTCCCTCCACACTGTCTCATCACACTCTCCCGGGGTCAGACACAGGGTGAATCTCCCTACACACCGTCCCATCACACACTCCCGGGGTCAGACACAGAATGGAGTTCCCTCCAAACGGACACATCACACCCTCCCGGGGTCAGACAAAGAGTGAACCTCCCCCCACACCGTCCCAAGACACAGCTCCGGGGTCAGACACAGAGTGAATCTCCCTCCACACAGTCCCATCACACACTCCCGGGGTCAGACACAGAGTGAATCTCCCTACACACCGTCCCATGACGCACCTCCGGGGTCACACACAGGGTGCATCTCCCTCCACACAGTCCCATCACACACTCCCGGGGTCAGACACAGAGTGAATCTCCCTACACACCGTCCCATGACGCACCTCCGGGGTCGCACACAGGGTGCACCTCCCTCCACACAGTCCCATCACACACTCCCGGGGTCAGACACATGGTGAAACTCCCTTCACACCGTTCCATCACACACTCCCGCGTTCAGACACATGGTGAATCTCCCTCCACACCGTCCCATCACACACACCCGGGGTCAGACACAGAGTGAATCTCCCTCCACACTGTCTCATCACACACTCCCGGGGTCACACACAGGGTGAATCTCCCTACACACCGTCCCATCACACACTCCCGGGGTCAGACACAGAATGGAGTTCCCTCCAAACGGACACATCACACCCTCCCGGGGTCAGACAAAGAGTGAACCTCCCCCCACACCGTCCCAAGACACAGCTCCGGGGTCAGACACAGAGTGAATCTCCCTCCACACCGTCCCATGACGCACCTCCGGGGTCAGACACATGGTGAATCTCCATCCACACCGTCCCATCACACACTCCCGGGGTCAGACACAGAGTGAATCTCCCTCCACACCGTCCCATCACACGCTCCCGGGGCCAGACACAGAGTGAATCTCCCTCCACACCGTCCCATGACGCACCTCCGGGGTCAGACACAGGGTGAATCTCCCTACACACCGTCCCATCACACACTCCCGGGGTCAGACACAGAATGGAGCTCCCTCCAAACGGACCCATCACACCCTCCCGGGGTCAGGCACAGAGTGAACCTCCCCCCACACCGTTCCATCACACACTCCCGGGGTCAGACACATGGTGAAATTCCCTCCACACCGTCCCATCACACACTCCCGGGGTCAGACACATGGTGAAACTCCCTTCACACCGTTCCATCACACACTCCCGCGTTCAGACACATGGTGAATCTCCCTCCACACCGTCCCATCACACACACCCGGGGTCAGACACATGGTGAAACTCCCTTCACACCGTTCCATCACACACTCCCGCGTTCAGACACATGGTGAATCTCCCTCCACACCGTCCCATCACACACACCCGGGGTCAGACACAGAGTGAATCTCCCTCCGCACCGTCCCATCACACACTCCCGGGGTCAGACACAGAGTGAATCTCCCTCCAAACCGTCCCATCACACACTCCCGGGGTCAGACACAGAGTGAATCTCCCTACACACCGTACCATGACGCACCTCCGGGGTCACACACAGGGTGCATCTCCCTCCACACAGTCCCATCACACACTCCCGGGGTCAGACACAGAGTGAATCTCCCTACACACCGTCCCATGACGCACCTCCGGGGTCGCACACAGGGTGCATCTCCCTCCACACAGTCCCATCACACACTCCCGGGGTCAGAGACATGGTGAAACTCCCTTCACACCGTTCCATCACACACTCCCGCGTTCAGACACATGGTGAATCTCCCTCCACACCGTCCCATCACACACACCCGGGGTCAGACACAGAGTGAATCTCCCTCCACACTGTCTCATCACACACTCCCGGGGTCAGACACAGGGTGAATCTCCCTACACACCGTCCCATCACACACTCCCGGGGTCAGACACAGAATGGAGTTCCCTCCAAACGGACACATCACACCCTCCCGGGGTCAGACAAAGAGTGAACCTCCCCCTACACCGTCCCAAGACACAGCTCCGGGGTCAGACACAGAGTGAATCTCCCTCCACACCGTCCCATGACGCACCTCCGGGGTCAGACACATGGTGAATCTCCATCCACACCGTCCCATCACACACTCCCGGGGTCAGACACAGAGTGAATCTCCCTCCACACCGTCCCATCACACGCTCCCGGGGCCAGACACAGAGTGAATCTCCCTCCACACCGTCCCATGACGCACCTCCGGGGTCAGACACAGGGTGAATCTCCCTACACACCGTCCCATCACACACTCCCGGGGTCAGACACAGAATGGAGCTCCCTCCAAACGGACCCATCACACCCTCCCGGGGTCAGGCACAGAGTGAACCTCCCCCCACACCGTTCCATCACACACTCCCGGGGTCAGACACATGGTGAAATTCCCTCCACACCGTCCCATCACACACTCCCGGGGTCAGACATAGAGTGAACCTCCCCCCACACTGTTCCATCACACACTCCCGGGGTTAGACACAGAATGGAGTTCCCTCCAAACGGTCCCATCACACATGTCCGGTGTCAGACACAGAGTGAATCTCCCTCCACACCGTCCCATCAAATAATCCCGGGGTCGGGCACTGAGTGAATCTCCCTCCACACCGTTGCATCAGACATTCCCGGTTTTAGACACAGAGTGAATCTCCCTCGACACCCTCCCATCACACACTCCCGGGGTCAGACATAGAGTGAAGCTCCCCCCACACTGTTCCATCACACACTCCCGGGGTTAGACACAGAATGGAGTTCCCTCCAAACGGTCCCATCACACCCTCCCGGTGTCAGACGCATGGTGAAAATCCCTCCACACGGTCTCATCACACACTCCCGGAGTTAGACACAGAGTGAATCTCCCTCCACACTGTCCCATCACACACTCCCGGGGTGAGACACAGAGTGAAGCTTCCCCCACACCTTTCCATCACAGACTCCCGGGGTCAAACACATGGTGAAACTCCGTCCACACCGTCCCATCACACACTCCCGGGGTCAGACACAGAGTGAATCTCCCTCCACACGGTCCCATCACACCCTCCCGGGGTCAGAAACAGAATGATTCTCCCTCCACACCTTCCCATCACACACTCCCGCGGTCAGACACAGAGTGAATCTCCCTCCACACGGTCTCATCACACACTCCCGGGGTTAGACACAGAGTGAATCTCCCTCCACACCGGACCATCACACTCTCACGGGGTTAGACACAGTGTGGAGTTCCCTCCACACGGTCCCATCACACCCTCCCGGGGTCAGAAACAGAATGATTCTCCCTCCACACCTTCCCATCACACACTCCCGGTGTCAGACACAGAGTGAATCTCCCTCCACCCCGGTCCATCACACACTCCCGGGGTCAGACACATGGTGAAACTCCCTTCACACCGTTCCATCACACACTCCCGCGTTCAGACACATGGTGAATCTCCCTCCACACCGTCCCATCACACACTCCCGGGGTCAGACACAGAGTGAATCTCCCTCCACACTGTCTCATCACACACTCCCGGGGTCAGACACAGGGTGATTCTCCCTACACACCGTCCCATCACACACTCCCGGGGTCAGACACAGAATGGAGTTCCCTCCAAACGGACCCATCACACCCTCCCGGGGTCAGACACAGAGTGAATCTCCCTCCACACCGTCCCATGACGCACCTCCGGGGTCAGAAACATGGTGAATCTACCTACACATCGTCCCATCACACACTCCCGGGGTCAGTCACAGAGTTAATCTCCCTACATACCGTCCCATTACACAGCTCCGGGGTCAGACACAGAGTGGATCTCCCTCCACACCTTCCCATCACACACTCCCGGGGTCAGTCACAGAGTTAATCTCCCTACATACCGTCCCATGACGCACCTCCGGGGTCAGACACAGAGTGAATCTCCCTCCACACCGTCCCATGACGCACCTCCGGGGTCAGAATCAGAGTGAATCTCCCTCCGAACCGTCCCATCACACACACCCGGGGTCAGACACAGAGTGAATCTCCCTCCGCACCGTCCCATCAAACACTCCCGGGGTCAGACACAGAGTGAAGCTCCCTCCACGCCGAAACATCACACAATCCCGGGGCCAGACAAAGAGTGAAACTCCCTCCACACCGTTCCATCACACACTCCCGGGGTTAGACACAGAATGGAGTTCCCTCCAAACGTTCCCATCACACCCTCCCGGGGTCAGACACAGAGTGAACCTCCCCCCACACCGTTCCATCACACACTCCCGGGGTTAGACACAGAAAGGAGTTCCCTCCAAACTGTCCCATCACACCCTCCCGGTGTCAGACGCATGGTGAAAATCCCTCCACACGGTCTCATCACACACTCCCGGGGTTAGACACAGAGTGAATCTCCCTCCACACGGTCTCATCACACACTCCCGGGGTCAGACACAGAGTGCATCTCCCTCCACCCCGGTCCATCACACACTCCCGGGGTCAGACACATGGTGAAACTCCCTTCACACCGTTCCATCACACACTCCCGCGTTCAGACACATGGTGAATCTCCCTCCACACCGTCCCATCACACACTCCCGGGGTCAGACACAGAGTGAATCTCCCTCCACACTGTCTCATCACACACTCCCGGGGTCAGACACAGGGTGATTCTCCCTACACACCGTCCCATCACACACTCCCGGGGTCAGACACAGAATGGAGTTCCCTCCAAACGGACCCATCACACCCTCCCGGGGTCAGACACAGAGTGAATCTCCCTCCACACCGTCCCATGACGCACCTCCGGGGTCAGAAACATGGTGAATCTACCTACACACCGTCCCATCACACACTCCCGGGGTCAGTCACAGAGTTAATCTCCCTACATACCGTCCCATTACACAGCTCCGGGGTCAGACACAGAGTGGATCTCCCTCCACACCTTCCCATCACACACTCCCGGGGTCAGTCACAGAGTTAATCTCCATACATACCGTCCCATGACGCACCTCCGGGGTCAGACACAGAGTGAATCTCCCTCCACACCGTCCCATGACGCACCTCCGGGGTCAGAATCAGAGTGAATCTCCCTCCGAACCGTCCCATCACACACACCCGGGGTCAGACACAGAGTGAATCTCCCTCCGCACCGTCCCATCAAACACTCCCGGGGTCAGACACAGAGTGAAGCTCCCTCCACGCCGAAACATCACACAATCCCGGGGCCAGACAAAGAGTGAAACTCCCTCCACACCGTTCCATCACACACTCCCGGGGTTAGACACAGAATGGAGTTCCCTCCAAACGTTCCCATCACACCCTCCCGGGGTCAGACACAGAGTGAACCTCCCCCCACACCGTTCCATCACACACTCCCGGGGTTAGACACAGAAAGGAGTTCCCTCCAAACTGTCCCATCACACCCTCCCGGTGTCAGACGCATGGTGAAAATCCCTCCACACGGTCTCATCACACACTCCCGGGGTTAGACACAGAGTGAATCTCCCTCCACACGGTCTCATCACACACTCCCGGGGTCAGACACAGAGTGCATCTCCCGCCACACGGTCTCATCACACACTTCCGGGGTTAGACACAGAGTGAATCTCCCTCCACACCGGACCATCACACTCTCCCGGGGTTAGACACAGTGTGGAGTTCCCTCCACACGGTCCCATCACACCCTCCCGGGGTCAGAAACAGAATGATTCTCCCTCCACACCTTCCCATCACACACTCCCGGTGTCAGACACAGAGTGAATCTCCCTCCACACCGGTCCATCCCACACTCCCGGGGTCAGACACATGGTGAAACTCCCTTCACACCGTTCCATCACACACTCCTGCGTTCAGACACAGAGTGAATCTCCCTCCACACGGTCTCATCACACACTCCCGGGGTCAGACACAGGGTGAATCTCCCTACACACCGTCCCATCACACACTCCCGGGGTCAGACACAGAATGGAGTTCCCACCAAACGGACCCATCACACCGTCCCGGGGTCAGACACAGAGTGAATCTCCCTCCACACGGTCCCATGACACAGCTCCGGGGTCAGACACAGAGTGAATCTCCCTCCACACCGTCCTATCACACGCTCCCGTGGCCAGACACAGAGTGAAACTCCCTCCACACCGTCCCATGACGCACGTCCGTGGTCAGACACAGGGTGAATCTCCCTACACACAGTCCCATCACACCCTCCCGGGGTCAGGCACAAAGTGAACCTCCCCCCACACCGTTCCATCACACACTCCCGGGGTCAGACACATGGTGAAACTCCCTCCACACCGTCCCATCACACACTCCCGGGGTCAGACATAGAGTGAACCTCCCCCCACACTGTTCCATCACACACTCCCGGGGTTAGACACAGAATGGAGTTCCCTCCAAACGGACCCATCACACATGTCCGGTGTCAGACACAGAGTGAATCTCCCTCCACACCGTCCCATCAAATACTCCCGGGGTCGGGCACTGAGTGAATCTCCCTCCACACCGTTGCATCAGACATTCCCGGTGTTAGACACAGAGTGAATCTCCCTCCACACGGTCCCATCACACCCTCCCGGGGTCAGAAACAGAATGATTCTCCCTCCACACCTTCCCATCACACACTCCCGCGGTCAGACACAGAGTGAATCTCCCTCCACACCGGACCATCACACTCTCCCGGGGTTAGACACAGTGTGGAGTTCCCTCCACACGGTCCCATCACACCCTCCCGGGGTCAGAAACAGAATGATTCTTCCTCCACACCTTCCCATCACACACTCCCGGTGTCAGACACAGAGTGAATCTCCCTCCACACCGGTCCATCACACACTCCCGGGGTCAGACACATGGTGAAACTCCCTTCACACAGTTCCATCACACACTCCCGCGTTCAGACACATGCTGAATCTCCCTCCACACCGTCCCATCACACACTCCCGGGGTCAGACACAGAGTGAATCTCCCTCCACACGGTCCCATCACACCCTCCCGGGGTCAGAAACAGAATGATTCTCCCTCCACACCTTCCCATCACACACTCCCGCGGTCAGACACAGAGTGAATCTCCCTCCACACGGTCTCATCACACACTCCCGGGGTTAGACACAGAGTGAATCTCCCTCCACACCGGACCATCACACTCTCCCGGGGTTAGACACAGTGTGGAGTTCCCTCCACACGGACCCATCACACCCTCCCGGGTTCAGGCACAAAGTGAACCTCCCCCCACACCGTTCCATCACACACTCCCGGGGTCAGACACATGGTGAAACTCCCTCCACACCGTCCCATCACACACTCCCGGGGTCAGACATAGAGTGAACCTCCCCCCACACTGTTCCATCACACACTCCCGGGGTTAGACACAGAATGGAGTTCCCTCCAAACGGTCCCATCACACATGTCCGGTGTCAGACACAGAGTGAATCTCCCTCCACACCGTCCCATCAAATACTCCCGGGGTCGGGCACTGAGTGAATCTCCCTCCACACCGTTGCATCAGACATTCCCCGTGTTAGACACAGAGTGAATCTCCCTCGACACCCTCCCATCACACACTCCCGGGGTCAGACACATGGTGAAACTCCCTCCACACCGTCCCATCACACACTCCCGGGGTCAGATATAGAGTGAAGCTCCCCCCACACTGTTCCATCACACACTCCCGGGGTTAGACACAGAATGGAGTTCCCTCCAAACGGTCCCATCACACCCTCCCGGTGTCAGACGCATGGTGAAAATCCCTCCACACGGTCTCATCACACACTCCCGGAGTTAGACACAGAGTGAATCTCCCTCCACACTGTCCCATCACACACTCCCGGGGTGAGACACAGAGTGAAGCTTCCCCCACACCTTTCCATCACAGACTCCCGGGGTCAAACACATGGTGAAACTCCCTCCACACCGTCCCATCATACACTCCCGGGGTCAGACACAGAGTGAATCTCCCTCCAAACCGTCCCATCACACACTCCCGGGGTCAGACACAGAGTGAATCTCCCTCCACACGGTCCCATCACACCCTCCCGGGGTCAGAAACAGAATGATTCTCCCTCCACACCTTCCCATCACACACTCCCGCGGTCAGACACAGAGTGAATCTCCCTCCACACCGGACCATCACACTCTCCCGGGGTTAGACACAGTGTGGAGTTCCCTCCACACGGTCCCATCACACCCTCCCGGGGTCAGAAACAGAATGATTCTTCCTCCACACCTTCCCATCACACACTCCCGGTGTCAGACACAGAGTGAATCTCCCTCCACACCGGTCCATCACACACTCCCGGGGTCAGACACATGGTGAAACTCCCTTCACACAGTTCCATCACACACTCCCGCGTTCAGACACATGCTGAATCTCCCTCCACACCGTCCCATCACACACTCCCGGGGTCAGACACAGAGTGAATCTCCCTCCACACTGTCTCATCACACACTCCCGGGGTCAGACACAGGGTGAATCTCCCTACACACCGTCCCATCACACACTCCCGGGGTCAGACACAGAATGGAGTTCCCTCCAAACGGACCCATCACACCCTCCCGGGGTCAGACACAGAGTGAACCTCCCCCCACACCGTCCCATGACACAGCACCGGGGTCAGACACAGAGTGAATCTCCCTCCACACCGTCCCATGACGCACCTCCGGGGTCAGACACAGGGTGAATCTCCCTACACACCGTCCCATCACACACTCCCGGGGTCAGACACAGAATGGAGTTCCCTCCAAACGGACCCATCACACCCTCCCGGGGTCAGACACATGGTGAATCTCCCTCCACACCGTCCCATCACACACTCCCGGGGTCAGACACAGA
Source organism: Hemitrygon akajei (assembly GCF_048418815.1). Lineage (NCBI taxonomy): Eukaryota > Metazoa > Chordata > Chondrichthyes > Myliobatiformes > Dasyatidae > Hemitrygon > Hemitrygon akajei. Next base: position 7,833,801 of record NW_027331929.1, read on the forward strand.
GTGAATCTCCCTCCACACGGTCTCATCACACACTACCGGGGTCAGACACAGGGTGCATCTCCCTACACACCGTCCCATCACACACTCCCGTGATCAGACACAGAATGGAGTTCCCTCCAAACGGACGCATCACACCCTCCCGGGGTCAGACACAGAGTGAATCTCCCTCCACACCGTCCAATGACGCACCTCCGGGGTCAGAAACATGGTGAATCTACCTACACACCGTCCCATCACACACTCCCTGGGTCAGTCACAGAGTTAATCTCCCTACATACCGTCCCATTACACAGCTCCGGGGTCAGACACAGAGTGGATCTCCCTCCACACCTTCCCATCACACACTCCCGGGGTCAGTCACACAGTTAATCTCCATACATACCGTCCCATGACGCACCTCCGGGGTCAGACACAGAGTGAATCTCCCTCCACACCGTCCCATGACGCACCTCCGGGGTCAGAATCAGAGTGAATCTCCCTCCGAACCGTCCCATCACACACACCCGGGGTCAGACACAGAGTGAATCTCCCTCCGCACCGTCCCATCAAACACTCCCGGGGTCAGACACAGAGTGAAGCTCCCTCCACGCCGAAACATCACACAATCCCGGGGCCAGACAAAGAGTGAAACTCCCTCCACACCGTTCCATCACACACTCCCGGGGTTAGACACAGAATGGAGTTCCCTCCAAACGTTCCCATCACACCCTCCCGGGGTCAGACACAGAGTGAACCTCCCCCCACACCGTTCCATCACACACTCCCGGGGTTAGACACAGAAAGGAGTTCCCTCCAAACTGTCCCATCACACCCTCCCGGTGTCAGACGCATGGTGAAAATCCCTCCACACGGTCTCATCACACACTCCCGGGGTTAGACACAGAGTGAATCTCCCTCCACACGGTCTCATCACACACTCCCGGGGTCAGACACAGAGTGCATCTCCCGCCACACGGTCTCATCACACACTTCCGGGGTTAGACACAGAGTGAATCTCCCTCCACACCGGACCATCACACTCTCCCGGGGTTAGACACAGTGTGGAGTTCCCTCCACACGGTCCCATCACACCCTCCCGGGGTCAGAAACAGAATGATTCTCCCTCCACACCTTCCCATCACACACTCCCGGTGTCAGACACAGAGTGAATCTCCCTCCACACCGGTCCATCCCACACTCCCGGGGTCAGACACATGGTGAAACTCCCTTCACACCGTTCCATCACACACTCCTGCGTTCAGACACAGAGTGAATCTCCCTCCACACGGTCTCATCACACACTCCCGGGGTCAGACACAGGGTGAATCTCCCTACACACCGTCCCATCACACACTCCCGGGGTCAGACACAGAATGGAGTTCCCACCAAACGGACCCATCACACCGTCCCGGGGTCAGACACAGAGTGAATCTCCCTCCACACGGTCCCATGACACAGCTCCGGGGTCAGACACAGAGTGAATCTCCCTCCACACCGTCCCATCACACGCTCCCGTGGCCAGACACAGAGTGAAACTCCCTCCACACCGTCCCATGACGCACGTCCGTGGTCAGACACAGGGTGAATCTCCCTACACACAGTCCCATCACACCCTCCCGGGGTCAGGCACAAAGTGAAGCTCCCCCCACACCGTTCCATCACACACTCCCGGGGTCAGACACATGGTGAAACTCCCTCCACACCGTCCCATCACACACTCCCGGGGTCAGACATAGAGTGAACCTCCCCCCACACTGTTCCATCACACACTCCCGGGGTTAGACACAGAATGGAGTTCCCTCCAAACGGACCCATCACACATGTCCGGTGTCAGACACAGAGTGAATCTCCCTCCACACCGTCCCATCAAATACTCCCGGGGTCGGGCACTGAGTGAATCTCCCTCCACACCGTTGCATCAGACATTCCCGGTGTTAGACACAGAGTGAATCTCCCTCCACACGGTCCCATCACACCCTCCCGGGGTCAGAAACAGAATGATTCTCCCTCCACACCTTCCCATCACACACTCCCGCGGTCAGACACAGAGTGAATCTCCCTCCACACCGGACCATCACACTCTCCCGGGGTTAGACACAGTGTGGAGTTCCCTCCACACGGTCCCATCACACCCTCCCGGGGTCAGAAACAGAATGATTCTTCCTCCACACCTTCCCATCACACACTCCCGGTGTCAGACACAGAGTGAATCTCCCTCCACACCGGTCCATCACACACTCCCGGGGTCAGACACATGGTGAAACTCCCTTCACACAGTTCCATCACACACTCCCGCGTTCAGACACATGCTGAATCTCCCTCCACACCGTCCCATCACACACTCCCGGGGTCAGACACAGAGTGAATCTCTCTCCACACGGTCCCATCACACCCTCCCGGGGTCAGAAACAGAATGATTCTCCCTCCACACCTTCCCATCACACACTCCCGCGGTCAGACACAGAGTGAATCTCCCTCCACACGGTCTCATCACACACTCCCGGGGTTAGACACAGAGTGAATCTCCCTCCACACCGGACCATCACACTCTCCCGGGGTTAGACACAGTGTGGAGTTCCCTCCACACGGACCCATCACACCCTCCCGGGTTCAGGCACAAAGTGAACCTCCCCCCACACCGTTCCATCACACACTCCCGGGGTCAGACACATGGTGAAACTCCCTCCACACCGTCCCATCACACACTCCCGGGGTCAGACATAGAGTGAACCTCCCCCCACACTGTTCCATCACACACTCCCGGGGTTAGACACAGAATGGAGTTCCCTCCAAACGGTCCCATCACACATGTCCGGTGTCAGACACAGAGTGAATCTCCCTCCACACCGTCCCATCAAATACTCCCGGGGTCGGGCACTGAGTGAATCTCCCTCCACACCGTTGCATCAGACATTCCCCGTGTTAGACACAGAGTGAATCTCCCTCGACACCCTCCCATCACACACTCCCGGGGTCAGACACATGGTGAAACTCCCTCCACACCGTCCCATCACACACTCCCGGGGTCAGATATAGAGTGAAGCTCCCCCCACACTGTTCCATCACACACTCCCGGGGTTAGACACAGAATGGAGTTCCCTCCAAACGGTCCCATCACACCCTCCCGGTGTCAGACGCATGGTGAAAATCCCTCCACACGGTCTCATCACACACTCCCGGAGTTAGACACAGAGTGAATCTCCCTCCACACTGTCCCATCACACACTCCCGGGGTGAGACACAGAGTGAAGCTTCCCCCACACCTTTCCATCACAGACTCCCGGGGTCAAACACATGGTGAAACTCCCTCCACACCGTCCCATCACACACTCCCGGGGTCAGACACAGAGTGAATCTCCCTCCAAACCGTCCCATCACACACTCCCGGGGTCAGACACAGAGTGAATCTCCCTCCACACGGTCCCATCACACCCTCCCGGGGTCAGAAACAGAATGATTCTCCCTCCACACCTTCCCATCACACACTCCCGCGGTCAGACACAGAGTGAATCTCCCTCCACACCGGACCATCACACTCTCCCGGGGTTAGACACAGTGTGGAGTTCCCTCCACACGGTCCCATCACACCCTCCCGGGGTCAGAAACAGAATGATTCTTCCTCCACACCTTCCCATCACACACTCCCGGTGTCAGACACAGAGTGAATCTCCCTCCACACCGGTCCATCACACACTCCCGGGGTCAGACACATGGTGAAACTCCCTTCACACAGTTCCATCACACACTCCCGCGTTCAGACACATGCTGAATCTCCCTCCACACCGTCCCATCACACACTCCCGGGGTCAGACACAGAGTGAATCTCCCTCCACACTGTCTCATCACACACTCCCGGGGTCAGACACAGGGTGAATCTCCCTACACACCGTCCCATCACACACTCCCGGGGTCAGACACAGAATGGAGTTCCCTCCAAACGGACCCATCACACCCTCCCGGGGTCAGACACAGAGTGAACCTCCCCCCACACCGTCCCATGACACAGCACCGGGGTCAGACACAGAGTGAATCTCCCTCCACACCGTCCCATGACGCACCTCCGGGGTCAGACACAGGGTGAATCTCCCTACACACCGTCCCATCACACACTCCCGGGGTCAGACACAGAATGGAGTTCCCTCCAAACGGACCCATCACACCCTCCCGGGGTCAGACACATGGTGAATCTCCCTCCACACCGTCCCATCACACACTCCCGGGGTCAGACACAGAGTGAATCTCCCTCCACACGGTCTCATCACACACTACCGGGGTCAGACACAGGGTGCATCTCCCTACACACCGTCCCATCACACACTCCCGTGATCAGACACAGAATGGAGTTCCCACCAAACGGACCCATCACACCCTCCCGGGGTCAGACACAGAGTGAATCTCCCTCCACACCGTCCCATGACACAGCTCCGGGGTCAGACACAGAGTGAATCTCCCTCCACACCGTCCCATCACACGCTCCCGGGGTCAGACACACAGTGAATCTCCCTCCACACCGTCCCATGACGCACCTCCGGGGTCAGACACAGGGTGAATCTCCCTACACACCGTTTCATCACACACTCCCGGGGTCAGACACAGAATGGAGTTCCCTCCAAACGGACCCATCACACCCTCCCGGGGTCAGACACAGAGTGAACCTCCCCCCACACCGTTCCATCACACACTCCCGGGGTCAGACACATGGTGAAATTCCCTCCACACCGTCCCATCACACACTCCCGGGGTCAGACATAGAGTGAACCTCCCCCCACACTGTTCCATCACACACTCCCGGGGTTAGACACAGAATGGAGTTCCCTCCAAACGGTCCCATCACACCCTCCCGGGGTCAGACACAGAGTGAATATCCCTCCACATCGTCTCATCACACTATACCGGGGTCAGACACAGAGTGAACTCCCCCCACACCGTCCCATCACACATGTCCGGTGTCAGACACAGAGTGAATCTTCCTCCACACCGTCCCATCAAATACTCCCGGGGTCGGGCACTGAGTGAATCTCCCTCCACACCGTCCCATCAGACATACCCGGTGTTAGACACAGAGTGAATCTCCCTCCACACCCTCCCATCACACACTCCCGGGGTCAGACACATGGTGAAACTCCCTCCGCACCGTCCCATCACACACTCCCGGGGTCAGACATAGAGTGAACCTCCCCCCACACTGTTCCATCACACACTCCCGGGGTTAGACACAGAATGGAGTTCACTCCAAACGGTCCCATCACACCCTCCCGGTGTCAGACGCATGGTGAAAATCCCTCCACACGGTCTCATCACACACTCCCGGGGTCAGACACAGGGTGCATCTCCCTACACACCGTCCCATCACACACTCCCGTGATCAGACACAGAATGGAGTTCCCACCAAACGGACCCATCACACCCTCCCGGGGTCAGACACAGAGTGAATCTCCCTCCACACCGTCCCATGACACAGCTCCGGGGTCAGACACAGAGTGAATCTCCCTCCACACCGTCCCATCACACGCTCCCGGGGTCAGACACAGAGTGAATCTCCCTCCACACCGTCCCATGACGCACCTCCGGGGTCAGACACAGGGTGAATCTCCCTACACACCGTCCCATCACACACTCCCGTGATCAGACACAGAATGGAGTTCCCACCAAACGGACCCATCACACCCTCCCGGGATCAGACACAGAGTGAATCTCCCTCCACACCGTCCCATCACACACTCCCGGGGCCAGACACAGAGTGAATCTCCCTCCACACCGTCCCATCACACACTCCCGGGGTCAGACACAGAGTGAATCTTCCTCCACACCGTCCCATCACACACTCCCGGGGTCAGACACAGATTGAAACTCCCTCCACACCATCCAGTCACAAGGTCTCAAGGTCAGACAGAGGGTAAAGCTCCCTCCACAGCGTTGCTGTTATTTCTGCTCACTTCCACCGGATGTCGATCTCAGTTTCTCTACGTCTCTTCGAGTACAGGTCAGTCGTGTGGTTTCTCAACGCTTCCAGCCGGTGACTGCAAAGTCACACCCCTCCACAGCCCGAGCTGCCCTTCCCCTCTCTCCACTGTTTGACCTCTGGTCTCACACACGTATTATCTCTGAGAGAGAGACACTGTTGGAGTCGACAGGAAGTGAAAAACTGGTGATTTGTGAGAGGGAGAGAAAAGGGAGATTCGTTCTGTTTCTGAAACCGTTACTGTGTTATCGGATTGTGAGGCGGCAGATTAACTTTGTGTCTGACCCCGGGACCGTGTGACTAGACGGTGTGGAGGGAGCTTCACTCTTTGTCTGATCCCGGGTGTGTGTGATGGGGCGGTGTGGACGGGAGCTTAATGCTGTGTTTGATCCGGGAAGAGGGTGGTGGGACAGTGCGCAGGAAATCTTCGTTCCGTGTCTGACACCGCAAGTGTGTGATGGAACGGTTTGGAGGGAAGTTTACTATGTGTCTGATATGGGCTGTATGTGACGGGACGGTGTGGAGGGAATTTCACTCCGAGTTTGGCCCCGGGAGTATGTGATGGGAGTTTGACTCTGTGCTTAACCCCTGGTGTGTGAGATGGGACGGTGTGGAAGCAACTTTACTCTGTGTCTAAAGCTGTTTTTTCGAGCTAGGACTGTGCTTTGGGATGTTGACTCTGTGTCTGATCCCGGGAATGTGTTTGGGAAAAAGTGTTTTGGGATCTTCTATTTATGTTTGACAACAGGATTATTTGACAGGGCAGTGCAGAGGTAGTTTCGCTCTGTCTCCAACCCAGCGAGTCTGTGAAATCGGACGGGAGGAGTATATCTTCACTTTAGAACTGAAGCCGTGAATGTGTGTTGGGCCGGTGGGAACGATTCCCTCAACCCTGTCTGACTACAGGCGGATGTAATGGACGCTGTTCAGAGAGATTCACTGTCCATTGGTCCTATTTTCCAGAGCAGACGATGGGCCGAAGCAGCATTGCACTAACTCAGCTTCAAAGCGTCTTGAAATAAGTTCAAAAGAGAAAGAGGTATGTGTGAACTACAACAGACTGAAGCTCCCTCCACTCCATCCCATCACATAATTCGGGTATCAGACGCATAGAGAAGCTCCCCCTATACCATACCGTCCTATCACGTACTCCCGGGGCCAGTCACACCGCGAAGCTCCCTCCACACGGTTCCACGACACACTCCCGGGGTCAGACAAAGGGAGAAGCTCCTTTCACAACGTCACATTACACAATCCCGGTGACTAACACAGGGTGCAACTCCCTCGGTACCGTCCGATCACACATTCCCTGTGTCTGTCACACTGAGAAGCTCCCTCCACACGGTTCCACGACACAATCCCGAGGTTAGACACAGGGTGAATCTCCCTCCACACAGTCCCATCACACACTCCCGGGGTCCGACACAGAGTGAATCTCCCTCCGCACCGTCCCATCACACACTCCCGGGGTCAGACACAGAGTGAATCTCCCTCCAAACCGTCCCATCACACACTCCCGGGGTCAGACACAGAGTGAATCTCCCTACACACCGTCCCATGACGCACCTCCGGGGTCACACACAGGGTGCATCTCCCTCCACACAGTCCCATCACACACTCCCGGGGTCAGACACAGAGTGAATCTCCCTACACACCGTCCCATGACGCACCTCCGGGGTCGCACACAGGGTGCATCTCCCTCCACACAGTCCCATCACACACTCCCGGGGTCAGACACATGGTGAAACTCCCTTCACACCGTTCCATCACACACTCCCGCGTTCAGACACATGGTGAATCTCCCTCCACACCGTCCCATCACACACACCCGGGGTCAGACACAGAGTGAATCTCCCTCCACACTGTCTCATCACACACTCCCGGGGTCAGACACAGGGTGAATCTCCCTACACACCGTCCCATCACACACTCCCGGGGTCAGACACAGAATGGAGTTCCCTCCAAACGGACCCATCACACCCTCCCGGGGTCAGACAAAGAGTGAAACTCCCCCCACACCGTCCCAAGACACAGCTCCGGGGTCAGACACAGAGTGAATCTCCCTCCACACCGTCCCATGACGCACCTCCGGGGTCAGACACATGGTGAATCTCCATCCACACCGTCCCATCACAGACTCCCGGGGTCAGACACAGGGTGAATCTCCCTACACACCGTCCCATCACACACTCCCGGGGTCAGACACAGAATGGAGTTCCCACCAAACGGTCCCATCACACCGTCCCGGGGTCAGACACAGAGTGAATCTCCCTCCACACGGTCCCATGACACAGCTCCGGGGTCAGACACAGGGTGAATCTCCCTCCACACGGTCCCATGACACAGCTCCGGGGTCAGACACAGAGTGAATCTCCCTCCACACCGTCCCATGACGCACCTCCGGGGTCAGACACAGGGTGAATCTCCCTACACACCGTCCCATCACACCGTCCCGGGGTCAGACACAGAGTGAATCTCCCTCCACACGGTCCCATGACACAGCTCCGGGGTCAGACACAGAGTGAATCTCCCTCCACACCGTCCCATCACACGCTCCCGGGGCCAGACACATGGTGAAATTCCCTCCACACCGTCCCATCACACACTCCCGGGGTCAGACATAGAGTGAACCTCCCCCCACACTGTTCCATCACACACTCCCGGGGTTAGACACAGAATGGAGTTCCCTCCAAACGGTCCCATCACACATGTCCGGTGTCAGACACAGAGTGAATCTCCCTCCACACCGTCCCATCAAATAATCCCGGGGTCGGGCACTGAGTGAATCTCCCTCCACACCGTTGCATCAGACATTCCCGGTGTTAGACACAGAGTGAATCTCCCTCGACACCCTCCCATCACACACTCCCGGGGTCAGACATAGAGTGAAGCTCCCCCCACACTGTTCCATCACACACTCCCGGGGTTAGACACAGAATGGAGTTCCCTCCAAACGGTCCCATCACACCCTCCCGGTGTCAGACGCATGGTGAAAATCCCTCCACACGGTCTCATCACACACTCCCGGAGTTAGACACAGAGTGAATCTCCCTCCACACTGTCCCATCACACACTCCCGGGGTGAGACACAGAGTGAAGCTTCCCCCACACCTTTCCATCACAGACTCCCGGGGTCAAACACATGGTGAAACTCCCTCCACACCGTCCCATCACACACTCCCGGGGTCAGACACAGAGTGAATCTCCCTCCACACGGTCCCATCACACCCTCCCGGGGTCAGAAACAGAATGATTCTCCCTCCACACCTTCCCATCACACACTCCCGCGGTCAGACACAGAGTGAATCTCCCTCCACACGGTCTCATCACACACTCCCGGGGTTAGACACAGAGTGAATCTCCCTCCACACCGGACCATCACACTCTCACGGGGTTAGACACAGTGTGGAGTTCCCTCCACACGGTCCCATCACACCCTCCCGGGGTCAGAAACAGAATGATTCTCCCTCCACACCTTCCCATCACACACTCCCGGTGTCAGACACAGAGTGAATCTCCCTCCACCCCGGTCCATCACACACTCCCGGGGTCAGACACATGGTGAAACTCCCTTCACACCGTTCCATCACACACTCCCGCGTTCAGACACATGGTGAATCTCCCTCCACACCGTCCCATCACACACTGCCGGGGTCAGACACAGAGTGAATCTCCCTCCACACTGTCTCATCACACACTCCCGGGGTCAGACACAGGGTGATTCTCCCTACACACCGTCCCATCACACACTCCCGGGGTCAGACACAGAATGGAGTTCCCTCCAAACGGACCCATCACACCCTCCCGGGGTCAGACACAGAGTGAATCTCCCTCCACACCGTCCCATGACGCACCTCCGGGGTCAGAAACATGGTGAATCTACCTACACACCGTCCCATCACACACTCCCGGGGTCAGTCACAGAGTTAATCTCCCTACATACCGTCCCATTACACAGCTCCGGGGTCAGACACAGAGTGAATCTCCCTCCACACCTTCCCATCACACACTCCCGGGGTCAGTCACAGAGTTAATCTCCCTACATACCGTCCCATGACGCACCTCCGGGGTCAGACACAGAGTGAATCTCCCTCCACACCGTCCCATGACGCACCTCCGGGGTCAGACACAGAGTGAATCTCCCTCCGAACCGTCCCATCACACACACCCGGGGTCAGACACAGAGTGAATCTCCCTCCGCACCGTCCCATCAAACACTCCCGGGGTCAGACACAGAAAGGAGTTCCCTCCAAACTGTCCCATCACACCCTCCCGGTGTCAGACGCATGGTGAAAATCCCTCCACACGGTCTCATCACACACTCCCGTGGTTAGACACAGAGTGAATCTCCCTCCACACGGTCTCATCACACACTCCCGGGGTCAGACACAGAGTGAATCTCCCTCCACACCGGACCATCACACTCTCCCGGGGTTAGACACAGTGTGGAGTTCCCTCCACACGGTCCCATCACACCCTCCCGGTGTCAGAAACAGAATGATTCTCCCTCCACACCTTCCCATCACACACTCCCGGTGTCAGACACAGAGTGAATCTCCCTCCACACCGGTCCATCCCACACTCCCGGGGTCAGACACATGGTGAAACTCCCTTCACACCGTTCCATCACACACTCCTGCGTTCAGACACAGAGTGAATCTCCCTCCACACGGTCTCATCACACACTCCCGGGGTCAGACACAGGGTGAATCTCCCTACACACCGTCCCATCACACACTCCCGGGGTCAGACACAGAATGGAGTTCCCACCAAACGGACCCATCACACCGTCCCGGGGTCAGACACAGAGTGAATCTCCCTCCACACGGTCCCATGACACAGCTCCGGGGTCAGACACAGAGTGAATCTCCCTCCACACCGTCCCATCACACGCTCCCGTGGCCAGACACAGAGTGAATCTCCCTCCACACCGTCCCATGACGCACCTCCGTGGTCAGACACAGGGTGAATCTCCCTACACACAGTCCCATCACACCCTCCCGGGGTCAGGCACAAAGTGAACCTCCCCCCACACCGTTCCATCACACACTCCCGGGGTCAGACACATGGTGAAACTCCATCCACACCGTCCCATCACACACTCCCGGGGTCAGACATAGAGTGAACCTCCCCCCACACTGTTCCATCACACACTCCCGGGGTTAGACACAGAATGGAGTTCCCTCCAAACGGTCCCATCACACATGTCCGGTGTCAGACACAGAGTGAATCTCCCTCCACACCGTCCCATCAAATACTCCCGGGGTCGGGCACTGAGTGAATCTCCCTCCACACCGTTGCATCAGACATTCCCGGTGTTAGACACAGAGTGAACCTCCCTCGACACCCTCCCATCACACACTCCCGGGGTCAGACACATGGTGAAACTCCCTCCACACCGTCCCATCACACACTCCCGGGGTCAGACATAGAGTGAAGCTCCCCCCACACTGTTCCATCACACACTCCCGGGGTTAGACACAGAATGGAGTTCCCTCCAAACGGTCCCATCACACCCTCCCGGTGTCAGACGCATGGTGAAAATCCCTCCACACGGTCTCATCACACACTCCCGGAGTTAGACACAGAGTGAATCTCCCTCCACACTGTCCCATCACACACTCCCGGGGTGAGACACAGAGTGAAGCTTCCCCCACATCTTTCCATCACAGACTCCCGGGGTCAAACACATGGTGAAACTCCCTCCACACCGTCCCATCACACACTCCCGGGGTCAGACACAGAGTGAATCTCCCTCCACACCGGACCATCACACACTCCCGGGGTCAAACACATGGTGAATCTCCCTCCACACCGTCCCATCACACACTCCCGGGGTCAGACACAGAGTGAATCTCCCTCCACACCGTCCCATCACACACTCCCGTGATCAGACACAGAATGGAGTTCCCACCAAACGGACCCATCACACCCTCCCGGGGTCAGACACAGAGTGAATCGCCCTCCACACCGTCCCATGACACAGCTCCCGGGTCAGACACAGAGTGAATCTCCCTCCACACCGTCCCATCACACGCTCCCGGGGTCAGACACAGAGTGAATCTCCCTCCACACCGTCCCATGACGCACCTCCGGGGTCAGACACAGGGTGAATCTCCCTACACACCGTCCCATCACACACTCCCGGGGTCAGACACAGAATGGAGTTCCCTCCAAACGGACCCATCACACCCTCCCGGGGTCAGACACAGAGTGAACCTCCCCCCACACCGTTCCATCACACACTCCCGGGGTCAGACACATGGTGAAACTCCCTCCACACCGTCCCATCACACACTCCCGGGGTCAGACATAGAGTGAACCTCCCCCCACACTGTTCCATCACACACTCCCGGGGTTAGACACAGAATGGAGTTCCCTCCAAACGGTCCCATCACACCCTCCCGGGGTCAGACACAGAGTGAATATCCCTCCACATCGTCTCATCACACTATACCGGGGTCAGACACAGAGTGAACTCCCCCCACACCGTCCCATCACACATGTCCGGTGTCAGACACAGAGTGAATCTTCCTCCACTCCGTCCCATCAAATACTCCCGGGGTCGGGCACTGAGTGAATCTCACTCCACACCGTCCCATCAGACATACCCGGTGTTAGACACAGAGTGAATCTCCCTCCACACCCTCCCATCACACACTCCCGGGGTCAGACACATGGTGAAACTCCCTCCGCACCGTCCCATCACACACTCCCGGGGTCAGACATAGAGTGAACCTCCCCCCACACTGTTCCATCACACAACCCCGGGGTTAGACACAGAATGGAGTTCACTCCAAACGGTCCCATCACACCCTCCCGGTGTCAGACGCATGGTGAAAATCCCTCCACACGGTCTCATCACACACTCCCGGGGTCAGACACAGGGTGCATCTCCCTACACACCGTCCCATCACACACTCCCGTGATCAGACACAGAATGGAGTTCCCACCAAACGGACCCATCACACCCTCCCGGGGTCAGACACAGAGTGAATCTCCCTCCACACCGTCCCATGACACAGCTCCGGGGTCAGACACAGAGTGAATCTCCCTCCACACCGTCCCATCACACGCTCCCGGGGTCAGACACAGAGTGAATCTCCCTCCACACCGTCCCATGACGCACCTCCGGGGTCAGACACAGGGTGAATCTCCCTACACACCGTCCCATCACACACTCCCGTGATCAGACACAGAATGGAGTTCCCACCAAACGGACCCATCACACCCTCCCGGGGTCAGACACAGAGTGAATCTCCCTCCACACCGTCCCATGACACAGCTCCGGGGTCAGACACAGAGTGAATCTCCCTCCACACCGTCCCATCACACGCTCCCGGGGTCAGACACATGGTGAAACTCCCTCCACACCGTCCCATCACACACTCCCGGGGTCTGACATAGAGTGAACCTCCCCCCACACTGTTCCATCACACACTCCCGGGGTTAGACACAGAATGGAGTTCCCTCCAAACGGTCCCATCACACCCTCCCGGGGTCAGACACAGAGTGAATATCCCTCCACATCGTCTCATCACACTATACCGGGGTCAGACACAGAGTGAACTCCCCCCACACCGTCCCATCACACATGTCCGGTGTCAGACACAGAGTGAATCTTCCTCCACACCGTCCCATCAAATACTCCCGGGGTCGGGCACTGAGTGAATCTCCCTCCACACCGTCCCATCAGACATACCCGGTGTTAGACACAGAGTGAATCTCCCTCCACACCCTCCCATCACACACTCCCGGGGTCAGACACATGGTGAAACTCCCTCCGCACCGTCCCATCACACACTCCCGGGGTCAGACATAGAGTGAACCTCCCCCCACACTGTTCCATCACACACTCCCGGGGTTAGACACAGAATGGAGTTCCCTCCAAACGGTCCCATCACAGCCTCCCGGTGTCAGACGCATGGTGAAAATCCCTCCACACGGTCTCCTCACACACTCCCGGGGTCAGACACAGGGTGCATCTCCCTACACACCGCCCCATCACACACTCCCGTGATCAGACACAGAATGGAGTTCCCACCAAACGGACCCATCACACCCTCCCGGGGTCAGACACAGAGTAAATCTCCCTCCACACCGTCCCATGACGCACCTCCGGGGTCAGACACAGGGTGAATCTCCCTACACACCGTCCCATCACACACTCCCGGGGTCAGACACAGAATGGAGTTCCCTCCAAACGGACCCATCACACCCTCCCGGGGTCAGACACAGAGTGAACCTCCCCCCACACCGTTCCATCACACACTCCCGGGGTCAGACACATGGTGAAACTCCCTCCACACCGTCCCATCACACACTCCCGGGGTCAGACATAGAGTGAACCTCCCCCCACACTGTTCCATCACACACTCCCGGGGTTAGACACAGAATGGAGTTCCCTCCAAACGGTCCCATCACACCCTCCCGGGGTCAGACACAGAGTGAATATCCCTCCACATCGTCTCATCACACTATACCGGGGTCAGACACAGAGTGAACTCCCCCCACACCGTCCCATCACACATGTCCGGTGTCAGACACAGAGTGAATCTTCCTCCACACCGTCCCATCAAATACTCCCGGGGTCGGGCACTGAGTGAATCTCACTCCACACCGTCCCATCAGACATACCCGGTGTTAGACACAGAGTGAATCTCCCTCCACACCCTCCCATCACACACTCCCGGGGTCAGACACATGGTGAAACTCCCTCCGCACCGTCCCATCACACACTCCCGGGGTCAGACATAGAGTGAACCTCCCCCCACACTGTTCCATCACACAACCCCGGGGTTAGACACAGAATGGAGTTCACTCCAAACGGTCCCATCACACCCTCCCGGTGTCAGACGCATGGTGAAAATCCCTCCACACGGTCTCATCACACACTCCCGGGGTCAGACACAGGGTGCATCTCCCTACACACCGTCCCATCACACACTCCCGTGATCAGACACAGAATGGAGTTCCCACCAAACGGACCCATCACACCCTCCCGGGGTCAGACACAGAGTGAATCTCCCTCCACACCGTCCCATGACACAGCTCCGGGGTCAGACACAGAGTGAATCTCCCTCCACACCGTCCCATCACACGCTCCCGGGGTCAGACACAGAGTGAATCTCCCTCCACACCGTCCCATGACGCACCTCCGGGGTCAGACACAGGGTGAATCTCCCTACACACCGTCCCATCACACACTCCCGTGATCAGACACAGAATGGAGTTCCCACCAAACGGACCCATCACACCCTCCCGGGGTCAGACACAGAGTGAATCTCCCTCCACACCGTCCCATGACACAGCTCCGGGGTCAGACACAGAGTGAATCTCCCTCCACACCGTCCCATCACACGCTCCCGGGGTCAGACACATGGTGAAACTCCCTCCACACCGTCCCATCACACACTCCCGGGGTCTGACATAGAGTGAACCTCCCCCCACACTGTTCCATCACACACTCCCGGGGTTAGACACAGAATGGAGTTCCCTCCAAACGGTCCCATCACACCCTCCCGGGGTCAGACACAGAGTGAATATCCCTCCACATCGTCTCATCACACTATACCGGGGTCAGACACAGAGTGAACTCCCCCCACACCGTCCCATCACACATGTCCGGTGTCAGACACAGAGTGAATCTTCCTCCACACCGTCCCATCAAATACTCCCGGGGTCGGGCACTGAGTGAATCTCCCTCCACACCGTCCCATCAGACATACCCGGTGTTAGACACAGAGTGAATCTCCCTCCACACCCTCCCATCACACACTCCCGGGGTCAGACACATGGTGAAACTCCCTCCGCACCGTCCCATCACACACTCCCGGGGTCAGACATAGAGTGAACCTCCCCCCACACTGTTCCATCACACACTCCCGGGGTTAGACACAGAATGGAGTTCCCTCCAAACGGTCCCATCACAGCCTCCCGGTGTCAGACGCATGGTGAAAATCCCTCCACACGGTCTCCTCACACACTCCCGGGGTCAGACACAGGGTGCATCTCCCTACACACCGCCCCATCACACACTCCCGTGATCAGACACAGAATGGAGTTCCCACCAAACGGACCCATCACACCCTCCCGGGGTCAGACACAGAGTAAATCTCCCTCCACACCGTCCCATGACGCACCTCCGGGGTCAGACACAGGGTGAATCTCCCTACACACCGTCCCATCACACACTCCCGGGGTCAGACACAGAATGGAGTTCCCTCCAAACGGACCCATCACACCCTCCCGGGGTCAGACACAGAGTGAACCTCCCCCCACACCGTTCCATCACACACTCCCGGGGTCAGACACATGGTGAAACTCCCTCCACACCGTCCCATCACACACTCCCGGGGTCAGACATAGAGTGAACCTCCCCCCACACTGTTCCATCACACACTCCCGGGGTTAGACACAGAATGGAGTTCCCTCCAAACGGTCCCATCACACCCTCCCGGGGTCAGACACAGAGTGAATATCCCTCCACATCGTCTCATCACACTATACCGGGGTCAGACACAGAGTGAACTCCCCCCACACCGTCCCATCACACATGTCCGGTGTCAGACACAGAGTGAATCTTCCTCCACACCGTCCCATCAAATACTCCCGGGGTCGGGCACTGAGTGAATCTCACTCCACACCGTCCCATCAGACATACCCGGTGTTAGACACAGAGTGAATCTCCCTCCACACCCTCCCATCACACACTCCCGGGGTCAGACACATGGTGAAACTCCCTCCGCACCGTCCCATCACACACTCCCGGGGTCAGACATAGAGTGAACCTCCCCCCACACTGTTCCATCACACAACCCCGGGGTTAGACACAGAATGGAGTTCACTCCAAACGGTCCCATCACACCCTCCCGGTGTCAGACGCATGGTGAAAATCCCTCCACACGGTCTCATCACACACTCCCGGGGTCAGACACAGGGTGCATCTCCCTACACACCGTCCCATCACACACTCCCGTGATCAGACACAGAATGGAGTTCCCACCAAACGGACCCATCACACCCTCCCGGGGTCAGACACAGAGTGAATCTCCCTCCACACCGTCCCATGACACAGCTCCGGGGTCAGACACAGAGTGAATCTCCCTCCACACCGTCCCATCACACGCTCCCGGGGTCAGACACAGAGTGAATCTCCCTCCACACCGTCCCATGACGCACCTCCGGGGTCAGACACAGGGTGAATCTCCCTACACACCGTCCCATCACACACTCCCGTGATCAGACACAGAATGGAGTTCCCACCAAACGGACCCATCACACCCTCCCGGGGTCAGACACAGAGTGAATCTCCCTCCACACCGTCCCATGACACAGCTCCGGGGTCAGACACAGAGTGAATCTCCCTCCACACCGTCCCATCACACGCTCCCGGGGTCAGACACATGGTGAAACTCCCTCCACACCGTCCCATCACACACTCCCGGGGTCTGACATAGAGTGAACCTCCCCCCACACTGTTCCATCACACACTCCCGGGGTTAGACACAGAATGGAGTTCCCTCCAAACGGTCCCATCACACCCTCCCGGGGTCAGACACAGAGTGAATATCCCTCCACATCGTCTCATCACACTATACCGGGGTCAGACACAGAGTGAACTCCCCCCACACCGTCCCATCACACATGTCCGGTGTCAGACACAGAGTGAATCTTCCTCCACACCGTCCCATCAAATACTCCCGGGGTCGGGCACTGAGTGAATCTCCCTCCACACCGTCCCATCAGACATACCCGGTGTTAGACACAGAGTGAATCTCCCTCCACACCCTCCCATCACACACTCCCGGGGTCAGACACATGGTGAAACTCCCTCCGCACCGTCCCATCACACACTCCCGGGGTCAGACATAGAGTGAACCTCCCCCCACACTGTTCCATCACACACTCCCGGGGTTAGACACAGAATGGAGTTCCCTCCAAACGGTCCCATCACAGCCTCCCGGTGTCAGACGCATGGTGAAAATCCCTCCACACGGTCTCCTCACACACTCCCGGGGTCAGACACAGGGTGCATCTCCCTACACACCGCCCCATCACACACTCCCGTGATCAGACACAAAATGGAGTTCCCACCAAACGGACCCATCACACCCTCCCGGGGTCAGACACAGAGTAAATCTCCCTCCACACCGTCCCATGACACAGCTCCGGGGTCAGACACAGAGTGAATCTCCCTCCACACCGTCCCATCACACGCTCCCGGGGTCAGACACAGAGTGAAACTCCCTCCGCACCGTCCCATCACACACTCCCGGGGTCAGACATAGAGTAAACCTCCCCCCACACTGTTCCATCACACACTCCCGGGGTTAGACACAGAATGGAGTTCCCTGCAAACGGTCACATCACACCCTCCCGGGGTCAAACACAGAGTGAATATCCCTCCACATCGTCTCATCACACTATACCGGGGTCAGACACAGAGTGAACTCCCCCCACACCGTCCCATCACACATGTCCGGTGTCAGACACAGAGTGAATCTCCCTCCACACTGTCCCATCAAATACTCCCGGGGTGAGACACAGAGTGAAGCTTCACCCACACCTTTCCATCACAGACTCCCGGGGTCAGACACATGGTGAAACTTCCTCCACACCGTCCCATCACACACTCCCGGGGTCAGACACAGAGTGAATCTCCCTCCACACCGCACCATCACACTCACCCGGGGTTAGACACAGAATGGAGTTCCCTCCAAACGGACCCATCACACCCTCCCGGGGTCAGACACAGAGTGACCCTCCCCCCACACCGTCCCATGACACAGCTCCGGGGTCAGACACAGAGTGAATCTCCCTCCACACCGTCCCATGACGCACCTCCGGGGTCAGACACAGGGTGAATCTCCCCCCACACCGTCCCATGACACAGCTCCGGGGTCAGACACAGAGTGAATCTCCCTCCACACCGTCCCATGACGCACCTCCGGGGTCAGACACAGGGTGAATCTCCCTACACACCGTCCCATCACACACTCCCGGGGTCAGACACAGAATGGAGTTCCCTCCAAACGGACCCATCACACCCTCCCGGGGTCAGACACATGGTGAATCTCCCTCCACACCGTCCCATCACACACTCCCGGGGTCAGACACAGAGTGAATCTCCCTCCACACGGTCTCATCACACACTCCCGGGGTCAGACACAGGGTGCATCTCCCTACACACCGTCCCATCACACACTACCGTGATCAGACACAGAATGGAGTTCCCACCAAATGGACCCATCACACCCTCCCGGGGTCAGACACAGAGTGAATCTCCCTCCACACCGTCCCATGACACAGCTCAGGGGTCAGACACAGTGTGAATCTCCCTCCACACCGTCCCATCACACGCTCCCGGGGTCAGACACAGAGTGAATCTCCCTCCACACAGTCCCATGGAACACCTCCGGGGTCAGACACAGGGTGAATCTCGCTACACACCGTCCCATCACACACTCCCGGGGTCAGACACAGAATGGAGTTCCCTCCAAACGGACCCATCACACCCTCCCGGGGTCAGACACAGAGTGAACCTCCCCCCACACCGTTCCATCACACACTCCCGGGGTTAGACACAGAATGGAGTTCCCTCCAAACGGTCCCATCACACCCTCCCGGTGTCAGACGCATGGTGAAAATCCCTCCACACGGTCTCATCACACACTCCCGGGGTTAGACACAGAGTGAATCTCCCTCCACACTGTCCCATCACGCACTCCCGGGGTCTGACACAGAATGGAGTTCCCTCCAAACGGACCCATCACACCCTCCCGGGGTCAGACACAGAGTGAACCTCCCCCCACACCGTTCCATCACACACTCCCGGGGTCAGACACATGGTGAAACTCCCTCCACACCGTCCCATCACACACTCCCGGGGTCAGACATAGAGTGAACCTCCCCCCACACTGTTCCATCACACACTCCCGGGGTTAGACACAGAATGGAGTTCCCTCCAAACGGTCCCATCACACCCTCCCGGGGTCAGACACAGAGTGAATATCCCTCCACATCGTCTCATCACACTATACCGGGGTCAGACACAGAGTGAACTCCCCCCACACCGTCCCATCACACATGTCCGGTGTCAGACACAGAGTGAATCTTCCTCCACACCGTCCCATCAAATACTCCCGGGGTCGGGCACTGATTGAATCTCCCTCCACACCGTCCCATCAGACATTCCCGGTGTTAGACACAGAGTGAATCTCCCTCCACACCCTCCCATCACACACTCCCGGGGTCAGACACATGGTGAAACTCCCTCCGCACGGTCTCATCACACACTCCCGGGGTTAGACACAGAGTGAATCTCCCTCCACACTGTCCCATCACGCACTCCCGGGGTGAGACACAGAGTGAAGCTTCACCCACACCGTCCCATCACACACTCCCGGGGTCAGACACAGAGTGAATCTCCCTCCACACCGGACCATCACACTCACCCGGGGTTAGACACAGAGTTGAGTATCCTCCACAGGGTCCCATCACACCCTCCCGGGGTCAGAAACAGAATGATTCTCCCTCCACACCTTCCCATCACACACTCCCGGTGTCAGACACAGAGTGAATCTCCCTCCACACCGGTCCATCACACACTTCCGGGGTCAGACACATGGTGAAACTCCCTTCACACCGTTCCATCACACACTCCCGCGTTCAGACACAGAGTGAATCTCCCTCCACACCGGTCCATCACACACTTCCGGGGTCAGACACAGAGTGAATCTCCCTCCACACTGTCTCATCACACACTCCCGGGGTCAGACACAGGGTGAATCTCCCTACACACCGTCCCGTCACACACTCCCGGGGTCACACACAGAATGGAGTTCCCTCCAAACGGACCCATCACACCCTCCCGGGGTCAGACACAGAGTGAAACTGCCCCCACACCCTCCCATGACACAGCTCCGGGGTCAGACACAGAGTGAATCTCCCTCCACACTGTCTCATCACACTCTCCCGGGGTTAGACACAGTGTGGAGTTCCCTCCACACGGTCCCATCACACCCTCCCGGGGTCAGAAACAGAGTGAATCTCCCTCCACACCGTCCCATGACGCACCTCCGGTGTCAGACACAGTGTGAATCTCCCTACACACCGTCCCATCACACACTCCCGGGGTCAGACACATGGTGAATCTCCCTCCACACCGTCCCATCACACACTGCCGGGGTCAGACACAGAGTGAATCTCCCTCCACACCGTCCCATGACGCACCTCCGGTGTCAGACACAGTGTGAATCTCCCTACACACCGTCCCATCACACGCTCCCGGGGTCAGACACATGGTGAATCTCCCTCCACACCGTCCCATCACACACTCCCGGGGTCAGACACAGAGTGAATCTCCCTCCACACGGTCTCATCACACACTCCCGGGGTCAGACACAGGTTGAATATCCCTACACACCGTCCCATCACACACTCCCGGGGTCAGACACAGAGTGAATCTCCCTCCACACGGTCTCATCACACACTCCCGGGGTCAGACACAGGTTGAATATCCCTACACACCGTCCCATCACACACTCCCGGGGTCAGACACAGAGTGAACCTCCCCCCACACCTTTCCATCACACACTCCCGGGGTCAGACACATGGTGAATATCCCTACACACCGTCCCATCACACACTCCCGGGGTCAGACACAGAATGGAGTTCCCTCCAAACGGACCCATCACACACTCCCGGGGTCAGACACAGAGTGACTCTCCCTCCACACCGTCCCATGACGCACCTCCGGTGTCAGACACAGTGTGAATCTCCCTACACACCGTCCCATCACACACTCCCGGGGTCAGACACATGGTGAATCTCCCTCCACACCGTCCCATCACACACTCCCGGGGTCAGACACAGAGTGAATCTCCCTCCACACGGTCTCATCACACACTCCCGGGGTCAGACACAGGTTGAATATCCCTACACACCGTCCCATCACACACTCCCGGGGTCAGACACATGGTGAATCTCCCTCCACACCGACCCATCACACACTCCCGGGGTCAGACACAGAGTGAAACTCCCTCCACACCGTCCCATGACGCACCTCCGGTGTCAAACACAGTGTGATTCTCCCTACACACCGTCCCATCACACGCTCCCGGGGTCAGACACATGGTGAATCTCCCTCCACACCGTCCCATCACACACTCCCGGGGTCAGACACAGAGTGAATCTCCCTCCACACGGTCTCATCACACACTCCCGGGGTCAGACACAGGTTGAATATCCCTACACCCCGTCCCATCACACACTCCCGGGGTCAGACACAGAGTGAATCTCCCTCCACACCGTCCCATGACGCACCTCCGGTGTCAGACACAGTGTGAATCTCCCTACACACCGTCCCATCACACGCTCCCGGGGTCAGACACATGGTGAATCTCCCTCCACACCGTCCCATCACACACTCCCGGGGTCAGACACAGAGTGAATCTCCCTCCACACGGTCTCATCACACACTCCCGGGGTCAGACACAGGTTGAATATCCCTACACACCGTCCCATCACACACTCCCGGGGTTAGACACAGAATGGAGTTCCCTCCAAACGGTCCCATCACACCCTCCCGGTGTCAGACGCATGGTGAAAATCCCTCCACACGGTCTCATCACACACTCCCGGAGTTAGACACAGAGTGAATCTCCCTCCACACTGTCCCATCACACACTCCCGGGGTGAGACACAGAGTGAAGCTTCCCCCACATCTTTCCATCACAGACTCCCGGGGTCAAACACATGGTGAAACTCCCTCCACACCGTCCCATCACACACTCCCGGGGTCAGACACAGAGTGAATCTCCCTCCACACCGGACCATCACACTCACCCGGGGTTAGACACAGAATGGAGTTCCCTCCAAACGGACCCATCACACCCTCCCGGGGTCAGACACATGGTGAATCTCCCTCCACACCGTCCCATCACACACTCCCGGGGTCAGACACAGAGTGAATCTCCCTCCACACGGTCTCATCACACACTCCCGGGGTCAGACACAGGGTGCATCTCCCTACACACCGTCCCATCACACACTCCCGTGATCAGACTCAGAATGGAGTTCCCACCAAACGGACCCATCACACCCTCCCGGGGTCAGACACAGAGTGGATCTCCCTCCACACCGTCCCATGACACAGCTCCGGGGTCAGGCACAGAGTGAATCTCCCTCCACACCGTCCCATCACACGCTCCCGGGGTCAGACACAGAGTGAATCTCCCTCCACACCGTCCCATGACGCACCTCCGGGGTCAGACACAGGGTGAATCTCCCTACACACCGTCCCATCACACACTCCCGGGGTCAGACACAGAATGGAGTTCCCTCCAAACGGACCCATCACACCCTCCCGGGGTCAGACACAGAGTGAACCTCCCCCCACACCGTTCCATCACACACTCCCGGGGTCAGACACATGGTGAAACTCCCTCCACACCGTCCCATCACACACTCCCGGGGTCAGACATAGAGTGAACCTCCCCCCACACTGTTCCATCACACACTCCCGGGGTTAGACACAGAATGGAGTTTCCTCCAAACGGTCCCATCACACCCTCCCGGGGTCAGACACAGAGTGAATGTCCCTCCACATCGTCTCATCACACTATACCGGGGTCAGACACAGAGTGAACTCCCCCCACACCGTCCCATCACACATGTCCGGTGTCAGACACAGAGTGAATCTTCCTCCACACCGTCCCATCAAATACTCCCGGGGTCGGGCACTGAGTGAATCTCCCTCCACACCGTCCCATCAGACATACCCGGTGTTAGACACAGAGTGAATCTCCCTCCACACCCTCCCATCACACTCTCCCGGGGTCAGACACATGGTGAAACTCCCTCCGCACCGTCCCATCACACACTCCCGGGGTCAGACATAGAGTGAACCTCCCCCCACACTGTTCCATCACACACTCCCGGGGTTAGACACAGAATGGAGTTCACTCCAAACGGTCCCATCACACCCTCCCGGTGTCAGACGCATGGTGAAAATCCCTCCACACGGTCTCATCACACACTCCCGGGGTCAGACACAGGGTGCATCTCCCTACACACCGTCCCATCACACACTCCCGTGATCAGACACAGAATGGAGTTCCCACCAAACGGACCCATCACACCCTCCCGGGGTCAGACACAGAGTGAATCTCCCTCCACACCGTCCCATGACACAGCTCCGGGGTCAGACACAGAGTGAATCTCCCTCCACACCGTCCCATCACACGCTCCCGGGGTCAGACACATGGTGAAACTCCCTCCACACCGTCCCATCACACACTCCCGGGGTCAGACATAGAGTGAACCTCCCCCCACACCGTCCCATCACACACTCCCGGGGTTAGACACAGAATGGAGTTCCCTCCAAACGGTCTCATCACACACTCCCGGGGTCAGACACAGGTTGAATATCCCTACACCCCGTCCCATCACACACTCCCGGGGTCAGACACAGAGTGAATCTCCCTCCACACCGTCCCATGACGCACCTCCGGTGTCAGACACAGTGTGAATCTCCCTACACACCGTCCCATCACACGCTCCCGGGGTCAGACACATGGTGAATCTCCCTCCACACCGTCCCATCACACACTCCCGGGGTCAGACACAGAGTGAATCTCCCTCCACACGGTCTCATCACACACTCCCGGGGTCAGACACAGGTTGAATATCCCTACACACCGTCCCATCACACACTCCCGGTGTTAGACACAGAATGGAGTTCCCTCCAAACGGTCCCATCACACCCTCCCGGTGTCAGACGCATGGTGAAAATCCCTCCACACGGTCTCATCACACACTCCCGGAGTTAGACACAGAGTGAATCTCCCTCCACACTGTCCCATCACACACTCCCGGGGTGAGACACAGAGTGAAGCTTCCCCCACATCTTTCCATCACAGACTCCCGGTGTCAAACATATGGTGAAACTCCCTCCACACCGTCCCATCACACACTCCCGGGGTCAGACACAGAGTGAATCTCCCTCCACACCGGACCATCACACTCACCCGGGGTTAGACACAGAATGGAGTTCCCTCCAAACGGACCCATCACACCCTCCCGGGGTCAGACACATGGTGAATCTCCCTCCACACCGTCCCATCACACACTCCCGGGGTCAGACACAGAGTGAATCTCCCTCCACACGGTCTCATCACACGCTCCCGGGGTCAGACACAGAGTGAATCTCCCTCCACACAGTCCCATGGAACACCTCCGGGGTCAGACACAGGGTGAATCTCGCTACACACCGTCCCATCACACACTCCCGGGGTCAGACACAGAATGGAGTTCCCTCCAAACGGACCCATCACACCCTCCCGGGGTCAGACACAGAGTGAACCTCCCCCCACACCGTTCCATCACACACTCCCGGGGTTAGACACAGAATGGAGTTCCCTCCAAACGGTCCCATCACACCCTCCCGGTGTCAGACGCATGGTGAAAATCCCTCCACACGGTCTCATCACACACTCCCGGGGTTAGACACAGAGTGAATATCCCTCCACACTGTCCCATCACGCACTCCCGGGGTCTGACACAGAATGGAGTTCCCTCCAAACGGACCCATCACACCCTCCCGGGGTCAGACACAGAGTGAACCTCCCCCCACACCGTTCCATCACACACTCCCGGGGTCAGACACATGGTGAAACTCCCTCCACACCGTCCCATCACACACTCCCGGGGTCAGACATAGAGTGAACCTCCCCCCACACTGTTCCATCACACACTCCCGGGGTTAGACACAGAATGGAGTTCCCTCCAAACGGTCCCATCACACCCTCCCGGGGTCAGACACAGAGTGAATATCCCTCCACATCGTCTCATCACACTATACCGGGGTCAGACACAGAGTGAACTCCCCCCACACCGTCCCATCACACATGTCCGGTGTCAGACACAGAGTGAATCTTCCTCCACACCGTCCCATCAAATACTCCCGGGGTCGGGCACTGATTGAATCTCCCTCCACACCGTCCCATCAGACATTCCCGGTGTTAGACACAGAGTGAATCTCCCTCCACACCCTCCCATCACACACTCCCGGGGTCAGACACATGGTGAAACTCCCTCCGCACGGTCTCATCACACACTCCCGGGGTTAGACACAGAGTGAATCTCCCTCCACACTGTCCCATCACGCACTCCCGGGGTGAGACACAGAGTGAAGCTTCACCCACACCGTCCCATCACACACTCCCGGGGTCAGACACAGAGTGAATCTCCCTCCACACCGGACCATCACACTCACCCGGGGTTAGACACAGAGTTGAGTATCCTCCACAGGGTCCCATCACACCCTCCCGGGGTCAGAAACAGAATGATTCTCCCTCCACACCTTCCCATCACACACTCCCGGTGTCAGACACAGAGTGAATCTCCCTCCACACCGGTCCATCACACACTTCCGGGGTCAGACACATGGTGAAACTCCCTTCACACCGTTCCATCACACACTCCCGCGTTCAGACACAGAGTGAATCTCCCTCCACACCGGTCCATCACACACTTCCGGGGTCAGACACAGAGTGAATCTCCCTCCACACTGTCTCATCACACACTCCCGGGGTCAGACACAGGGTGAATCTCCCTACACACCGTCCCGTCACACACTCCCGGGGTCACACACAGAATGGAGTTCCCTCCAAACGGACCCATCACACCCTCCCGGGGTCAGACACAGAGTGAAACTGCCCCCACACCCTCCCATGACACAGCTCCGGGGTCAGACACAGAGTGAATCTCCCTCCACACTGTCTCATCACACTCTCCCGGGGTTAGACACAGTGTGGAGTTCCCTCCACACGGTCCCATCACACCCTCCCGGGGTCAGAAACAGAGTGAATCTCCCTCCACACCGTCCCATGACGCACCTCCGGTGTCAGACACAGTGTGAATCTCCCTACACACCGTCCCATCACACACTCCCGGGGTCAGACACATGGTGAATCTCCCTCCACACCGTCCCATCACACACTGCCGGGGTCAGACACAGAGTGAATCTCCCTCCACACGGTCTCATCACACACTCCCGGGGTCAGACACAGGTTGAATATCCCTACACCCCGTCCCATCACACACTCCCGGGGTCAGACACAGAGTGAATCTCCCTCCACACCGTCCCATGACGCACCTCCGGTGTCAGACACAGTGTGAATCTCCCTACACACCGTCCCATCACACGCTCCCGGGGTCAGACACATGGTGAATCTCCCTCCACACCGTCCCATCACACACTCCCGGGGTCAGACACAGAGTGAATCTCCCTCCACACGGTCTCATCACACACTCCCGGGGTCAGACACAGGTTGAATATCCCTACACACCGTCCCATCACACACTCCCGGGGTCAGACACAGAGTGAATCTCCCTCCACACGGTCTCATCACACACTCCCGGGGTCAGACACAGGTTGAAAATCCCTACACACCGTCCCATCACACACTCCCGGGGTCAGACACAGAGTGAACCTCCCCCCACACCGTTCCATCACACACTCCCGGGGTCAGACACATGGTGAATATCCCTACACACCGTCCCATCACACACTCCCGGGGTCAGACACAGAATGGAGTTCCCTCCAAACGGACCCATCACACCCTCCC
Source organism: Hemitrygon akajei (assembly GCF_048418815.1). Taxonomy (NCBI): domain Eukaryota; kingdom Metazoa; phylum Chordata; class Chondrichthyes; order Myliobatiformes; family Dasyatidae; genus Hemitrygon; species Hemitrygon akajei. The sequence goes on from NW_027331929.1 coordinate 7,861,374, forward strand.
GGGGTCAGACACAGAGTGAAACTCCCCCCACACCCTCCCATGACACAGCTCCGGGGTCAGACACAGAGTGACTCTCCCTCCACACCGTCCCATGACGCACCTCCGGTGTCAGACACAGTGTGAATCTCCCTACACACCGTCCCATCACACACTCCCGGGGTCAGACACATGGTGAATCTCCCTCCACACCGTCCCATCACACACTCCCGGGGTCAGACACAGAGTGAATCTCCCTCCACACGGTCTCATCACACACTCCCGGGGTCAGACACAGGTTGAATATCCCTACACACCGTCCCATCACACACTCCCGGGGTCAGACACATGGTGAATCTCCCTCCACACCGACCCATCACACACTCCCGGGGTCAGACACAGAGTGAAACTCCCTCCACACCGTCCCATGACGCACCTCCGGTGTCAAACACAGTGTGATTCTCCCTACACACCGTCCCATCACACGCTCCCGGGGTCAGACACATGGTGAATCTCCCTCCACACCGTCCCATCACACACTCCCGGGGTCAGACACAGAGTGAATCTCCCTCCACACGGTCTCATCACACACTCCCGGGGTCAGACACAGGTTGAATATCCCTACACCCCGTCCCATCACACACTCCCGGGGTCAGACACAGAGTGAATCTCCCTCCACACCGTCCCATGACGCACCTCCGGTGTCAGACACAGTGTGAATCTCCCTACACACCGTCCCATCACACGCTCCCGGGGTCAGACACATGGTGAATCTCCCTCCACACCGTCCCATCACACACTCCCGGGGTCAGACACAGAGTGAATCTCCCTCCACACGGTCTCATCACACACTCCCGGGGTCAGACACAGGTTGAATATTCCTACACACCGTCCCATCACACACTCCCGGGGTTAGACACAGAATGGAGTTCCCTCCAAACGGTCCCATCACACCCTCCCGGTGTCAGACGCATGGTGAAAATCCCTCCACACGGTCTCATCACACACTCCCGGAGTTAGACACAGAGTGAATCTCCCTCCACACTGTCCCATCACACACTCCCGGGGTGAGACACAGAGTGAAGCTTCCCCCACATCTTTCCATCACAGACTCCCGGGGTCAAACACATGGTGAAACTCCCTCCACACCGTCCCATCACACACTCCCGGGGTCAGACACAGAGTGAATCTCCCTCCACACCGGACCATCACACTCACCCGGGGTTAGACACAGAATGGAGTTCCCTCCAAACGGACCCATCACACCCTCCCGGGGTCAGACACATGGTGAATCTCCCTCCACACCGTCCCATCACACACTCCCGGGGTCAGACACAGAGTGAATCTCCCTCCACACGGTCTCATCACACACTCCCGGGGTCAGACACAGGGTGCATCTCCCTACACACCGTCCCATCACACACTCCCGTGATCAGACTCAGAATGGAGTTCCCACCAAACGGACCCATCACACCCTCCCGGGGTCAGACACAGAGTGGATCTCCCTCCACACCGTCCCATGACACAGCTCCGGGGTCAGACACAGAGTGAATCTCCCTCCACACCGTCCCATCACACGCTCCCGGGGTCAGACACAGAGTGAATCTCCCTCCACACCGTCCCATGACGCACCTCCGGGGTCAGACACAGGGTGAATCTCCCTACACACCGTCCCATCACACACTCCCGGGGTCAGACACAGAATGGAGTTCCCTCCAAACGGACCCATCACACCCTCCCGGGGTCAGACACAGAGTGAACCTCCCCCCACACCGTTCCATCACACACTCCCGGGGTCAGACACATGGTGAAACTCCCTCCACACCGTCCCATCACACACTCCCGGGGTCAGACATAGAGTGAACCTCCCCCCACACTGTTCCATCACACACTCCCGGGGTTAGACACAGAATGGAGTTTCCTCCAAACGGTCCCATCACACCCTCCAGGGGTCAGACACAGAGTGAATGTCCCTCCACATCGTCTCATCACACTATACCGGGGTCAGACACAGAGTGAACTCCCCCCACACCGTCCCATCACACATGTCCGGTGTCAGACACAGAGTGAATCTTCCTCCACACCGTCCCATCAAATACTCCCGGGGTCGGGCACTGAGTGAATCTCCCTCCACACCGTCCCATCAGACATACCCGGTGTTAGACACAGAGTGAATCTCCCTCCACACCCTCCCATCACACTCTCCCGGGGTCAGACACATGGTGAAACTCCCTCCGCACCGTCCCATCACACACTCCCGGGGTCAGACATAGAGTGAACCTCCCCCCACACTGTTCCATCACACACTCCCGGGGTTAGACACAGAATGGAGTTCACTCCAAACGGTCCCATCACACCCTCCCGGTGTCAGACGCATGGTGAAAATCCCTCCACACGGTCTCATCACACACTCCCGGGGTCAGACACAGGGTGCATCTCCCTACACACCGTCCCATCACACACTCCCGTGATCAGACACAGAATGGAGTTCCCACCAAACGGACCCATCACACCCTCCCGGGGTCAGACACAGAGTGAATCTCCCTCCACACCGTCCCATGACACAGCTCCGGGGTCAGACACAGAGTGAATCTCCCTCCACACCGTCCCATCACACGCTCCCGGGGTCAGACACATGGTGAAACTCCCTCCACACCGTCCCATCACACACTCCCGGGGTCAGACATAGAGTGAACCTCCCCCCACACCGTCCCATCACACACTCCCGGGGTTAGACACAGAATGGAGTTCCCTCCAAACGGTCTCATCACACACTCCCGGGGTCAGACACAGGTTGAATATCCCTACACCCCGTCCCATCACACACTCCCGGGGTCAGACACAGAGTGAATCTCCCTCCACACCGTCCCATGACGCACCTCCGGTGTCAGACACAGTGTGAATCTCCCTACACACCGTCCCATCACACGCTCCCGGGGTCAGACACATGGTGAATCTCCCTCCACACCGTCCCATCACACACTCCCGGGGTCAGACACAGAGTGAATCTCCCTCCACACGGTCTCATCACACACTCCCGGGGTCAGACACAGGTTGAATATCCCTACACACCGTCCCATCACACACTCCCGGTGTTAGACACAGAATGGAGTTCCCTCCAAACGGTCCCATCACACCCTCCCGGTGTCAGACGCATGGTGAAAATCCCTCCACACGGTCTCATCACACACTCCCGGAGTTAGACACAGAGTGAATCTCCCTCCACACTGTCCCATCACACACTCCCGGGGTGAGACACAGAGTGAAGCTTCCCCCACATCTTTCCATCACAGACTCCCGGGGTCAAACATATGGTGAAACTCCCTCCACACCGTCCCATCACACACTCCCGGGGTCAGACACAGAGTGAATCTCCCTCCACACCGGACCATCACACTCACCCGGGGTTAGACACAGAATGGAGTTCCCTCCAAACGGACCCATCACACCCTCCCGGGGTCAGACACATGGTGAATCTCCCTCCACACCGTCCCATCACACACTCCCGGGGTCAGACACAGAGTGAATCTCCCTCCACACGGTCTCATCACACACTCCCGGGGTCAGACACAGGGTGCATCTCCCTACACACCGTCCCATCACACACTCCCGTGATCAGACTCAGAATGGAGTTCCCACCAAACGGACCCATCACACCCTCCCGGGGTCAGACACAGAGTGGATCTCCCTCCACACCGTCCCATGACACAGCTCCGGGGTCAGACACAGAGTGAATCTCCCTCCACACCGTCCCATCACACGCTCCCGGGGTCAGACACAGAGTGAATCTCCCTCCCCACCGTCCCATGACGCACCTCCGGGGTCAGACACAGGGTGAATCTCCCTACACACCGTTCCATCACACACTCCCGGGGTCAGACACATTGTGAAACTCCCTCCACACCGTCCCATCACACACTCCCGGGGTCAGACATAGAGTGAACCTCCCCCCACACTGTTCCATCACACACTCCCGGGGTTAGACACAGAATGGAGTTTCCTCCAAACGGTCCCATCACACCCTCCCGGGGTCAGACACAGAGTGAATATCCCTCCACATCGTCTCATCACACTATACCGGGGTCAGACACAGAGTGAACTCCCCCCACACCGTCCCATCACACATGTCCGGTGTCAGACACAGAGTGAATCTTCCTCCACACCGTCCCATCAAATACTCCCGGGGTCGGGCACTGAGTGAATCTCCCTCCACACCGTCCCATCAGACATACCCGGTGTTAGACACAGAGTGAATCTCCCTCCACACCCTCCCATCACACTCTCCCGGGGTCAGACACATGGTGAAACTCCCTCCGCACCGTCCCATCACACACTCCCGGGGTCAGACATAGAGTGAACCTCCCCCCACACTGTTCCATCACACACTCCCGGGGTTAGACACAGAATGGAGTTCACTCCAAACGGTCCCATCACACCCTCCCGGTGTCAGACGCATGGTGAAAATCCCTCCACAAGGTCTCATCACACACTCCCGGGGTCAGACACAGGGTGCATCTCCCTACACACCGTCCCATCACACACTCCCGTGATCAGACACAGAATGGAGTTCCCACCAAACGGACCCATCACACCCTCCCGGGGTCAGACACAGAGTGAATCTCCCTCCACACCGTCCCATGACACAGCTCCGGGGTCAGACACAGAGTGAATCTCCCTCCACACCGTCCCATCACACGCTCCCGGGGTCAGACACATGGTGAAACTCCCTCCACACCGTCCCATCACACACTCCCGGGGTCAGACATAGAGTGAACCTCCCCCCACACTGTTCCATCACACACTCCCGGGGTTAGACACAGAATGGAGTTCCCTCCAAACGGTCCCATCACACCCTCCCGGGGTCAGACACAGAGTGAATATCCCTCCACATCGTCTCATCACACTATACCGGGGTCAGACACAGAGTGAACTCCCCCCACACCGTCCCATCACACATGTCCGGTGTCAGACACAGAGTGAATCTTCCTCCACACCGTCCCATCAAATACTCCCGGGGTCGGGCACTGAGTGAATCTCCCTCCACACCGTCCCATCAGACATACCCGGTGTTAGACACAGAGTGAATCTCCCTGCACACCCTCATATCACACACTCCCGGGGTCAGACACATGGTGAAACTCCCTCCGCACCGTCCCATCACACACTCCCGGGGTCAGACATAGAGTGAACCTCCCCCCACACTGTTCCATCACACACTCCCGGGGTTAGACACAGAATGGAGTTCCCTCCAAACGGTCCCATCACACCCTCCCGGTGTCAGACGCATGGTGAAAATCCCTCCACACGGTCTCCTCACACACTCCCGGGGTCAGACACAGGATGCATCTCCCTACACACCGTCCCATCACACACTCCCGTGATCAGACACAGAATGGAGTTCCCACCAAACGGACCCATCACACCCTCCCGGGGTCAGACACAGAGTGAATCTCCCTCCACACCGTCCCATGACACAGCTCCGGGGTCAGATACACAGTGAATCTCCCTCCACACCGTCCCATCACACGCTCCCGGGGTCAGACACAGAGTGAAACTCCCTCCGCACCGTCCCATCACACACTCCCGGGGTCAGACATAGAGTGAACCTCCCCCCACACTGTTCCATCACACACTCCCGGGGTTAGACACAGAATGGAGATCCCTGCAAACGGTCACATCACACCCTCCCGGGGTCAAACACAGAGTGAATATCCCTCCACATCGTCTCATCACACTATACCGGGGGTCAAACACAGAGTGAACTCCCCCCACACCATCCCATCACACATGTCCGGTGTCAGACACAGAGTGAATCTCCCTCCACACTGTCCCATCAAATACTCCCGGGGTGAGACACAGAGTGAAGCTTCACCCACACCTTTCCATCACAGACTCCCGGGGTCAGACACATGGTGAAACTCCCTCCACACCGTCCCATCACACACTCCCGGGGTCAGACACAGAGTGAATCTCCCTCCACACCGCACCATCACACTCACCCGGGGTTAGACACAGAATGGAGTTCCCTCCAAACGGACCCATCACACCCTCCCGGGGTCAGACACAGAGTGACCCTCCCCCCACACCGTCCCATGACACAGCTCCGGGGTCAGACACAGAGTGAATCTCCCTCCACACCGTCCCATGACGCACCTCCGGGGTCAGACACAGGGTGAATCTCCCCCCACACCGTCCCATGACACAGCTCCCGGGTCAGACACAGAGTGAATCTCCCTTCACACCGTCCCATGACGCACCTCCGGGGTCAGACACAGGGTGAATCTCCCTACACACCGTCCCATCACACACTCCCGGGGTCAGACACAGAATGGAGTTCCCTCCAAACGGACCCATCACACCCTCCCGGGGTCAGACACATGGTGAATCTCCCTCCACACCGTCCCATCACACACTCCCGGGGTCAGACACAGAGTGAATCTCCCTCCACACGGTCTCATCACACACTCCCGGGGTCAGACACAGGGTGCATCTCCCTACACACCGTCCCATCACACACTCCCGTGATCAGACACAGAATGGAGTTCCCACCAAACGGACCCATCACACCCTCCCGGGGTCAGACACAGAGTGAATCTCCCTCCACACCGTCCCATGACACAGCTCAGGGGTCAGACACAGAGTGAATCTCCCTCCACACCGTCCCATCACACGCTCCCGGGGTCAGACACAGAGTGAATCTCCCTCCACACAGTCCCATGGAACACCTCCGGGGTCAGACACAGGGTGAATCTCGCTACACACCGTCCCATCACACACTCCCGGGGTCAGACACAGAATGGAGTTCCCTCCAAACGGACCCATCACACCCTCCCGGGGTCAGACACAGAGTGATCCTCCCCCCACACCGTTCCATCACACACTCCTGGGGTTAGACACAGAATGGAGTTCCCTCCAAACGGTCCCATCACACCCTCCCGGTGTCAGACGCATGGTGAAAATCCCTCCACACGGTCTCATCACACACTCCCGGGGTTAGACACAGAGTGAATCTCCCTCCACACTGTCGAATCACGCACTCCCGGGGTCTGACACAGAATGGAGTTCCCTCCAAACGGACCCATCACACCCTCCCGGGGTCAGACACAGAGTGAACCTCCCCCCACACCGTTCCATCACACACTCCCGGGGTCAGACACATGGTGAAACTCCCTCCACACCGTCCCATCACACACTCCCGGGGTCAGACATAGAGTGAAACTCCCCCCACACTGTTCCATCACACACTCCCGGGGTTAGACACAGAATGGAGTTCCCTCCAAACGGTCCCATCACACCCTCCCGGGGTCAGACACAGAGTGAATATCCCTCCACATCGTCTCATCACACAATACCGGGGTCAGACACAGAGTGAACTCCCCCCACACCGTCCCATCACACATGTCCGGTGTCAGACACAGAGTGAATCTTCCTCCACACCGTCATATCAAATACTCCCGGGGTCGGGCACTGATTGAATCTCCCTCCACACCGTCCCATCAGACATTCCCGGTGTTAGACACAGAGTGAATCTCCCTCCACACCCTCCCATCACACACTCCCGGGGTCAGACACATGGTGAAACTCCCTCCGCACCGTCCCATCACACACTCCCGGGGTCAGACATAGAGTGAACCTCCCCCCACACTGTTCCATCACACACTCCCGGGGTTAGACACAGAATGGAGTTCCCTCCAAACGGTCCCATCACAGCCTCCCGGTGTCAGACGCATGGTGAAAATCCCTCCACACGGTCTCATCACACACTCCCGGTGTTAGACACAGAGTGAATCTCCCTCCACACGGTCCCATCACGCACTCCCGGGGTGAGACACAGAGTGAAGCTTCACCCACACCTTTCCATCACAGACTCCCGGGGTCAGACACAGAGTGAATCTCCCTCCACACCGGACCATGACACTCACCCGGGGTTAGACACAGAGTTGAGTATCCTCCACAGGGTCCCATCACACCCTCCCGGGGTCAGAAACAGAATGATTCTCCCTCCACACCTTCCCATCACACACTCCCGGTGTCAGACACAGAGTGAATCTCCCTCCACACCGGTCCATCACACACTTCCGGGGTCAGACACATGGTGAAACTCCCTTCACACCGTTCCATCACACACTCCCGCGTTCAGACACAGAGTGAATCTCCCTCCACACCGGTCCATCACACACTTCCGGGGTCAGACACAGAGTGAATCTCCCTCCACACTGTCTCATCACACACTCCCGGGGTCAGACACAGGGTGAATCTCCCTACACACCGTCCCATCACACACTCCCGGGGTCAGACACAGAATGGAGTTCCCTCCAAACGGACCCATCACACCCTCCCGGGGTCAGACACAGAGTGAAACTGCCCCCACACCCTCCCATGACACAGCTCCGGGGTCAGACACAGAGTGAATCTCCCTCCACACTGTCTCATCACACTCTCCCGGGGTTAAACACAGTGTGGAGTTCCCTCCACACGGTCCCATCACACCCTCCCGGGGTCAGAAACAGAGTGAATCTCCCTCCACACCGTCCCATGACGCACCTCCGGTGTCAGACACAGTGTGAATCTCCCTACACACCGTCCCATCACACGCTCCCGGGGTCAGACACATGGTGAATCTCCCTCCACACCGTCCCATGACGCACCTCCGGTGTCAGACACAGTGTGAATCTCCCTACACACCGTCCCATCACACGCTCCCGGGGTCAGACACATGGTGAATCTCCCTCCACACCGTCCCATCACACACTCCCGGGGTCAGACACAGAGTGAATCTCCCTCCACACGGTCTCATCACACACTCCCGGGGTCAGACACAGGTTGAATATCCCTACACACCGTCCCATCACACACTCCCGGGGTCAGACACAGAATGGAGTTCCCTCCAAACGGACCCATCACACCCTCCCGGGGTCAGACACTGAGTGAAACTCCCCCCACACCCTCCCATGACACAGCTCCGGGGTCAGACACAGAGTGAATCTCCCTCCACACCGTCCCATGACGCACCTCCGGTGTCAGAAACAGTGTGAATCTCCCTACACACCGTCCCATCACACACTCCCGGGGTCAGACACATGGTGAATCTCCCTCCACACCGTCCCATCACACACTCCCGGGGTCAGACACAGAGTGAATCTCCCTCCACACGGTCTCATCACACACTCCCGGGGTCAGACACAGGTTGAATATCCCTACACACCGTCCCATCACACACTCCCGGGGTCAGACACATGGTGAATCTCCCTCCACACCGACCCATCACACACTCCCGGGGTCAGACACAGAGTGAAACTCCCTCCACACCGTCCCATGACGCACCTCCGGTGTCAGACACAGTGTGATTCTCCCTACACACCGTCCCATCACACGCTCCCGGGGTCAGACACATGGTGAATCTCCCTCCACACCGTCCCATCACACACTCCCGGGGTCAGACACAGAGTGAATCTCCCTCCACACGGTCTCATCACACACTCCCGGGGTCAGACACAGGTTGAATATCCCTACACCCCGTCCCATCACACACTCCCGGGGTCAGACACGGAGTGAATCTCCCTCCACACCGTCCCATGACGCACCTCCGGTGTCAGACACAGTGTGAATCTCCCTACACACCGTCCCATCACACGCTCCCGGGGTCAGACACATGGTGAATCTCCCTCCACACCGTCCCATCACACACTCCCGGGGTCAGACACAGAGTGAATCTCCCTCCACACGGTCTCATCACACACTCCCGGGGTCAGACACAGGTTGAATATCCCTACACACCGTCCCATCACACATTCCCGGGGTCAGACACAGAATGGAGTTCCCTCCAAACGGACCCATCACACCCTCCCGGGGTCAGACACAGGTTGAATATCCCTACACACCGTCCCATCACACACTCCCGGGGTCAGACACAGAGTGAATCTCCCTACACACCGTCCCATCAAGCACTCCCGGGGTGAGACACAGAGTGAATCTCCCTCCACACCGGACCATGACACTCACCCGGGGTTAGACACAGAGTTGAGTATCCTCCACAGGGTCCCATCACACCCTCCCGGGGTCAGAAACAGAATGATTCTCCCTCCACACCTTCCCATCACACACTCCCGGTGTCAGACACAGAGTGAATCTCCCTCCACACCGGTCCATCACACACTTCCGGGGTCAGACACATGGTGAAACTCCCTTCACACCGTTCCATCACACACTCCCGCGTTCAGACACAGAGTGAATCTCCCTCCACACCGGTCCATCACACACTTCCGGGGTCAGACACAGAGTGAATCTCCCTCCACACTGTCTCATCACACACTCCCGGGGTCAGACTTTGGGTGAATCTCCCTACACACCGTCCCATAACACACTCCCGGGGTCAGACACAGAATGGAGTTCCCTCCAAACGGACCCATCACACCCTCCCGGGGTCAGACACAGAGTGAAACTGCCCCCACACCCTCCCATGACACAGCTCCGGGGTCAGACACAGAGTGAATCTCCCTCCACACTGTCTCATCACACTCTCCCGGGGTTAGACACAGTGTGGAGTTCCCTCCACACGGTCCCATCACACCCTCCCGGGGTCAGAAACAGAGTGAATCTCCCTCCACACCGTCCCATGACGCACCTCCGGTGTCAGACACAGTGTGAATCTCCCTACACACCGTCCCATCACACACTCCCGGGGTCAGACACATGGAGAATCTCCCTCCACACCGTCCCATCACACACTGCCGGGGTCAGACACAGAGTGAATCTCCCTCCACACGGTCTCATCACACACTCCCGGGGTCAGACACAGGTTGAATATCCCTACACACCGTCCCATCACACACTCCCGGGGTCAGACACAGAGTGAATCTCCCTCCACACCGTCCCATGACGCACCTCCGGTGTCAGACACAGTGTGAATCTCCCTACACACCGTCCCATCACACGCTCCCGGGGTCAGACACATGGTGAATCTCCCTCCACACCGTCCCATCACACACTCCCGGGGTCAGACACAGAGTGAATCTCCCTCCACACGGTCTCATCACACACTCCCGGGGTCAGACACAGGTTGAATATCCCTACACACCGTCCCATCACACACTCCCGGGGTCAGACACAGAGTGAAGCTCCCTCCACACCGTCCCATGACGCACCTCCGGTGTCAGACACAGTGTGAATCTCCCTACACACCGTCCCATCACACGCTCCCGGGGTCAGACACATGGTGAATCTCCCTCCACACCGTCCCATCACACACTCCCGGGGTCAGACACAGAGTGAATCTCCCTCCACACGGTCTCATCACACACTCCCGGGGTCAGACACAGGTTGAATATCCCTACACACCGTCCCATCACACACTCCCGGGGTCAGACACAGAATGGAGTTCCCTCCAAACGGACCCATCACACCCTCCCTGGGTCAGACAAAGAGTGAAACTCCCCCCACACCCTCCCATGACACAGCTCCGGGGTCAGACACAGAGTGAATCTCCCTCCACACCGTCCCATGACGCACCTCCGGTGTCAGACACAGTGTGAATCTCCCTACACACCGTCCCATCACACACTCCCGGGGTCAGACACATGGTGAATCTCCCTCCACACCGTCCCATCACACACTCCCGGGGTCAGACACAGAGTGAATCTCCCTCCACACGGTCTCATCACACACTCCCGGGGTCAGACACAGGTTGAATATCCCTACACACCGTCCCATCACACACTCCCGGGGTCAGACACATGGTGAATCTCCCTCCACACCGACCCATCACACACTCCCGGGGTCAGACACAGAGTGAAACTCCCTCCACACCGTCCCATGACGCACCTCCGGTGTCAGACACAGTGTGATTCTCCCTACACACCGTCCCATCACACGCTCCCGGGGTCAGACACATGGTGAATCTCCCTCCACACCGTCCCATCACACACTCCCGGGGTCAGACACAGAGTGAATCTCCCTCCACACGGTCTCATCACACACTCCCGGGGTCAGACACAGGTTGAATATCCCTACACCCCGTCCCATCACACACTCCCGGGGTCAGACACAGAGTGAATCTCCCTCCACACCGTCCCATGACGCACCTCCGGTGTCAGACACAGTGTGAATCTCCCTACACACCGTCCCATCACACGCTCCCGGGGTCAGACACATGGTGAATCTCCCTCCACACCGTCCCATCACACACTCCCGGGGTCAGACACAGAGTGAATCTCCCTCCACACGGTCTCATCACACACTCCCGGGGTCAGACACAGGTTGAATATCCCTACACACCGTCCCATCACACACTCCCGGGGTCAGACACAGAATGGAGTTCCCTCCAAACGGACCCATCACACCCTCCCGGGGTCAGACACAGAGTGAAACTCCCCCCACACCCTCCCATGACAAAGCTCCGGGGTCAGACACAGAGTGAATCTCCCTCCACACGGTCTCATCACACACTCCCGGGGTCAGACATAGAGTGAACCTCCCCCCACACTGTTCCATCACACACTCCCGGGGTTAGACACAGAATGGAGTTTCCTCCAAACGGTCCCATCACACCCTCCCGGGGTCAGACACAGAGTGAATGTCCCTCCACATCGTCTCATCACACTATACCGGGGTCAGACACAGAGTGAACTCCCCCCACACCGTCCCATCACACATGTCCGGTGTCAGACACAGAGTGAATCTTCCTCCACACCGTCCCATCAAATACTCCCGGGGTCGGGCACTGAGTGAATCTCCCTCCACACCGTCCCATCAGACATACCCGGTGTTAGACACAGAGTGAATCTCCCTCCACACCCTCCCATCACACTCTCCCGGGGTCAGACACATGGTGAAATTCCCTCCGCACCGTCCCATCACACACTCCCGGGGTCAGACATAGAGTGAACCTCCCCCCACACTGTTCCATCACACACTCCCGGGGTTAGACACAGAATGGAGTTCACTCCAAACGGTCCCATCACACCCTCCCGGTGTCAGACGCATGGTGAAAATCCCTCCACACGGTCTCATCACACACTCCCGGGGTCAGACACAGGGTGCATCTCCCTACACACCGTCCCATCACACACTCCCGTGATCAGACACAGAATGGAGTTCCCACCAAACGGACCCATCACACCCTCCCGGGGTCAGACACAGAGTGAATCTCCCTCCACACCGTCCCATGACACAGCTCCGGGGTCAGACACAGAGTGAATCTCCCTCCACACCGTCCCATCACACGCTCCCGGGGTCAGACACATGGTGAAACTCCCTCCACACCGTCCCATCACACACTCCCGGGGTCAGACATAGAGTGAACCTCCCCCTACACCGTCCCATCACACACTCCCGGGGTTAGACACAGAATGGAGTTCCCTCCAAACGGTCTCATCACACACTCCCGGGGTCAGACACAGGTTGAATATCCCTACACCCCGTCCCATCACACACTCCCGGGGTCAGACACAGAGTGAATCTCCCTCCACACCGTCCCATGACGCACCTCCGGTGTCAGACACAGTGTGAATCTCCCTACACACCGTCCCATCACACGCTCCCGGGGTCAGACACATGGTGAATCTCCCTCCACACCGTCCCATCACACACTCCCGGGGTCAGACACAGAGTGAATCTCCCTCCACACGGTCTCATCACACACTCCCGGGGTCAGACACAGGTTGAATATCCCTACACACCGTCCCATCACACACTCCCGGTGTTAGACACAGAATGGAGTTCCCTCCAAACGGTCCCATCACACCCTCCCGGTGTCAGACGCATGGTGAAAATCCCTCCACACGGTCTCATCACACACTCCCGGAGTTAGACACAGAGTGAATCTCCCTCCACACTGTCCCATCACACACTCCCGGGGTGAGACACAGAGTGAAGCTTCCCCCACATCTTTCCATCACAGACTCCCGGGGTCAAACATATGGTGAAACTCCCTCCACACCGTCCCATCACACACTCCCGGGGTCAGACACAGAGTGAATCTCCCTCCACACCGGACCATCACACTCACCCGGGGTTAGACACAGAATGGAGTTCCCTCCAAACGGACCCATCACACCCTCCCGGGGTCAGACACATGGTGAATCTCCCTCCACACCGTCCCATCACACACTCCCGGGGTCAGACACAGAGTGAATCTCCCTCCACACGGTCTCATCACACACTCCCGGGGTCAGACACAGGGTGCATCTCCCTACACACCGTCCCATCACACACTCCCGTGATCAGACTCAGAATGGAGTTCCCACCAAACGGACCCATCACACCCTCCCGGGGTCAGACACAGAGTGGATCTCCCTCCACACCGTCCCATGACACAGCTCCGGGGTCAGACACAGAGTGAATCTCCCTCCACACCGTCCCATCACACGCTCCCGGGGTCAGACACAGAGTGAATCTCCCTCCCCACCGTCCCATGACGCACCTCCGGGGTCAGACACAGGGTGAATCTCCCTACACACCGTCCCATCACACACTCCCGTGGTCAGACACAGAATGGAGTTCCCTCCAAACGGACCCATCACACCCTCCCGGGGTCAGACACAGAGTGAACCTCCCCCCACACCGTTCCATCACACACTCCCGGGGTCAGACACATTGTGAAACTCCCTCCACACCGTCCCATCACACACTCCCGGGGTCAGACATAGAGTGAACCTCCCCCCACACTGTTCCATCACACACTCCCGGGGTTAGACACAGAATGGAGTTTCCTCCAAACGGTCCCATCACACCCTCCCGGGGTCAGACACAGAGTGAATATCCCTCCACATCGTCTCATCACACTATACCGGGGTCAGACACAGAGTGAACTCCCCCCACACCGTCCCATCACACATGTCCGGTGTCAGACACAGAGTGAATCTTCCTCCACACCGTCCCATCAAATACTCCCGGGGTCGGGCACTGAGTGAATCTCCCTCCACACCGTCCCATCAGACATACCCGGTGTTAGACACAGAGTGAATCTCCCTCCACACCCTCCCATCACACTCTCCCGGGGTCAGACACATGGTGAAACTCCCTCCGCACCGTCCCATCACACACTCCCGGGGTCAGACATAGAGTGAACCTCCCCCCACACTGTTCCATCACACACTCCCGGGGTTAGACACAGAATGGAGTTCACTCCAAACGGTCCCATCACACCCTCCCGGTGTCAGACGCATGGTGAAAATCCCTCCACATCGTCTCATCACACTATACCGGGGTCAGACACAGAGTGAATCTCCCTCCACAAGGTCTCATCACACACTCCCGGGGTCAGACACAGAATGGAGTTCCCACCAAACGGACCCATCACACCCTCCCGGGGTCAGACACAGAGTGAATCTCCCTCCACACCGTCCCATGACACAGCTCCGGGGTCAGACACAGAGTGAATCTCCCTCCACACCGTCCCATCACACGCTCCCGGGGTCAGACACATGGTGAAACTCCCTCCACACCGTCCCATCACACACTCCCGGGGTCAGACATAGAGTGAACCTCCCCCCACACTGTTCCATCACACACTCCCGGGGTTAGACACAGAATGGAGTTCCCTCCAAACGGTCCCATCACACCCTCCCGGGGTCAGACACAGAGTGAATATCCCTCCACATCGTCTCATCACACTATACCGGGGTCAGACACAGAGTGAACTCCCCCCACACCGTCCCATCACACATGTCCGGTGTCAGACACAGAGTGAATCTTCCTCCACACCGTCCCATCAAATACTCCCGGGGTCGGGCACTGAGTGAATCTCCCTCCACACCGTCCCATCAGACATACCCGGTGTTAGACACAGAGTGAATCTCCCTGCACACCCTCATATCACACACTCCCGGGGTCAGACACATGGTGAAACTCCCTCCGCACCGTCCCATCACACACTCCCGGGGTCAGAAATAGAGTGAACCTCCCCCCACACTGTTCCATCACACACTCCCGGGGTTAGACACAGAATGGAGTTCCCTCCAAACGGTCCCATCACACCCTCCCGGTGTCAGACGCATGGTGAAAATCCCTCCACACGGTCTCCTCACACACTCCCGGGGTCAGACACAGGATGCATCTCCCTACACACCGTCCCATCACACTCTCCCGTGATCAGACACAGAATGGAGTTCCCACCAAACGGACCCATCACACCCTCCCGGGGTCAGACACAGAGTGAATCTCCCTCCACACCGTCCCATGACACAGCTCCGGGGTCAGACACACAGTGAATCTCCCTCCACACCGTCCCATCACACGCTCCCGGGGTCAGACACAGAGTGAAACTCCCTCCGCACCGTCCCATCACACACTCCCGGGGTCAGACATAGAGTGAACCTCCCCCCACACTGTTCCATCACACACTCCCGGGGTTAGACACAGAATGGAGTTCCCTGCAAACGGTCACATCACACCCTCCCGGGGTCAAACACAGAGTGAATATCCCTCCACATCGTCTCATCACACTATACCGGGGGTCAAACACAGAGTGAACTCCCCCCACACCGTCCCATCACACATGTCCGGTGTCAGACACAGAGTGAATCTCCCTCCACACTGTCCCATCAAATACTCCCGGGGTGAGACACAGAGTGAAGCTTCACCCACACCTTTCCATCACAGACTCCCGGGGTCAGACACATGGTGAAACTCCCTCCACACCGTCCCATCACACACTCCCGGGGTCAGACACAGAGTGAATCTCCCTCCACACCGCACCATCACACTCACCCGGGGTTAGACACAGAATGGAGTTCCCTCCAAACGGACCCATCACACCCTCCCGGGGTCAGACACAGAGTGACCCTCCCCCCACACCGTCCCATGACACAGCTCCGGGGTCAGACACAGAGTGAATCTCCCTCCACACCGTCCCATGACGCACCTCCGGGGTCAGACACAGGGTGAATCTCCCCCCACACCGTCCCATGACACAGCTCCCGGGTCAGACACAGAGTGAATCTCCCTTCACACCGTCCCATGACGCACCTCCGGGGTCAGACACAGGGTGAATCTCCCTACACACCGTCCCATCACACACTCCCGGGGTCAGACACAGAATGGAGTTCCCTCCAAACGGACCCATCACACCCTCCCGGGGTCAGACACATGGTGAATCTCCCTCCACACCGTCCCATCACACACTCCCGGGGTCAGACACAGAGTGAATCTCCCTCCACACGGTCTCATCACACACTCCCGGGGTCAGACACAGGGTGCATCTCCCTACACACCGTCCCATCACACACTCCCGTGATCAGACACAGAATGGAGTTCCCACCAAACGGACCCATCACACCCTCCCGGGGTCAGACACAGAGTGAATCTCCCTCCACACCGTCCCATGACACAGCTCAGGGGTCAGACACAGAGTGAATCTCCCTCCACACCGTCCCATCACACGCTCCCGGGGTCAGACACAGAGTGAATCTCCCTCCACACAGTCCCATGGAACACCTCCGGGGTCAGACACAGGGTGAATCTCGCTACACACCGTCCCATCACACACTCCCGGGGTCAGACACAGAATGGAGTTCCCTCCAAACGGACCCATCACACCCTCCCGGGGTCAGACACAGAGTGAACCTCCCCCCACACCGTTCCATCACACACTCCTGGGGTTAGACACAGAATGGAGTTCCCTCCAAACGGTCCCATCACACCCTCCCGGTGTCAGACGCATGGTGAAAATCCCTCCACACGGTCTCATCACACACTCCCGGGGTTAGACACAGAGTGAATCTCCCTCCACACTGTCGAATCACGCACTCCCGGGGTCTGACACAGAATGGAGTTCCCTCCAAACGGACCCATCACACCCTCCCGGGGTCAGACACAGAGTGAACCTCCCCCCACACCGTTCCATCACACACTCCCGGGGTCAGACACATGGTGAAACTCCCTCCACACCGTCCCATCACACACTCCCGGGGTCAGACATAGAGTGAAACTCCCCCCACACTGTTCCATCACACACTCCCGGGGTTAGACACAGAATGGAGTTCCCTCCAAACGGTCCCATCACACCCTCCCGGGGTCAGACACAGAGTGAATATCCCTCCACATCGTCTCATCACACAATACCGGGGTCAGACACAGAGTGAACTCCCCCCACACCGTCCCATCACACATGTCCGGTGTCAGACACAGAGTGAATCTTCCTCCACACCGTCATATCAAATACTCCCGGGGTCGGGCACTGATTGAATCTCCCTCCACACCGTCCCATCAGACATTCCCGGTGTTAGACACAGAGTGAATCTCCCTCCACACCCTCCCATCACACACTCCCGGGGTCAGACACATGGTGAAACTCCCTCCGCACCGTCCCATCACACACTCCCTGGGTCAGACATAGAGTGAACCTCCCCCCACACTGTTCCATCACACACTCCCGGGGTTAGACACAGAATGGAGTTCCCTCCAAACGGTCCCATCACAGCCTCCCGGTGTCAGACGCATGGTGAAAATCCCTCCACACGGTCTCATCACACACTCCCGGTGTTAGACACAGAGTGAATCTCCCTCCACACGGTCCCATCACGCACTCCCGGGGTGAGACACAGAGTGAAGCTTCACCCACACCTTTCCATCACAGACTCCCGGGGTCAGACACAGAGTGAATCTCCCTCCACACCGGACCATGACACTCACCCGGGGTTAGACACAGAGTTGAGTATCCTCCACAGGGTCCCATCACACCCTCCCGGGGTCAGAAACAGAATGATTCTCCCTCCACACCTTCCCATCACACACTCCCGGTGTCAGACACAGAGTGAATCTCCCTCCACACCGGTCCATCACACACTTCCGGGGTCAGACACATGGTGAAACTCCCTTCACACCGTTCCATCACACACTCCCGCGTTCAGACACAGAGTGAATCTCCCTCCACACCGGTCCATCACACACTTCCGGGGTCAGACACAGAGTGAATCTCCCTCCACACTGTCTCATCACACACTCCCGGGGTCAGACACAGGGTGAATCTCCCTACACACCGTCCCATCACACACTCCCGGGGTCAGACACAGAATGGAGTTCCCTCCAAACGGACCCATCACACCCTCCCGGGGTCAGACACAGAGTGAAACTGCCCCCACACCCTCCCATGACACAGCTCCGGGGTCAGACACAGAGTGAATCTCCCTCCACACTGTCTCATCACACTCTCCCGGGGTTAAACACAGTGTGGAGTTCCCTCCACACGGTCCCATCACACCCTCCCGGGGTCAGAAACAGAGTGAATCTCCCTCCACACCGTCCCATGACGCACCTCCGGTGTCAGACACAGTGTGAATCTCCCTACACACCGTCCCATCACACGCTCCCGGGGTCAGACACATGGTGAATCTCCCTCCACACCGTCCCATGACGCACCTCCGGTGTCAGACACAGTGTGAATCTCCCTACACACCGTCCCATCACACGCTCCCGGGGTCAGACACATGGTGAATCTCCCTCCACACCGTCCCATCACACACTCCCGGGGTCAGACACAGAGTGAATCTCCCTCCACACGGTCTCATCACACACTCCCGGGGTCAGACACAGGTTGAATATCCCTACACACCGTCCCATCACACACTCCCGGGGTCAGACACAGAATGGAGTTCCCTCCAAACGGACCCATCACACCCTCCCGGGGTCAGACACTGAGTGAAACTCCCCCCACACCCTCCCATGACACAGCTCCGGGGTCAGACACAGAGTGAATCTCCCTCCACACCGTCCCATGACGCACCTCCGGTGTCAGAAACAGTGTGAATCTCCCTACACACCGTCCCATCACACACTCCCGGGGTCAGACACAGAGTGAATCTCCCTCCACACGGTCTCATCACACACTCCCGGGGTCAGACACAGGTTGAATATCCCTACACACCGTCCCATCACACACTCCCGGGGTCAGACACATGGTGAATCTCCCTCCACACCGACCCATCACACACTCCCGGGGTCAGACACAGAGTGAAACTCCCTCCACACCGTCCCATGACGCACCTCCGGTGTCAGACACAGTGTGATTCTCCCTACACACCGTCCCATCACACGCTCCCGGGGTCAGACACATGGTGAATCTCCCTCCACACCGTCCCATCACACACTCCCGGGGTCAGACACAGAGTGAATCTCCCTCCACACGGTCTCATCACACACTCCCGGGGTCAGACACAGGTTGAATATCCCTACACCCCGTCCCATCACACACTCCCGGGGTCAGACACAGAGTGAATCTCCCTCCACACAGTCCCATGACGCACCTCCGGTGTCAGACACAGTGTGAATCTCCCTACACACCGTCCCATCACACGCTCCCGGGGTCAGACACATGGTGAATCTCCCTCCACACCGTCCCATCACACACTCCCGGGGTCAGACACAGAGTGAATCTCCCTCCACACGGTCTCATCACACACTCCCGGGGTCAGACACAGGTTGAATATCCCTACACACCGTCCCATCACACATTCCCGGGGTCAGACACAGAATGGAGTTCCCTCCAAACGGACCCATCACACCCTCCCGGGGTCAGACACAGGTTGAATATCCCTACACACCGTCCCATCACACACTCCCGGGGTCAGACACAGAGTGAATCTCCCTACACACCGTCCCATCACGCACTCCCGGGGTGAGACACAGAGTGAAGCTTCACCCACACCTTTCCATCACAGACTCCCGGGGTCAGACACAGAGTGAATCTCCCTCCACACCGGACCATGACACTCACACGGGGTTAGACACAGAGTTGAGTATCCTCCACAGGGTCCCATCACACCCTCCCGGGGTCAGAAACAGAATGATTCTCCCTCCACACCTTCCCATCACACACTCCCGGTGTCAGACACAGAGTGAATCTCCCTCCACACCGGTCCATCACACACTTCCGGGGTCAGACACATGGTGAAACTCCCTTCACACCGTTCCATCACACACTCCCGCGTTCAGACACAGAGTGAATCTCCCTCCACACCGGTCCATCACACACTTCCGGGGTCAGACACAGAGTGAATCTCCCTCCACACTGTCTCATCACACACTCCCGGGGTCAGACTTTGGGTGAATCTCCCTACACACCGTCCCATAACACACTCCCGGGGTCAGACACAGAATGGAGTTCCCTCCAAACGGACCCATCACACCCTCCCGGGGTCAGACACAGAGTGAAACTGCCCCCACACCCTCCCATGACACAGCTCCGGGGTCAGACACAGAGTGAATCTCCCTCCACACTGTCTCATCACACTCTCCCGGGGTTAGACACAGTGTGGAGTTCCCTCCACACGGTCCCATCACACCCTCCCGGGGTCAGAAACAGAGTGAATCTCCCTCCACACCGTCCCATGACGCACCTCCGGTGTCAGACACAGTGTGAATCTCCCTACACACCGTCCCATCACACACTCCCGGGGTCAGACACATGGAGAATCTCCCTCCACACCGTCCCATCACACACTGCCGGGGTCAGACACAGAGTGAATCTCCCTCCACACGGTCTCATCACACACTCCCGGGGTCAGACACAGGTTGAATATCCCTACACACCGTCCCATCACACACTCCCGGGGTCAGACACAGAGTGAATCTCCCTCCACACCGTCCCATGACGCACCTCCGGTGTCAGACACAGTGTGAATCTCCCTACACACCGTCCCATCACACGCTCCCGGGGTCAGACACATGGTGAATCTCCCTCCACACCGTCCCATCACACACTCCCGGGGTCAGACACAGAGTGAATCTCCCTCCACACGGTCTCATCACACACTCCCGGGGTCAGACACAGGTTGAGTATCCCTACACACCGTCCCATCACACACTCCCGGGGTCAGACACAGAGTGAAGCTCCCTCCACACCGTCCCATGACGCACCTCCGGTGTCAGACACAGTGTGAATCTCCCTACACACCGTCCCATCACACGCTCCCGGGGTCAGACACATGGTGAATCTCCCTCCACACCGTCCCATCACACACTCCCGGGGTCAGACACAGAGTGAATCTCCCTCCACACGGTCTCATCACACACTCCCGGGGTCAGACACAGGTTGAATATCCCTACACACCGTCCCATCACACACTCCCGGGGTCAGACACAGAATGGAGTTCCCTCCAAACGGACCCATCACACCCTCCCTGGGTCAGACAAAGAGTGAAACTCCCCCCACACCCTCCCATGACACAGCTCCGGGGTCAGACACAGAGTGAATCTCCCTCCACACCGTCCCATGACGCACCTCCGGTGTCAGACACAGTGTGAATCTCCCTACACACCGTCCCATCACACACTCCCGGGGTCAGACACATGGTGAATCTCCCTCCACACCGTCCCATCACACACTCCCGGGGTCAGACACAGAGTGAATCTCCCTCCACACGGTCTCATCACACACTCCCGGGGTCAGACACAGGTTGAATATCCCTACACACCGTCCCATCACACACTCCCGGGGTCAGACACATGGTGAATCTCCCTCCACACCGACCCATCACACACTCCCGGGGTCAGACACAGAGTGAAACTCCCTCCACACCGTCCCATGACGCACCTCCGGTGTCAGACACAGTGTGATTCTCCCTACACACCGTCCCATCACACGCTCCCGGGGTCAGACACATGGTGAATCTCCCTCCACACCGTCCCATCACACACTCCCGGGGTCAGACACAGAGTGAATCTCCCTCCACACGGTCTCATCACACACTCCCGGGGTCAGACACAGGTTGAATATCCCTACACCCCGTCCCATCACACACTCCCGGGGTCAGACACAGAGTGAATCTCCCTCCACACCGTCCCATGACGCACCTCCGGTGTCAGACACAGTGTGAATCTCCCTACACACCGTCCCATCACACGCTCCCGGGGTCAGACACATGGTGAATCTCCCTCCACACCGTCCCATCACACACTCCCGGGGTCAGACACAGAGTGAATCTCCCTCCACACGGTCTCATCACACACTCCCGGGGTCAGACACAGGTTGAATATCCCTACACACCGTCCCATCACACACTCCCGGGGTCAGACACAGAATGGAGTTCCCTCCAAACGGACCCATCACACTCTCCCGGGGTCAGACACAGAGTGAAACTCCCCCCACACCCTCCCATGACAAAGCTCCGGGGTCAGACACAGAGTGAATCTCCCTCCACACCGTCCCATGACGCACCTCCGGTGTCAGACACAGTGTGAATCTCCCTACACATCGTCCCATCACACACTCCCGGGGTCAGACACATGGTGAATCTCCCTCCACACCGTCCCATCATACACTCCCGGGGTCAGACACATGGTGAATCTCCCTCCACACGGTCTCATCACACACTCCCGGGGTCAGACACAGGTTGAATATCCCTACACACCGTCCCATCACACACTGCCGGGGTCAGACACAGAGTGAATCTCCCTCCACACCGTCCCATGACGCACCTCCGGTGTCAGACACAGTGTGAATCTCCCTACACACCGTCCCATCACACGCTCCCGGGGTCAGACACATGGTGAATCTCCCTCCACACCGTCCCATCACACACTCCCGGGGTCAGACACAGAGTGAATCTCCCTCCACACGGTCTCATCACACACTCCCGGGGTCAGAAACAGGGTGAATCTCCCTACACACCGTCCCATCACACACTCCCGGGGTCAGACACAGAATGGAGTTCACTCCAAACGGACCCATCACACCCTCCCGGGGTCAGACACAGAGTGAACCTCCCCCCACACCGTTCCATCACACACTCCCGGGGTCAGACATAGAGTGAACCTCCCCCCACACTGTTCCATCACACACTCCCGGGGTTAGACGCAGAATGGAGTTCCCTCCAAACGGTCCCATCACACCCTCCCGGGGTCAGACACAGAGTGAATATCCCTCCACATCGTCTCATCACACTATACCGGGGTCAGACACAGAGTGAACTCCCCCCAAACCGTCCCATCACACATGTCCGGTGTCAGACACAGAGTGAATCTCCCTCCACACCGTCCCATCAAATACTCCCGGGGTCGGGCACTGAGTGAATCTCCCTCCACACCGTCCCATCAGACATTCCCGGTGTTAGACACAGAGTGAATCTCCCTCCACACCGGACCATCACACTCACCCGTGGTTAGCCACAGAGTTGAGTATCCTCCACAGGGTCCCATCACACCCTCCCGGGGTTGGAAACAGAATGATTCTCCCTCCACACCTTCCCATCACATACTCCCGCGGTCAGACACAGAGTGAATCTCCCTCCACACGGTCTCATCACACACTCCCGGGGTCAGACACAGGTTGAATATCCCTACACACCGTCCCATCACACACTCCCGGGGTCAGACACAGAATGGAGTTCACTCCAAACGGACCCATCACACCCTCCCGGGGTCAGACACAGAGTGAACCTCCCCCCACACCGTTCCATCACACACTCCCGGGGTCAGACACATGGTGAAACTCCCTCCACACCGTCCCATCACACACTCCCGGGGTCAGTCACAGAGTGAATCTCCCTCCACACCGTCCCATCACACACTCCCGGGGTCAGACACAGAGTGAATCTCCCTCCACACCGGACCATCACACTCACCCGGGGTTAGACACAGAGTTGAGTATCCTACACAGGGTCCCATCACACCCTCCCGGGGTTGGAAACAGAATGATTCCTCCTACACACCTTCCCATCACACACTCCCGGGGTTAGACGCAGAATGGAGTTCCCTGCAAACGGTCCCATCACACCCTCCCGGGGTCAGACACAGAGTGAATATCCCTCCACATCGTCTCATCACACTATACCGGGGTCAGACACAGAGTGAACTCCCCCCACACCGTCCCATCACACATGTCCGGTGTCAGACACAGAGTGAATCTTCCTCCACACCGTCCCATCAAATACTCCCGGGGTCGGGCACTGAGTGAATCTCCCTCCACACCGTCCCATCAGACATACCCGGTGTTAGACACAGAGTGAATCTCCCTCCACACCCTCCCATCACACTCTCCCGGGGTCAGACACATGGTGAAACTCCCTCCGCACCGTCCCATCACACACTCCCGGGGTCAGACATAGAGTGAACCTCCCCCCACACTGTTCCATCACACACTCCCGGGGTTAGACACAGAGTGAATCTCCCTCCACACTGTCCCATCACGCACTCCCGGGGTGAGACACAGAGTGAAGCTTCCCCCAGACCTTTCCATCACAGACTCCCGGGGTCAAACACATGGTGAAACTCCCTCCACACCGTCGCATCACACAGTCCCGGGGACAGACACAGAGTGATTCTCCCTCCACACCTTCCCATCACACACTCCCGCGGTCAGACACAGAGTGAATCTCCCTCCACAAGGTCTCATCACACTCTCCCGGGGTTAGACACAGAGTGAATCTCCCTCCACACCGGACCATCACACTCTCCCGGGGTTAGACACAGTGTGGAGTTCCCTCCACACGGTCCCATCACACCCTCCCGGGGTCAGAAACAGAATGATTCTCCCTCCACACCTTCCCATCACACACTCCCGGTGTCAGACACAGAGTGAATCTCCCTCCACACCGGTCCATCACACACTCCCGGGGTCAGACACATGGTGAAACTCCCTTCACACCGTTCCATCACACACTCCCGGGGTCAGACACAGAGTGAATCTCCCTCCACACTGTCTCATCACACACTCCCGTGGTCAGACACAGGGTGAA
Organism: Hemitrygon akajei; assembly: GCF_048418815.1. Classification (NCBI taxonomy): domain Eukaryota; kingdom Metazoa; phylum Chordata; class Chondrichthyes; order Myliobatiformes; family Dasyatidae; genus Hemitrygon; species Hemitrygon akajei. The sequence goes on from NW_027331929.1 coordinate 7,887,020, forward strand.
TCTCCCTACACACAGTCCCATCACACACTCCCGGGTTCAGACACAGAATGGAGTTCCCTCCAAACGGACCCATCACACCCTCCCGGGGTCAGACACAGAGTGAACCTCCCCCCACACGGTCCCATGACACAGCTCCGGGGTCAGACACAGAGTGAATCTCCCTCCACACCGTCCCATGACGCACCTCCGGGGTCAGACACAGGGTGAATCTCCCTACACACCGTCCCATCACACACTCCCGGGGTCAGACACAGAATGGAGTTCCCTCCAAACGGACCCATCACACCCTCCCGGGGTCAGACACATGGTGAATCTCCCTCCACACCGTCCCATCACACACTCCCGGGGTCAGACACAGAGTGAATCTCCCTACACCCCGTCCCATCACACACTCCCGGGGTCAGACACAGAGTGAATCTCCCTCCACACCGTCCCATGACGCACCTCCGGTGTCAGACACAGTGTGAATCTCCCTACACACCGTCCCATCACACGCTCCCGGGGTCAGACACATGGTGAATCTCCCTCCACACCGACCCATCACACACTCCCGGGGTCAGACACAGAGTGAATCTCCCTCCACACGGTCTCATCACACACTCCCGGGGTCAGACACAGGTTGAATATCCCTACACACCGTCCCATCACACACTCCCGGGGTCAGACACAGAATGGAGTTCCCACCAAACGGACCCATCACACCCTCCCGGGGTCAGATACAGAGTGAATCTCCCTCCAAACCGTCCCATGACACAGCTCCGGTGTCAGACACAGAGTGAATCTCCCTCCACACCGTCCCATCACACGCTCCCGGGGCCAGACACAGAGTGAATCTCCATCCACACCGTCCCATGACGCACCTCCGGGGTCAGACACAGGGTGAATCTCCCTACACACCGTCCCATCACACACTCCCGGGGTCAGACACAGAATGGAGTTCACTCCAAACGGACCCATCACACCCTCCCGGGGTCAGACACAGAGTGCACCTCCCCCCACAACGTTCCATCACACACTCCCGGGGTCAGACACATGGTGAAACTCCCTCCACACCGTCCCATCACACACTCCCGGGGTCAGACATAGAGTGAACATCCCCCCACACTGTTCCATCACACACTCCCTGGGTTAGACGCAGAATGGAGTTCCCTCCACACCGTCCCATCAAATACTCCCGGGGTCGGGCACTGAGTGAATCTCCCTCCACACCGTCCCATCAGACATTCCCGGTGTTAGACACAGAGTGAATCTCCCTCCACACCCTCCCATCACACACTCCCGGGGACAGACACAGAGAGAATCTCCCTCCACACTGTCCCATCACGCACTCCCGTGGTGAGACACAGAGTGAAGCTTCCCCCACACCTTTCCATCACACACTCCCGGGGTCAGACACAGAGTGAATCTCCCTCCACACGGTCCCATCACTCCCTCCCGGGGTCAGAAACAGAATGATTCTCCCTCCACAACTTCCCATCACACACTCCCGCGGTCAGACACATGGTGAAACTCCCTCCACACCGTCCCATCACACACTCCCAGGGTCAGACACAGAGTGAATCTCCCTCCACACCGGACCATCACACACTCCCGGGGTCAGACACAGAGTGAATCTCCCTCCCCACCGTCCCATCACACACTCCCGGGGTCAGACACAGAGTGAATCTCCCTCCACACGGTCCCATCACACCCTCCCGGGGTCAGAAACAGAATGATTCTCCCTCCACAACTTCCCATCACACACTCCCGCGGTCAGACACATGGTGAAACTCCCTCCACACCTTCCCATCACACACTCCCGGGGTCAGACACAGAGTGAATCTCCCTCCACACCGTCCCATCACACACTCCCGGGGTCAGACACAGAGTGAATCTCCCTCCACACGGACTCATCACACACTCCCGGGGTTAGACACAGAGTGAATCTCCCTCCAAACCGTCCCATCACACACTCCCGGGTTAGACACAGAGTGGAGTGCCCTACAAACGGTCCCATCACACCCTACCGGGGTCAGACACAGAGTGAACATTCCCCCACACCGTTCCATCACACACTCCCGGGGTTAGACAGAGAATGGAGTTCCCTCCAAACGGTCCCATCACACCCTCCCGGGGTCAGACACAGAGTGAACGTCACCCCACACCGTTCCATCACACACTCCCGGGGTTAGACACAGAATGGAGTTCCCTCCAAACGGTCCCATCACACCCTCCCGGTGTCAGACGCATGGTGAAAATCCCTCCACACCGTCCCATCGCACACTCCCGGGGTCAGACACAGAGTGAATCTCCCTCCACACGGTCCCGTCACACCCTCCCGGGGTCAGAAACAGAATGATTCTCCCTCCACACCTTCCCGTCACACACTCCCGGGGTGAGACACAGAGTGAATCTCCCTCCACACCGGACCATCACACTCTCCCGGGGTTAGACACAGTGTGGAGTTCCCTCCACACGGTCCCATCACACCCTCCCGGGGTCAGAAACAGAATGATTCTCCCTCCACACCTTCCCATCACACACTCCCGGTGTCAGACACAGAGTGAATCTCCCTCCACACCGTCCCATCACACACTCCCGGGGTCAGACACAGAGTGAATCTCCCTCCCCACCGGTCCATCACACACTCCCGGGGTTAGACACATGGTGAAACTCCCTTCACACCGTTCCATCACACACTCCCGCGTTCAGACACATGGTGAATCTCCCTCCACACCGTCCCATCACACACTCCCGGGGTCAGACACAGAGTGAATCTCCCTCCACACTGTCTCATCACACACTCCCGGGGTCAGACACATGGTGAAACTCCCTCCACACTGTCCCATCACACACTCCCGGGGTCAGACATAGAGTGAACCTCCCCCCACACTGTTCCATCACACACTCCCGGGGTTAGACACAGAATGGAGTTCCCTCCAAACGGTCCCATCACACCCTCCCGGGGTCAAACACAGAGTGAATCTCCCTCCACACTGTCCCATCACGCACTCCCGTTGTGAGACACAGAGTGAAGCTTCCCCCACACCTTTCCATCACAGACTCCCGGGGTCAGACACATGGTGAAACTCCCTCCACACCGTCCCATCACACACTCCCGGGGTCAGACACAGAGTGAATCTCCCTCCACACCGGACCATCACACTCACCCGGGGTTAGACACAGAGTGAATCCCCCTCCACACGGTCCCATCACACCCTCCCGTGGTCAGAAACAGAATGATTCTCCCTCCACAACTTCCCATCACACACTCCCGCGGTCAGACACATGGTGAAACTCCCTCCACACCGTCCCATCACACACTCCCGGGGTCAGACACAGAGTGAATCTCCCTCCACACCGTTCCATAACACACTCTCGGCGTTCGACACAGAGTGGAGTTCCCTCCAAACGGTCCCATCACACCCTCCCGGTGTCAGACGCATGGTGAAACTCCCTCAACACCTTCCCATCACACACTCCCGGGGTCAGACACAGAGTGAATCTCCCCCCACACCGTCCCATCACACACTCCCGGGGTCAGACACAGAATGGAGTTCCCTCCAAACGGACCCATCACACCCTCCCGGGGTCAGACACATGGTGAATCTCCCTCCACACCGTCCCATCACACACTCCCGGGGTCAGACACAGAGTGAATCTCCCTCCACACGGTCTCATCACACACTCCCGGGGTCAGACACAGGGTGCATCTCCCTACACACCGTCCCATCACACACTCCCGTGGTCAGACACAGAATGGAGTTCCCATCAAACGGACCCATCACACCCTCCCAAGGTCAGACACAGAGTGAATCTCCCTCCACACCGTCCCATGACACAGCTCCGGGGTCAGACACAGAGTGAATCTCCCTCCACACCGTCCCATCACACGCTCCCGGGGTCAGACACAGAGTGAATCTCACTCCACACCGTCCCATGACGCACCTCCGGGGTCAGACACAGGGTGAATCTCCCTACACACCGTCCCATCACACACTCCCGGGTTCAGACACAGAATGGAGTTCCCTCCAAACGCTCCCATCACACCCTCCCGGGGTCAGACACAGAGTGAATATCCCTCCACATCGTCTCTTCACACTATACCGGGGTCAGACACAGAGTGAACTCCCCCCACACCGTCCCATCACACATGTCCGGTGTCAGACACAGAGTGAATCTTCCTCCACACCGTCCCATCAAATACTCCCGGGGTCGGGCAATGAGTGAATCTCCCTCCACACCGTCCCATCAGACATTCCCGGTGTTAGACACAGAGTGAATCTCCCTCCACACCCTCCCATCACACACTCCCGGGTTCAGACACATGGTGAAACTCCCTCCGCACCGTCCCATCACACGCTCCCGGGGTCAGACATAGAGTGAACCTCCCCCCACACTGTTCCATCACACACTCCCGGTGTTAGACACAGAATGGAGTTCCCTCCAAACGGTCCCATCACACCCTCCCGGTGTCAGACGCATGGTGAAAATCCCTCCACACGGTCTCATCACACACTCCCGGGGTTAGACTCAGAGTGAATCTCCCTCCACCCCGTCCCATCACACACTCCCGGGGTCAGACACAGAGTGAATCTCCCTCCACACCGTCCCATCACACCCTCCCGGGGTCAGAAACAGAATGATTCTCCCTCCACACCTTCCCATCACACACTCCCGGTGTCAGACACAGAGTGAATATCCCTCCACACCGGTCCATCACACACTCCCGGGGTCAGACACATGGTGAAACTCCCTTCACACCATTCCATCACACACACCCGCGTTCAGACACATGGTGAATCTCCCTCCACACCGTCCCATCACACACTCCCGGGGTCAGACACAGAGTGAATCTCCCTCCACACTGTCTCATCACACACTCCCGGGGTCAGACACAGGGTGAATCTCCCTACACACCGTCCTATCACACACTCCCGGGGTCAGACACAGAATGGAGTTCCCTCCAAACGGACCCATCACACCCTCCCGGGGTCAGACACAGAGTGAACCTCCCCCCACTCCGTCCCATGACACAGCTCCGGGGTCAGACACAGAGTGAATCTCCCTCCACACCATCCCATGACGCACCTCCGTGGTCAGACACATGGTGAATCTCTCTCCACACCGTCCCATCACACACTCCCGGGGTCAGACACAGAGTGAATCTCCCTCCACACGGTCTCATCACACACTCCCGGGGTCAGACACAGGTTGAATCTCCCTACACACCGTCCCATCACACACTCCCGGGGTCAGACACAGAATGGAGTTCCCACCAAACGGACCCATCACACCCTCCCGGGATCAGACACAGAGTGAATCTCCCTCCAAACCGTCCCATGACACAGCTCCGGGTCAGACACAGAGTGAATCTCCCTCCACACCGTCCCATCACACGCTCCCGGGGCCAGACACAGAGTGAATCTCCCTCCACACCGTCCCATGACGCACCTCCGGGGTGAGGCACAGGGTGAATCTCCCTACACACCGTCCCATCACACACTCCCGGGGTCAGACACAGAATGGAGTTCACTCCAAACGCACCCATCACACCCTCCCGCGGTCAGACACAGAGTGAACCTCCCCCCACACCGTTCCATCACACACTCACGGGGTCAGACACATGGTGAAACTCCCTCCACACTGTTCCATCACACACTCCCGGGGTTAGACGCAGAATGGAGTTCCCTCCAAACGGTCCCATCACACCCTCCCGGGGTCAGACACAGAGTGAATATCCCTCCACATCGTCTCATCACACTATACCGGGGTCAGACACAGAGTGAACTCCCCCCAAACCGTCCCATCACACATGTCCGGTGTCAGACACAGAGTGAATCTCCCTCCACACCGTCCCATCAGACATTCCCGGTGTTAGACACAGAGTGAATCTCCCTCCACACGCTCCCATCACACACTCCCGGGGTCAGACACATGGTGAAACTCCCTCCACACCGTCCCATCACACACTCCCGGGGTCAGACAGAGAGTGAATCTCCCTACACACCGTCCTATGACGCACCTCCGGGGTCAGACACAGGGTGAATCTCCCTCCACACCGTCCAATCACACACTCCCGGGGTCAGACACAGAGTGAATCTCCCTCCACACCGGTCCATCACACACTTCCGGGGTCAGACACAGAGTGAATCTCCCTCCACACTGTCTCATCACACACTCCCGGGGTCAGAAACATGGTGAATCTACCTACACACCGTCCCATCACACACTCCCGGGGTCAAACACAGAATGGAGTTCCCTCCAAACGGACACATCACACCCTCCCGGGGTCAGACACAGAGTGAAACTCCCCCCACACCCTCCCATGACACAGCTCCGGGGTCAGACACAGAGTGAAACTCCCCCCACACCCTCCCATGACACAGCTCCGTGGTCAGAAACAGAGTGAATCTCCCTCCACACCGTCCCATGACGCACCTCCGGTGTCAGACACAGTGTGAATCTCCCTACACACCGTTCCATCACACACTCCCGGGGTCAGACACATGGTGAATCTCCCTCCACACCGTCCCATGACGCACCTCCGGTGTCAGACACAGAGTGAATCTCCCTCCACACGGTCTCATCACACACTCCCGGGGTCAGACACAGGTTGAATATCCCTACACACCGACCCATCACACACTCCCGGGGTCAGACACAGAGTGAATCTCCCTCCACACCGTCCCATGACGCACCTCCGGTGTCAGACAGAGTGTGAATCTCCCTACACACCGTCCCATCACACGCTCCCGGAGTCAGACACATGGTGAATCTCCCTCCACACCGTCCCATCACACACTCCCGGGGTCAGACACAGAGTGAATCTCCCTCCACACGGACCCATCACACACTCCCGGGGTCAGACACAGGTTGAATATCCCTACACACCGTCCCATCACACACTCCCGGGGTCAGACACAGAGTGAATCTCCCTCCACACCGTCCCATGACGCACCTCCGGTGTCAGACACAGTGTGAATCTCCCTACACTCCGTCCCATCACACGCTCCCGGGGTCAGACATATGGTGAATCTCCCTCCACACCGTCCCATCACACACTCCCGGGGTCAGACACAGAGTGAATCTCCCTCCACACGGTCTCATCACACATTCCCGGGGTCAGACACAGGTTGAATATCCCTACACACCGTCCCATCACACACTCCCGGGGTTAGACACAGAATGGAGTTCCCTCCAAACGGACCCATCACACCCTCCCGGGGTCAGACACAGAGTGAATCTCCCTCCACACGGTCTCATCACACACTCCCGGGGTCAGACACAGGTTGAATATCCCTACACACCGTCCCATCACACACTCCCGGGGTCAGACACAGAGTGAATCTCCCTCCACACCCTCCCATCACACACTCCCGGGGACAGACACAGAGAGAATCTCCCTCCACACTGTCCCATCACGCACTCCCGTGGTGAGACACAGAGTGAAGCTTCCCCCACACCTTTCCATCACACACTCCCGGGGTCTGACACAGAGTGAATCTCCCTTCACACGGTCCCATCACTCCCTCCCGGGGTCAGAAACAGAATGATTCTCCCTCCACAACTTCCCATCACACACCCCACGCGGTCAGACACATGGTGAAACTCCCTCCACACCGTCCCATCACACACTCCCGGGGTCAGACACAGAGTGAATCTCCCTCCACACCGGACCATCACACACTCCCGGGGTCAGACACAGAGTGAATCTCCCTCCCCACCGTCCCATCACACACTCCCGGGGTCAGACACAGAGTGAATCTCCCTCCACACGGTCCCATCACACCCTCCCGGGGTCAGAAACAGAATGATTCTCCCTCCACAACTTCCCATCACACACTCCCGCGGTCAGACACATGGTGAAACTCCCTCCACACCTTCCCATCACACACTCCCGGGGTCAGACACAGAGTGAATCTCCCTCCACACAGTCCCATCACACACTCCCGGGGTCAGACACAGAGTGAATCTCCCTCCACACGGACTCATCACACACTCCCGGGGTTAGACACAGAGTGAATCTCCCTCCAAACCGTCCCATCACACACTCCCGGGTTAGACACAGAGTGGAGTGCCCTACAAACGGTCCCATCACACCCTACCGGGGTCAGACACAGAGTGAACATTCCCCCACACCGTTCCATCACACACTCCCGGGGTTAGACAGAGAATGGAGTTCCCTCCAAACGGTCCCATCACACCCTCCCGGGGTCAGACACAGAGTGAACGTCACCCCACACCGTTCCATCACACACTCCCGGGGTTAGACACAGAATGGAGTTCCCTCCAAACGGTCCCATCACACCCTCCCGGTGTCAGACGCATGGTGAAAATCACTCCATACGGTCTCATCACACACTCCCGGGGTTAGACACAGAGTGAATCTCCCTCCACACTGTCCCATCACGCACTCCCGGGGTGAGACACAGAGTGAAGCTTCACCCACACCTTTCCATCACAGACTCCCGGGGTCAGACACATGGTGAAACTCCCTCCACACCGTCCCATCACACACTCCCGGGGTCAGACACAGAGTGAATCTCCCTCCACACGGTCCCGTCACACCCTCCCGGGGTCAGAAACAGAATGATTCTCCCTCCACACCTTCCCGTCACACACTCCCGCGGTCAGACACAGAGTGAATCTCCCTCCACACGGTCCCATCACACCCTCCCGGGGTCAGACACAGGTTGAATATCCCTACACACCGTCCCATCACACACTCCCGGGGTCAGACACAGAGTGAATCTCCCTCCACACCGTCCCATGACGCACCTCCGGTGTCAGACACAGTGTGAATCTCCCTACACTCCGTCCCATCACACGCTCCCGGGGTCAGACATATGGTGAATCTCCCTCCACACCGTCCCATCACACACTCCCGGGGTCAGACACAGAGTGAATCTCCCTCCACACGGTCTCATCACACATTCCCGGGGTCAGACACAGGTTGAATATCCCTACACACAGTCCCATCACACACTCCCGGGGTCAGACACAGTGTGAATCTCCCTCCACACCGTCCCATGACGCACCTCCGGTGTCAGACACAGTGTGAATCTCCCTACACACCGTCCCATCACACGCTCCCGGGGTCAGACACATGGTGAATCTCCCTCCACACCGTCCCATCACACACTCCCGGGGTCAGACACAGAGTGAATCTCCCTCCACACGGTCTCATCACACACTCCCGGGGTCAGACACAGGTTGAATATCCCTACACACCGTCCCATCACACACTCCCGGGGTCAGACACAGAATGGAGTTCCCACCAAGCGGACCCATCACACCCTCCCGGGGTCAGATACAGAGTGAATCTCCCTCCAAACCGTCCCATGACACAGCTCCGGTGTCAGACACAGAGTGAATCTCCCTCCACACCGTCCCATCACACGCTCCCGGGGCCAGACACCGAGTGAATCTCCATCCACACCGTCCCATGACGCACCTCCGGGGTCAGACACAGGGTGAATCTCCCTACACACCGTCCCATCAGACACTCCCGGGGTCAGACACAGAATGGAGTTCACTCCAAACGGACCCATCACACCCTCCCGGGGTCAGACACAGAGTGAACCTCCCCCCACACCGTTCCATCACACACTCCCGGGGTCAGACACATGGTGAAACTCCCTCCACACCGTCCCATCACACACTCCCGGGGTCAGACATAGAGTGAACCTCCCACCACACTGTTCCATCACACACTCCCTGGGTTAGACGCAGAATGGAGTTCCCTCCACACCGTCCCATCAAATACTCCCGGGGTCGGGCACTGAGTGAATCTCCCTCCACACCGTCCCATCAGACATTCCCGGTGTTAGACACAGAGTGAATCTCCCTCCACACCCTCCCATCACACACTCCCGGGGACAGACACAGAGAGAATCTCCCTCCACACTGTCCCATCACGCACTCCCGTGGTGAGACACAGAGTGAAGCTTCCCCCACACCTTTCCATCACACACTCCCGGGGTCAGACACAGAGTGAATCTCCCTCCACACGGTCCCATCACTCCCTCCCGGGGTCAGAAACAGAATGATTCTCCCTCCACAACTTCCCATCACACACTCCCGCGGTCAGACACATGGTGAAACTCCCTCCACACCGTCCCATCACACACTCCCGGGGTCAGACACAGAGTGAATCTCCCTCCACACCGGACCATCACACACTCCCGGGGTCAGACACAGAGTGAATCTCCCTCCCCACCGTCCCATCACACACTCCCGGGGTCAGACACAGAGTGAATCTCCCTCCACACGGTCCCATCACACCCTCCCGGGGTCAGAAACAGAATGAATCTCCCTCCACAACTTCCCATCACACACTCCCGGGGTCAGACACAGAGTGAATCTCCCTCCACACGGACTCATCACACACTCCCGGGGTTAGACACAGAGTGAATCTCCCTCCAAACCGTCCCATCACACACTCCCGGGTTAGACACAGAGTGGAGTGCCCTACAAACGGTCCCATCACACCCTACCGGGGTCAGACACAGAGTGAACATTCCCCCACACTGTTCCATCACACACTCCCGGGGTTAGACAGAGAATGGAGTTCCCTCCAAACGGTCCCATCACACCCTCCCGGGGTCAGACACAGAGTGAACGTCACCCCACACCGTTCCATCACACACTCCCGGGGTTAGACACAGAATGGAGTTCCCTCCAAACGGTCCCATCACACCCTCCCGGTGTCAGACGCATGGTGAAAATCCCTCCACACGGTCTCATCACACACTCCCGGGGTTAGACACAGAGTGAATCTCCCTCCACACTGTCCCATCACGCACTCCCGGGGTGAGACACAGAGTGAAGCTTCACCCACAGCTTTCCATCACAGACTCCCGGGGTCAGACACATGGTGAAACTCCCTCCACACCGTCCCATCGCACACTCCCGGGGTCAGACACAGAGTGAATCTCCCTCCACACGGTCCCGTCACACCCTCCCGGGGTCAGAAACAGAATGATTCTCCCTCCACACCTTCCCGTCACACACTCCCGCGGTCAGACACAGAGTGAATCTCCCTCCACACGGTCTCATCACACACTCCCTGGGTGAGACACAGAGTGAATCTCCCTCCACACCGGACCATCACACTCTCCCGGGGTTAGACACAGTGTGGAGTTCCCTCCACACGGTCCCATCACACCCTCCCGGGGTCAGAAACAGAATGATTCTCCCTCCACACCTTCCCATCACACACTCCCGGTGTCAGACACAGAGTGAATCTCCCTCCACACAGTCCCATCACACACTCCCGGGGTCAGACACAGAGTGAATCTCCCTCCACACCGGTCCATCACACACTCCCGGGGTTAGACACATGGTGAAACTCCCCTCACACCGTTCCATCACACACTCCCGCGTTCAGACACATGGTGAATCTCCCTCCACACCATCCCATCACACACTCCAGGGGTCAGACACAGAGTGAATCTCCCTCCACACTGTCTCATCACACACTCCCGGGGTCAGACACATGGTGAAACTCCCTCCACACTGTCCCATCACACACTCCCGGGGTCAGACATAGAGTGAACCTCCCCCCACACTGTTCCATCACGCACTCCCGGGGTTAGACACAGAATGGAGTTCCCTCCAAACGGTCCCATCACACCCTCCCGGGGTCAAACACAGAGTGAATCTCCCTCCACACTGTCCCATCACGCACTCCCGTGGTGAGACACAGAGTGAAGCTTCCCCCACACCTTTCCATCACAGACTCCCGGGGTCAGACACATGGTGAAACTCCCTCCACACCGTCCCATCACACACTCCCGGGGTCAGACACAGAGTGAATCTCCCTCCACACCGGACCATCACACGCTCCCGGGGCCAGACACAGAGTGAATCTCCATCCACACCGTCCCATGACGCAACTCCGGGGTCAGACACAGGGTGAATCTCCCTACACACCGTCCCATCAGACACTCCCGGGGTCAGACACAGAATGGAGTTCACTCCAAACGGACCCATCACACCCTCCCGGGGTCAGACACAGAGTGAACCTCCCCCCACACCGTTCCATCACACACTCCCGGGGTCAGACACATGGTGAAACTCCCTCCACACCGTCCCATCACACACTCCCGGGGTCAGACATAGAGTGAACCTCCCCCCACACTGTTCCATCACACACTCCCTGGGTTAGACGCAGAATGGAGTTCCCTCCACACCGTCCCATCAAATACTCCCGGGGTCGGGCACTGAGTGAATCTCCCTCCACACCGTCCCATCAGACATTCCCGGTGTTAGACACAGAGTGAATCTCCCTCCACACCCTCCCATCACACACTCCCGGGGACAGACACAGAGAGAATCTCCCTCCACACTGTCCCATCACGCACTCCCGTGGTGAGACACAGAGTGAAGCTTCCCCCACACCTTTCCATCACACACTCCCGGGGTCAGACACAGAGTGAATCTCCCTCCACACGGTCCCATCACTCCCTCCCGGGGTCAGAAACAGAATGATTCTCCCTCCACAACTTCCCATCACACACTCCCGCGGTCAGACACATGGTGAAACTCCCTCCACACCGTCCCATCACACACTCCCGGGGTCAGACACAGAGTGAATCTCCCTCCACACCGGACCATCACACACTCCCGGGGTCAGACACAGAGTGAATCTCCCTCCCCACCGTCCCATCACACACTCCCGGGGTCAGACACAGAGTGAATCTCCCTCCACACGGTCCCATCACACCCTCCCGGGGTCAGAAACAGAATGATTCTCCCTCCACAACTTCCCATCACACCCTACCGGGGTCAGACACAGAGTGAACATTCCCCCACACTGTTCCATCACACACTCCCGGGGTTAGACAGAGAATGGAGTTCCCTCCAAACGGTCCCATCACACCCTCCCGGGGTCAGACACAGAGTGAACGTCACCCCACACCGTTCCATCACACACTCCCGGGGTTAGACACAGAATGGAGTTCCCTCCAAACGGTCCCATCACACCCTCCCGGTGTCAGACGCATGGTGAAAATCCCTCCACACGGTCTCATCACACACTCCCGGGGTTAGACACAGAGTGAATCTCCCTCCACACTGTCCCATCACGCACTCCCGGGGTGAGACACAGAGTGAAGCTTCACCCACAGCTTTCCATCACAGACTCCCGGGGTCAGACACATGGTGAAACTCCCTCCACACCGTCCCATCGCACACTCCCGGGGTCAGACACAGAGTGAATCTCCCTCCACACGGTCCCGTCACACCCTCCCGGGGTCAGAAACAGAATGATTCTCCCTCCACACCTTCCCGTCACACACTCCCGCGGTCAGACACAGAGTGAATCTCCCTCCACACGGTCTCATCACACACTCCCTGGGTGAGACACAGAGTGAATCTCCCTCCACACCGGACCATCACACTCTCCCGGGGTTAGACACAGTGTGGAGTTCCCTCCACACGGTCCCATCACACCCTCCCGGGGTCAGAAACAGAATGATTCTCCCTCCACACCTTCCCATCACACACTCCCGGTGTCAGACACAGAGTGAATCTCCCTCCACACAGTCCCATCACACACTCCCGGGGTCAGACACAGAGTGAATCTCCCTCCACACCGGTCCATCACACACTCCCGGGGTTAGACACATGGTGAAACTCCCCTCACACCGTTCCATCACACACTCCCGCGTTCAGACACATGGTGAATCTCCCTCCACACCATCCCATCACACACTCCAGGGGTCAGACACAGAGTGAATCTCCCTCCACACTGTCTCATCACACACTCCCGGGGTCAGACACATGGTGAAACTCCCTCCACACTGTCCCATCACACACTCCCGGGGTCAGACATAGAGTGAACCTCCCCCCACACTGTTCCATCACGCACTCCCGGGGTTAGACACAGAATGGAGTTCCCTCCAAACGGTCCCATCACACCCTCCCGGGGTCAAACACAGAGTGAATCTCCCTCCACACTGTCCCATCACGCACTCCCGTGGTGAGACACAGAGTGAAGCTTCCCCCACACCTTTCCATCACAGACTCCCGGGGTCAGACACATGGTGAAACTCCCTCCACACCGTCCCATCACACACTCCCGGGGTCAGACACAGAGTGAATCTCCCTCCACACCGGACCATCACACGCTCCCGGGGCCAGACACAGAGTGAATCTCCATCCACACCGTCCCATGACGCAACTCCGGGGTCAGACACAGGGTGAATCTCCCTACACACCGTCCCATCAGACACTCCCGGGGTCAGACACAGAATGGAGTTCACTCCAAACGGACCCATCACACGCTCCCGGGGTCAGACACAGAGTGAACCTCCCCCCACACCGTTCCATCACACACTCCCGGGGTCAGACACATGGTGAAACTCCCTCCACACCGTCCCATCACACACTCCCGGGGTCAGACATAGAGTGAACCTCCCCCCACACTGTTCCATCACACACTCCCTGGGTTAGACGCAGAATGGAGTTCCCTCCACACCGTCCCATCAAATACTCCCGGGGTCGGGCACTGAGTGAATCTCCCTCCACACCGTCCCATCAGACATTCCCGGTGTTAGACACAGAGTGAATCTCCCTCCACACCCTCCCATCACACACTCCCGGGGACAGACACAGAGAGAATCTCCCTCCACACTGTCCCATCACGCACTCCCGTGGTGAGACACAGAGTGAAGCTTCCCCCACACCTTTCCATCACACACTCCCGGGGTCAGACACAGAGTGAATCTCCCTCCACACGGTCCCATCACTCCCTCCCGGGGTCAGAAACAGAATGATTCTCCCTCCACAACTTCCCATCACACACTCCCGCGGTCAGACACATGGTGAAACTCCCTCCACACCGTCCCATCACACACTCCCGGGGTCAGACACAGAGTGAATCTCCCTCCACACCGGACCATCACACACTCCCGGGGTCAGACACAGAGTGAATCTCCCTCCCCACCGTCCCATCACACACTCCCGGGGTCAGACACAGAGTGAATCTCCCTCCACACGGTCCCATCACACCCTCCCGGGGTCAGAAACAGAATGATTCTCCCTCCACAACTTCCCATCACACCCTACCGGGGTCAGACACAGAGTGAACATTCCCCCACACTGTTCCATCACACACTCCCGGGGTTAGACAGAGAATGGAGTTCCCTCCAAACGGTCCCATCACACCCTCCCGGGGTCAGACACAGAGTGAACGTCACCCCACACCGTTCCATCACACACTCCCGGGGTTAGACACAGAATGGAGTTCCCTCCAAACGGTCCCATCACACCCTCCCGGTGTCAGACGCATGGTGAAAATCCCTCCACACGGTCTCATCACACACTCCCGGGGTTAGACACAGAGTGAATCTCCCTCCACACTGTCCCATCACGCACTCCCGGGGTGAGACACAGAGTGAAGCTTCACCCACAGCTTTCCATCACAGACTCCCGGGGTCAGACACATGGTGAAACTCCCTCCACACCGTCCCATCGCACACTCCCGGGGTCAGACACAGAGTGAATCTCCCTCCACACGGTCCCGTCACACCCTCCCGGGGTCAGAAACAGAATGATTCTCCCTCCACACCTTCCCGTCACACACTCCCGCGGTCAGACACAGAGTGAATCTCCCTCCACACGGTCTCATCACACACTCCCTGGGTGAGACACAGAGTGAATCTCCCTCCACACCGGACCATCACACTCTCCCGTTGTCAGACACAGAGTGAATCTCCCTCCACACAGTCCCATCACACACTCCCGGGGTCAGACACAGAGTGAATCTCCCTCCACACCGGTCCATCACACACTCCCGGGGTTAGACACATGGTGAAACTCCCCTCACACCGTTCCATCACACACTCCCGCGTTCAGAGACATGGTGAATCTCCCTCCACACCATCCCATCACACACTCCAGGGGTCAGACACAGAGTGAATCTCCCTCCACACTGTCTCATCACACACTCCCGGGGTCAGACACATGGTGAAACTCCCTCCACACTGTCCCATCACACACTCCCGGGGTCAGACATAGAGTGAACCTCCCCCCACACTGTTCCATCACGCACTCCCGGGGTTAGACACAGAATGGAGTTCCCTCCAAACGGTCCC
Organism: Hemitrygon akajei; assembly: GCF_048418815.1. NCBI lineage: Eukaryota > Metazoa > Chordata > Chondrichthyes > Myliobatiformes > Dasyatidae > Hemitrygon > Hemitrygon akajei. Next base: position 7,903,102 of record NW_027331929.1, read on the forward strand.
ATCACACCCTCCCGGGGTCAAACACAGAGTGAATCTCCCTCCACACTGTCCCATCACGCACTCCCGTGGTGAGACACAGAGTGAAGCTTCCCCCACACCTTTCCATCACAGACTCCCGGGGTCAGACACATGGTGAAACTCCCTCCACACCGTCCCATCACACACTCCCGGGGTCAGACACAGAGTGAATCTCCCTCCACACCGGACCATCACACTCACCCGGGGTTAGACACAGAGTGAATCTCCCTCCACACGGTCCCATCACACCCTCCCGTGGTCAGAAACAGAATGATTCTCCCTCCACAACTTCCCATCACACACTCCCGCGGTCAGACACATGGTGAAACTCCCTCCACACCGTCCCATCACACACTCCCGGGGTCAGACACAGAGTGAATCTCCCTCCACACCGTTCCATAACACACTCTCGGCGTTCGACACAGAGTGGAGTTCCCTCCAAACGGTCCCATCACACCCTCCCGGTGTCAGACGCATGGTGAAACTCCCTCAACACCTTCCCATCACACACTCCCGGGGTCAGACACAGAGTGAATTTCCCCCCACACCGTTCCATCACACACTCCCGGGGTCAGACACAGAGTGAATCTCCCTCCACACGGTCTCATCACACACTCCCGGGGTTAGACACAGAGTGAATCTCCCTCCAAACCGTCCCATCACACACTCCCGGGTTAGACACAGAGTGGTGTGCCCTCCAAACGGTCCCATCACACCCTCCCGGGGTTAGACACAGAGTGAACATTCCCCCACACCGTTCCATCACACACTCCCGGGGTTAGACACAGAATGGAGTTCCCTCCAAACGGTCCCATCACACACTCCCGGGGTCAGACACAGAGTGAACGTCCCCCCACACCGTTCCATCACACACTCCCGGGGTTAGACACAGAATGGAGTTCCCTCCAAACGGTCCCATCACACCCTCCCGGTGTCAGACGCATGGTGAAAATCCCTCCACACGGTCTCATCACACACTCCCGGGGTTAGACACAGAGTGAATCTCCCTCCACACCGGACCATCACACTCTCCCGGGGTTAGACACAGAGTGGAGTTCCAACCACACGGTCCCATCACACCCTCCCGGGAACCGATACAGAATGATTCTCCCTCCAGTCAGTTGCATCACACACTTCCGGGGTCAGACACAGAGTGAAACTCCCTCCACACCGTCCCATCATACACTTCCGGGGTCAGACACAGAGTGAAGCTCCCTGCAAAACGTCCCATCACAAACCGCCTTGTGTCAGACAAATGGTGAAGATCCATCCCCAGCATCCCATTGCTCACTCCCGGTGTCAGACAGAGGGTGTAACTTCCTCCATACCGTCCCATCACACACTCCCGGGATCAGAATCATGTTGAAGCTTCCCCCTCACCGTCCCATTCCACATTCCAAAGGTTAGACACATATTGTTGCTCCGCATACACTCCTCGGGTCAGACATATAGTGAATTTCCGTCCGCATTTTCCCATCCCACACATCCGCTGTCAGACACAGAGTGAATCTCCCTCCAAACCGTCCCATTACACACTCCCGGGGTCAGACACAGAGTGAATCTCCCTCCACACCGTCCCATCACACACACCCGGGGTCAGACACAGAGTGAATCTCCCTCTAAAGCGTCCAATTACACACACCCGGGACCAGAGAAGCATTGGACCTCACTCCCTACTGTCTCGTCACACACTCCCGGAGTCAGACACATGGTGAATGTCCCTCCATGCCGTCCCATTAAACACTACCGGTTTCAGACAGCGAGTTTAACTGCCTCCATTTGCCTAATCGAAAACGGTAAAAGGACAGAGAGGACGGAGAACATTTTAAGTGGGGAACGACAGATTATGAGGCTATAAATTTAGAACATGCGTGTGTGAATTCGGATGGTGTTTGTGCAGGGAAATGTACTATGGGCATTTGTTCGATGTTTAGGGATCTTTTGCAGGATATTAGGGTTAAATTTGTTCCGATGAGGAAGATAAAGAATGGTAGAGTGAAGGCACGATGGTGACAAGCGCGGTGGAGAATCTAGTCAGGTGGAAGTAGGCAGCATACATGAGGTTTAGGAAGCAGGGATCAGATGGGTTTATTGAGGAATATTGGGTAGCAGGAACGGAGCTTATGAAGGAACTGAGGAGAGCAAGAAGGGTGTATGAGAAGGCCTTGGCGAGCAGGGTAAAGGAAAACCCCAAGGAATTCTTCACTTATGTGAAGAACAAAAAGATGAGAGGAGTGAAGATAGGACCGATTAGAGACGAAGGTGGGAAGATGTGCCTGGAGGCTGTGGAATAGAGTGAGGTCCTCAATAATTACGTGTCTTCGGTATTCACTAATGTGAGGGAACTTTGTCCGCTGAGGACAATATGAGTGAGGTTGATGTTTGGAGCACATTGACATTAAGGGAGAGTAGGGGTTGGTGTTGTTAAGACAATATAGAGTGGATAATTCCGCGGGGCCTGAAGGAATAGGCTCCAGGCGGAAGCATTGGAAAGTGTACAGAGGAGATTTACCAGGATGCTGCCTGGTTTAGAGAGTATGCATTATGAGCAGAGATTAAGGGAGCTCGGGCTTTACTGTCTGGACAGAAGTAGGATAAGAGGGGACCTGTTTAGAGGTGTACAAGATATTAAGAGGAAAAGATAGAGTGGATAGCCAGCGCCCAGTTCACCACTGCTCAATACAAGAGGACATGGGTTTCAGGTAAGGGGATCAAAGTTCAATGGGGATATTAGAGGAAAGTTTTATACTCAGAGCGTGGTTGGTACGTGGAATGCACTGCCTGCGTCTGTGGTGGAGACACATACTCTCGTGAAAATTAACAGACTACTAGGCAGCTATTTGGGGGAATTTAAGGTGACGTTTTAAATGGGAGCATGGTATAACGGTCGGGACTACATTGTGGGTTGAAGGGCCTGTAATGTGCGGTATTGTTTTCCATTCTGAGTTCTGTACCGTCCCATCACACACTCTCGGGGTCAGACACGTGGTCAACTCCTTGCACAACGTTGGTGTTACTGCTGCTCACTTCCACCGGATATCGATATCTCGCTTCTCAGCTTCTCTACGTCTCTGTGTGTACAGGCCGGTCGTGTGGTTTCACACCATTTCCTCCCTGTGACTGCAAACTCACCACCTGTCCAAGGCCATCTTTCCACTCCCCCACCCTCCTCTGTTCTATCTCTGGTCTCACAAAATAATTATCTCTGTGTTTTGGGAGCTTGACTCTGTGTCTGATCCCGGAAAGGTGTTTTGGGAGAGTGTCGTTAGGAAATTCTATGTATGTCTGCCAACAGGATAACTTTATGGAAGAGTGCATACTGAGCTTCACTCTGTCTCTACCCGCCGAGTGTGGGTGATCAGACTGTTCGGAGTGATCTTCACTTTACACCGGACGCCTTATATGTGTGATGGGCATGAGTGAAGTGATCCCCATTCTGTGTCTGACTACCCGCAGATATAATTGACTCTGAGGAGACAACTTCACTGTCTAATTTCCTATTTTTCAGAGCAGACGATGGGGCGAAGCAGCTTTGTTCTAACTCTGCTCCAAAGCGTCCTGAAATGAATTCAAATGAGGAATTGAGATGTGTGATATTTTCACAGCAGAGTTAGACTCCGTCCACTCCATTCCGTTTCATACTTCGGGGTTCAGAAACACTGAGGAGCTTTCTCCACACCGTCCTATCACACACTTTCTGGGTCAGACAGAGAGTGAATCTACCCCGCAGCGTCCCATCACAAACTCCCGGGGTCAGACACAGAGTGAATCTCCCCCCGCACCGTCACATCACACACTCCCGGTGTCAGACAGAGTGAATCTCCCCCCACACCGACCCAGCACACATTCCCGGGGTCAGACAGAGTGAATCTCCCTCAACACCGTTCCATCACACATTTCCGATGTCAGACACACAGTGAATATCCCTCCACATCGTCTCATCAAACTATACCGGGGTCAGACACAGAGTGAATCTCCCTCCACACCGTCCCATCACACACTCCCTGTGTCAGACAGAGTGAATCTCCCCCCACACGGACCCAGCACACATTCCCGGTGTCAGACAGAGTGAATCTCCCTCCACAACGTTCCATCACACATTTCCGATGTCAGACACACAGTGAATATCCCTCCACATCGTCTCATCACACTCTCTCGGGGTTAGAAACAGAGTGAATCTCCCCCCACACCGCCTCATCCCACTATACAGGGGTCAGACACAGAGTGAATCTCCCTCCACACCGTCCCATGACGCACCTCCGGGGTCAGACACAGGGTGAATCTCCCTACACACCGTCCCATCACACACTCCCGGGGTCAGACACAGAATGGAGTTCCCTCCAAACGGACCCATCACACCCTCCCGGGGTCAGACACAGAGTGAACGTCCCCCCACACCGTTCCATCACACACTCCCGGGGTCAGACACATGGTGAAACTCCCTCCACACCGTCCCATCACACACTCCCGGGGTCAGACATAGAGTGAATCTCCCCCCACACTGTTCCATCACACACTCCCGGGGTTAGACACAGAATGGAGTTCCCTCCAAACGGTCCCATCACACCCTCCCGGGGTCAGACACAGAGTGAATATCCCTCCACATCGTCTCATCACACTATACCGGGGTCAGACACAGAGTGAACTCCCCCCACACCGTCCCATCACACATGTCCGGTGTCAGACACAGAGTGAATCTCCCTCCACACCGTCCCATCAAATACTCCCGGGGTCGGGCACTGAGTGAATCTCCCTCCACACCGTCCCATCAGACATTCCCGGTGTTAGACACAGAGTGAATCTCCCTCCACACCCTCCCATCACACACTCCCGGGGTCAGACACATGGTGAAACTCCCTCCACACCGTCCCATCACACACTCCCGGGGTCAGACATAGAGTGAACCTCCCCCCACACTGTTCCATCACACACTCCCGGGGTTAGACACAGAATGGAGTTCCCTCCAAACGGTCCCATCACACCCTCCCGGTGTCAGACGCATGGTGAAAATCCCTCCACACGGTCTCATCACACACTCCCGGTGTTAGACACAGAGTGAATCTCCCCCCACACGGACCCAGCACACATTCCCGGTGTCAGACAGAGTGAATCTCCCTCCACACCGTTCCATCACACATTTCCGATGTCAGACACACAGTGAATATCCCTCCACATCGTCTCATCAAACTATACCGGGGTCAGACACAGAGTGAATCTCCCTCCACACCGTCCCATCACAAACTCCCGGGGTCAGACACAGAGAGAATCTCCCCCCACACGGTCCCATCACACATTTCCGGTGTCAGACACAGAGTGAATATCCCTCCACATCGTCTCATCACACTCTCTCGGGGTTAGAAACAGAGTGAATCTCCCCCCACACCGCCTCATCCCACTATACAGGGGTCAGACACAGAGTGAATCTCCCTCCACACCGTCCCATGACGCACCTCCGGGGTCAGACACAGGGTGAATCTCCCTACACACCGTCCCATCACACACTCCCGGGGTCAGACACAGAATGGAGTTCCCTCCAAACGGACCCATCACACACTCCCGGGGTCAGACACATGGTGAAACTCCCTCCACACCGTCCCATCACACACTCCCGGGGTCAGACATAGAGTGAACCTCCCCCCACACTGTTCCATCACACACTCCCGGGGTTAGACACAGAATGGAGTTCCCTCCAAACGGTCCCATCACACCCTCCCGGGGTCAGACACAGAGTGAATATCCCTCCACATCGTCTCATCACACTATACCGGGGTCAGACACAGAGTGAATCTCCCTCCACACCGTCCCATCAAATACTCCCGGGGTCGGGCACTGAGTGAATCTCCCTCCACACCGTCCCATCAGACATTCCCGGTGTTAGACACAGAGTGAATCTCCCTCCACACCCTCCCATCACACACTCCCGGGGTCAGACACATGGTGAAACTCCCTCCACACCGTCCCATCACACACTCCCGGGGTCAGACATAGAGTGAACCTCCCCCCACACTGTTCCATCACACACTCCCGGGGTTAGACACAGAATGGAGTTCCCTCCAAACGGTCCCATCACACCCTCCCGGTGTCAGACGCATGGTGAAAATCCCTCCACACGGTCTCATCACCCACTCCCGGGGTTAGACACAGAGTGAATCTCCCTCCACACTGTCCCATCACGCACTCCCGGGGTGAGACACAGAGTGAAGCTTCCCCCACACCTTTCCATCACAGACTCCCGGGGTCAGACACATGGTGAAACTCCCTCCACACCTTCCCATCTCACACTCCCGCGGTCAGACACAGAGAGAGAGAATCTCCCTCCACACGGTCTCATCACACACTCCCGGGGTTAGACACAGAGTGAATCTCCCTCCACACCGGACCATCACACTCTCCCGGGGTTAGACACAGTGTGGAGTTCCCTCCACACGGTCCCATCACACCCTCCCGGGGTCAGAAACAGAATGATTCTCCCTCCACACCTTCCCATCACACACTTCCGGTGTCAGACACAGAGTGAATCTCCCTCCACACCGGTCCATCACACACTCCCGGTTCAGACACATGGTGAAACTCCCTTCACACCGTCCCATCACACACTCCCGTGGTCAGACACAGAATGGAGTTCCCATCAAACGGACCCATCACACCCTCCCGGGGTCAGACACAGAGTGAATCTCCCTCCACACCGTCCCATCAGACATTCCCGGTGTTTGACACAGAGTGAATCTCCCTCCACACCCTCCCATCACACACTCCCGGGTTCAGACACAGAATGGAGTTCCCTCCAAACGGTCCCATCACACCCTCCCGGTGTCAGACGCATTGTGAAAATCCCTCCACACGGTCTCATCACACACTCCCGGGGTTAGACACAGAGTGAATCTCCCTCCACACTGCCCCATCACGCACTCCCGGGGTGAGACACAGAGTGAAGCTTCACCCACACCTTTCCATCACAGACTCCCGGGGTCAGACACATGGTGAAACTCCCTCCATACCGGACCATCACACACTCCCGGGGTTAGACACATGGTGAAACTCCCTCCACACCGTCCCATCACACACTCCCGGGGTCAGACACAGAGTGAATCTCCCTCCACACCGGACCATCACACTCACCCGGGGTTAGACACAGAGTTGAGTTCCATCCACACGGTCCCATCACACCCTCCCGGGGTCAGAAACAGAATGATTCTCCCTCCACACCTTCCCATCACACACTCCCGCGGTCAGACACAGAGTGAATCTCCCTCCACACGGTCTCATCACACACTCCCGGGGTGAGACACAGAGTGAATCTCCCTCCACACCGTCCCATCACACACTCCCGGGGTCAGACACAGAGTGAATCTCCCTCCACACCGGACCATCACACTCTCCCGGGGTTAGACACAGTGTGGAGTTCCCTCCACACGGTCCCATCACACCCTCCCGGGGTCAGAAACAGAACGATTCTCCCTCCACACCTTCCCATCACACACTCCCGGTGTCAGACACAGAGTGAATCTCCCTCCACACCGTCCCATCACACACTCCCGGGGTCAGACACAGAATGGAGTTCCCTCCAAACGGACCCATCACACCCTCCCGGGGTCAGGCACAGAGTGAACCTCCCCCCACACCGTCCCATGACACAGCTCCGGGGTCAGACACAGAGTGAATCTCCCTACACAACGTCCCATGACGCACCTCCGGGGTCAGACCCAGGGTGAATCTCCCTACACACCGTCCCATCACACACTCCCGGGGTCAGACACAGAATGGAGTTCCCTCCAAACGGACCCATCACACGCTCCCGGGGTCAGACACATGGTGAATCTCCCTCCACACCGTCCCATCACACACTCCCGGGGTCAGACACAGAGTGAATCTCCCTCCACACGGTCTCATCACACACTCCCGGGGTCAGACAGAGGTTGAATCTCCCTACACACCGTCCCATCACACACTCCCGGGGTCAGACACAGAATGGAGTTCCCACCAAACGGACCCATCACACCCTCCCGGGGTCAGACACAGAGTGAATCTCCCTCCACACCGTCCCATGACACAGCTCCGGGGTCAGACACAGAGTGAATCTCCCTCCACACCGTCCCATCACACGCTCCCGGGGCCAGACACAGAGTGAATCTCCCTCCACACCGTCCCATGACGCACCTCCGGGGTCAGACACAGGGTGAATCTCCCTACACACCGTCCCATCACACACTCCCGGGGTCAGACACAGAATGGAGTTCCCTCCAAACGGACCCATCACACCCTCCCGGGGTCAGACACAGAGTGAACCTCCCCCCACACCGTTCCATCACACACTTCCGGGGTCAGACACATGGTGAAACTCCCTCCACACCGTCCCATCACACATGTCCGGTGTCAGACACAGAGTGAATCTCCCTCTACACCGTCCCATCAAATACTCCCGGGGTCGGGCACTGAGTGAATCTCCCTCTACACCGTCCCATCAGACTTTCCCGGTGTTAGACACAGAGTGAATCTCCCTCCTCACCCTCCCATCACACACTCCCGGGGTCAGACACAGAGTGAATCTCCCTCCACACTGTCCCATCACGCACTCCCGTGGTGAGACACAGAGTGAAGCTTCCTCCACACCTTTCCATCACACACTCCCGGGGTCAGACACAGAGTGAATCTCCCTCCACACGGTCCCATCACTCCCTCCCGGGGTCAGAAACAGAATGATTCTCCCTCCACAACTTCCCATCACACACTCCCGCGGTCAGACACATGGTGAAACTCCCTCCACACCGTCCCATCACACACTCCCGGGGTCAGACACAGAGTGAATCTCCCTCCACACCGGACCATCACACATTCCCGGGGTCAGACACAGAGTGAATCTCCCTCCCCACCGTCCCATCACACACTCCCGGGGTCAGACACAGAGTGAATCTCCCTCCACACGGTCCCATCACACCCTCCCGGGGTCAGAAACAGAATGATTCTCCCTCCACAACTTCCCATCACACACTCCCGCGGTCAGACACATGGTGAACCTCCCTCCACACCTTCCCATCACACACTCCCGGGGTCAGACACAGAGTGAATCTCCCTCCACACCGTCCCATCACACACTCCCGGGGTCAGACACAGAGTGAATCTCCCTCCACACGGTCTCATCACACACTCCCGGGGTTAGACACAGAGTGAATCTCCCTCCAAACCGTCCCATCACACACTCCCGGGTTAGACACAGAGTGGAGTGCCCTCCAAACGGTCCCATCACACCCTACCGGGGTTAGACACAGAGTGAACATTCCCCCACACCGTTCCATCACACACTCCCGGGGTTAGACACAGAATGGAGTTCCCTCCAAACGGTCCCATCACACCCTCCCGGGGTCAGACACAGAGTGAACGTCACCCCACACCGTTCCATCACACAATCCCGGGGTTAGACACAGAGTGAATCTCCCTCCACACGGTCTCATCACACACTCCCGGGGTGAGACACAGAGTGAATCTCCCTCCACACCGGACCATCACACTCTCCCGGGGTTAGACACAGTGTGGAGTTCCCTCCACACGGTCCCATCACACACCCAGGGTCAGAAACAGAATGATTCTCCCTCCACACCTTCCCATCACACACTCCCGGTGTCAGACACAGAGTGAATCTCCCTCCACACCGTCCCATCACACACTCCCGGGGTCAGACACAGAGTGAATCTCCCTCCACACCGGTCCATCACACACTCCCGGGGTCAGACACATGGTGAAACTCCCTTCACACCGTTCCATCACACACTCCCGCGTTCAGACACATGGTGAATCTCCCTCCACACCGTCCCATCACACACTCCCGGGGTCAGACACAGAGTGAATCTCCCTCCACACTGTCTCATCACACACTCCCGGGGTCAGACACATGGTGCAACTCCCTCCACACTGTCCCATCACACACTCCCGGGGTCAGACACAGAGTGAATCTCCCTCCACACCGGACCATCACACTCACCCGGGGTTTGACACAGTGTGGAGTTCCCTCCAAACGGTCCCATCACACCCTCCCGGTGTCAGACGCATGGTGAAAATCCCTCCACACGGTCTCTTCACACACTCCCGGGGTTAGACACAGAGTGAATCTCCCTTCACACTGTCCCATCACGCACTCCCGTGGTGAGACACAGAGTGAAGCTTCCCCCACACCTTTCCATCACAGACTCCCGGGGTCAGACACATGGTGAAACTCCCTCCACACCGTCCCATCACACACTCCCGGGGTCAGACACAGAGTGAATCTCCCTCCACACGGTCCCATCACACCCTCCCGGGGTCAGAAACAGAATGATTCTCCCTCCACAACTTCCCATCACACACTCCCGCGGTCAGACACATGGTGAAACTCCCTCCACACCGTCCCATCACACACTCCCGGGGTCAGACACAGAGTGAATCTCCCTCCACACCGTTCCATAACACACTCTCGGCGTTCGACACAGAGTGGAGTTCCCTCCAAACGGTCCCATCACACCCTCCCGGTGTCAGACGCATGGTGAAACTCCCTCAACACCTTCCCATCACACACTCCCGGGGTCAGACACAGAGTGAATTTCCCCCCACACCGTTCCATCACACACTCCCGGGGTCAGACACAGAGTGAATCTCCCTCCACACGGTCTCATCACACACTCCCGGGGTTAGACACAGAGTGAATCTCCCTCCAAACCGTCCCATCACACACTCCCGGGTTAGACACAGAGTGGAGTGCCCTCCAAACGGTCCCATCACACCCTCCCGGGGTTAGACACAGAGTGAACATTCCCCCACACCGTTCCATCACACACTCCCGGGGTTAGACACAGAATGGAGTTCCCTCCAAACGGTCCCATCACACACTCCCGGGGTCAGACACAGAGTGAACGTCCCCCCACACCGTTCCATCACACACTCCCGGGGTTAGACACAGAATGGTGTTCCCTCCAGAAGGTCCCATCACACCCTCCCGGTGTCAGACGCATGGTGAAAATCCCTCCACACGGTCTCATCACACACTCCCGGGGTTAGACACAGAGTGAATCTCCCTCCACACCGGACCATCACACTCTCCCGGGGTTAGACACAGAGTGGAGTTCCAACCACACGGTCCCATCACACCCTCCCGGGAACCGATACAGAATGATTCTCCCTCCAGGCAGTTGCATCACACACTTCCGGGGTCAGACACAGAGTGAAACTCCCTCCACACCGTCCCATCATACACTTCCGGGGTCAGACACAGAGTGAAGCTCCCTGCAAACCGTCCCATCACAAACCGCCTTGTGTCAGACAAATGGTGAAGATCCATCCCCAGCATCCCATTGCTCACTCCCGGTGTCAGACAGAGGGTGTAACTTCCTCCATACCGTCCCATCACACACTCCCGGGATCAGAATCATGTTGAAGCTTCCCCCTCACCGTCCCATTCCACATTCCAAAGGTTAGACACATATTGTTGCTCCGCATACACTCCTCGGTTCAGACATATAGTGAATTTCCGTCCGCATTTTCCCATCCCACAATTCCGCTGTCAGACACAGAGTGAATCTCCCTCCAAACCGTCCCATTACACACTCCCGGGGTCAGACACAGAGTGAATCTCCCTCCACACCGTCCCATCACACACACCCGGGGTCAGACACAGAGTGAATCTCCCTCTAAAGCGTCCAATTACACACACCCGGGACCAGAGAAGCATTGGACCTCACTCCCTACTGTCTCGTCACACACTCCCGGAGTCAGACACATGGTGAATCTCCCTCCATGCCGTCCCATTAAACACTACCGGTTTCAGACAGCGAGTTTAACTGCCTCCATTTGCCTCATCGAAAACGGTAAAAGCACAGAGAGGACGGAGTACATTTTAAGTGGGGAACGACAAATTATGAGGCTATAAACTTAGAACATGCGTGTGTGAATTCGGATGATGTTTCTGCAGGGAAATGTACTATGGGCATTTGTTCGATGTTTAGGGATCTTTTGCAGGATATTAGGGTTAAATTTGTTCCGATGAGGAAGATGAAGAATGGTAGAGTGAAGGCACGATGGTGACAAGCGCGGTGGAGAATCTAGTCAGGTGGAAGTAGGCAGCATACATGAGGTTTAGGAAGCAGGGATCAGATGGGTTTATTGAGGAATATTGGGTAGCAGGAACGGAGCTTATGAAGGAACTGAGGAGAGCAAGAAGGGTGTATGAGAAGGCCTTGGCGAGCAGGGTAAAGGAAAACCCCAAGGAATTCTTCACTTATGTGAAGAACAAAAAGATGAGAGGAGTGAAGATAGGACCGATTAGAGACGAAGGTGGGAAGATGTGCCTGGAGGCTGTGGAATAGAGTGAGGTCCTCAATAATTACGTGTCTTCGGTATTCACTAATGTGAGGGAACTTTGTCCGCTGAGGACAATATGAGTGAGGTTGATGTTTGGAGCACATTGACATTAAGGGAGAGTAGGGGTTGGTGTTGTTAAGACAATATAGAGTGGATAATTCCGCGGGGCCTGAAGGAATAGGCTCCAGGCGGAAGCATTGGAAAGTGTACAGAGGAGATTTACCAGGATGCTGCCTGGTTTAGAGAGTATGCATTATGAGCAGAGATTAAGGGAGCTCGGGCTTTACTGTCTGGACAGAAGTAGGATAAGAGGGGACCTGTTTAGAGGTGTACAAGATATTAAGAGGAAAAGATAGAGTGGATAGCCAGCGCCCAGTTCACCACTGCTCAATACAAGAGGACATGGGTTTCAGGTAAGGGGATCAAAGTTCAATGGGGATATTAGAGGAAAGTTTTATACTCAGAGCGTGGTTGGTACGTGGAATGCACTGCCTGCGTCTGTGGTGGAGACACATACTCTCGTGAAAATTAACAGACTACTAGGCAGCTATTTGGGGGAATTTAAGGTGACGTTTTAAATGGGAGCATGGTATAACGGTCGGGACTACATTGTGGGTTGAAGGGCCTGTAATGTGCGGTATTGTTTTCCATTCTGAGTTCTGTACCGTCCCATCACACACTCTCGGGGTCAGACACGTGGTCAACTCCTTGCACAACGTTGGTGTTACTGCTGCTCACTTCCACCGGATATCGATATCTCGCTTCTCAGCTTCTCTACGTCTCTGTGTGTACAGGCCGGTCGTGTGGTTTCACACCATTTCCTCCCTGTGACTGCAAACTCACCACCTGTCCAAGGCCATCTTTCCACTCCCCCACCCTCCTCTGTTCTATCTCTGGTCTCACAAAATAATTATCTCTGTGTTTTGGGAGCTTGACTCTGTGTCTGATCCCGGAAAGGTGTTTTGGGAGAGTGTCGTTAGGAAATTCTATGTATGTCTGCCAACAGGATAACTTTATGGAAGAGTGCATACTGAGCTTCACTCTGTCTCTACCCGCCGAGTGTGGGTGATCAGACTGTTCGGAGTGATCTACACTTTACACCGGACGCCTTATATGTGTGATGGGCATGAGTGAAGTGATCCCCATTCTGTGTCTGACTACCCGCAGATATAATTGACTCTGAGGAGACAGCTTCACTGTCTAATTTCCTACTTTTCAGAGCAGACGATGGGGCGAAGCAGCTTTGTTCTAACTCTGCTCCAAAGCGTCCTGAAATGAATTCAAATGAGGAATTGAGATGTGTGATATTTTCACAGCAGAGTTAGACTCCGTCCACTCCATTCAGTTTCATACTTCGGGGTTCAGAAACACTGAGGAGCTTTCTCCACACCGTCCTATCACACACTTCCTGGGTCAGACAGAGAGTGAATCTACCCCGCAGCGTCCCATCACAAACTCCCGGGGTCAGACACAGAGTGAATCTCCCCCCGCACCGTCACATCACACACTCCCGGTGTCAGACAGAGTGAATCTCCCCCCACACCGACCCAGCACACATTCCCGGGGTCAGACAGAGTGAATCTCCCTCCACACCGTTCCATCACACATTTCCGATGTCAGACACACAGTGAATATCCCTCCACATCGTCTCATCAAACTATACCGGGGTCAGACACAGAGTGAATCTCCCTCCACACCGTCCCATCACACACTCCCTGTGTCAGACAGAGTGAATCTCCCCCCACACGGACCCAGCACACATTCCCGGTGTCAGACAGAGTGAATCTCCCTCCACAACGTTCCATCACACATTTCCGATGTCAGACACACAGTGAATATCCCTCCACATCGTCTCATCAAACTATACCGGGGTCAGACACAGAGTGAATCTCCCCCCACACGGTCCCATCACACATTTCCGGTGTCAGACACAGAGTGAATATCCCTCCACATCGTCTCATCACACTCTCCCGGGGTTAGAAACAGAGTGAATCTCGCCCCACACCGCCTCATCCCACTATACCGGGGTCAGACACAGAGTGAATCTCCCTCCACACCGTCCCACGACGCACCTCCGGGGTCAGACACAGGGTGAATCTCCCTACACACCGTCCCATCACACACTCCCGGGGTCAGACACAGAATGGAGTTCCCTCCAAACGGACCCATCACACCCTCCCGGGGTCAGACACAGAGTGAACGTCCCCCCACACCGTTCCATCACACACTCCCGGGGTCAGACACATGGTGAAACTCCCTCCACACCGTCCCATCACACACTCCCGGGGTCAGACATAGAGTGAACCTCCCCCCACACTGTTCCATCACACACTCCCGGGGTTAGACACAGAATGGATTTCCCTCCAAACGGTCCCATCACACCCTCCCGGGGTCAGACACAGAGTGAATATCCCTCCACATCGTCTCATCACACTATACCGGGGTCAGACACAGAGTGAACTCCCCCCACACCGTCCCATCACACATGTCCGGTGTCAGACACAGAGTGAATCTCCCTCCACACCGTCCCATCAAATACTCCCGGGGTCGGGCACTGAGTGAATCTCCCTCCACACCGTCCCATCAGACATTCCCGGTGTTAGACACAGAGTGAATCTCCCTCCACACCCTCCCATCACACACTCCCGGGGTCAGACACATGGTGAAACTCCCTCCACACCGTCCCATCACACACTCCCGGGGTGAGACATAGAGTGAACCTCCCCCCACACTGTTCCATCACACACTCCCGGGGTTAGACACAGAATGGAGTTCCCTCCAAACGGTCCCATCACACCCTCCCGGTGTCAGACGCATGGTGAAAATCCCTCCACACGGTCTCATCACACACTCCCGGGGTTAGACACAGAGTGAATCTCCCTCCACACCGTCCCATCACGCACTACCGGGGTGATACACGGAGTGAATCTCCCTCCACACCGTCCCATCACACACTCCCGGGATTAGACACAGAGTGAATCTCCCTCCACACCGTCCCATCACGCACTCCCGGGGTTAGACACAGAGTGAATCTCCCTCCACACTGTCCCATCACGCACTCCCGGGGTGAGGCACAGAGTGAAGCTTCCCCCACACCTTTCCATCACAGACTCCCGGGGTCAGACACAGAGTGAAACTCCCTCCACAC
The DNA here is from genome assembly GCF_048418815.1 of Hemitrygon akajei. Lineage (NCBI taxonomy): Eukaryota > Metazoa > Chordata > Chondrichthyes > Myliobatiformes > Dasyatidae > Hemitrygon > Hemitrygon akajei. The sequence goes on from NW_027331929.1 coordinate 7,918,592, forward strand.
GGTCTCATCACACACTCCCGGGGTTAGACACAGAGTGAATCTCCCTCCACACCGGACCATCACACTCTCCCGGGGTTAGACACAGTGTGGAGTTCCCTCCACACGGTCCCATCACACCCTCCCGGGGTCAGAAACAGAACGATTCTCCCTCCACACCTTCCCATCACACACTCCCGGTGTCAGACACAGAGTGAATCTCCCTCCACACCGTCCCATCACACACTCCCGGGGTCAGACACAGAATGGAGTTCCCTCCAAACGGACCCATCACACCCTCCCGGGGTCAGGCACAGAGTGAACCTCCCCCCACACCGTCCCATGACACAGCTCCGGGGTCAGACACAGAGTGAATCTCCCTACACAACGTCCCATGACGCACCTCCGGGGTCAGACCCAGGGTGAATCTCCCTACACACCGTCCCATCACACACTCCCGGGGTCAGACACAGAATGGAGTTCCCTCCAAACGGACCCATCACACGCTCCCGGGGTCAGACACATGGTGAATCTCCCTCCACACCGTCCCATCACACACTCCCGGGGTCAGACACAGAGTGAATCTCCCTCCACACGGTCTCATCACACACTCCCGGGGTCAGACAGAGGTTGAATCTCCCTACACACCGTCCCATCACACACTCCCGGGGTCAGACACAGAATGGAGTTCCCACCAAACGGACCCATCACACCCTCCCGGGGTCAGACACAGAGTGAATCTCCCTCCACACCGTCCCATGACACAGCTCCGGGGTCAGACACAGAGTGAATCTCCCTCCACACCGTCCCATCACACGCTCCCGGGGCCAGACACAGAGTGAATCTCCCTCCACACCGTCCCATGACGCACCTCCGGGGTCAGACACAGGGTGAATCTCCCTACACACCGTCCCATCACACACTCCCGGGGTCAGACACAGAATGGAGTTCCCTCCAAACGGACCCATCACACCCTCCCGGGGTCAGACACAGAGTGAACCTCCCCCCACACCGTTCCATCACACACTTCCGGGGTCAGACACATGGTGAAACTCCCTCCACACCGTCCCATCACACATGTCCGGTGTCAGACACAGAGTGAATCTCCCTCTACACCGTCCCATCAAATACTCCCGGGGTCGGGCACTGAGTGAATCTCCCTCTACACCGTCCCATCAGACTTTCCCGGTGTTAGACACAGAGTGAATCTCCCTCCTCACCCTCCCATCACACACTCCCGGGGTCAGACACAGAGTGAATCTCCCTCCACACTGTCCCATCACGCACTCCCGTGGTGAGACACAGAGTGAAGCTTCCTCCACACCTTTCCATCACACACTCCCGGGGTCAGACACAGAGTGAATCTCCCTCCACACGGTCCCATCACTCCCTCCCGGGGTCAGAAACAGAATGATTCTCCCTCCACAACTTCCCATCACACACTCCCGCGGTCAGACACATGGTGAAACTCCCTCCACACCGTCCCATCACACACTCCCGGGGTCAGACACAGAGTGAATCTCCCTCCACACCGGACCATCACACATTCCCGGGGTCAGACACAGAGTGAATCTCCCTCCCCACCGTCCCATCACACACTCCCGGGGTCAGACACAGAGTGAATCTCCCTCCACACGGTCCCATCACACCCTCCCGGGGTCAGAAACAGAATGATTCTCCCTCCACAACTTCCCATCACACACTCCCGCGGTCAGACACATGGTGAACCTCCCTCCACACCTTCCCATCACACACTCCCGGGGTCAGACACAGAGTGAATCTCCCTCCACACCGTCCCATCACACACTCCCGGGGTCAGACACAGAGTGAATCTCCCTCCACACGGTCTCATCACACACTCCCGGGGTTAGACACAGAGTGAATCTCCCTCCAAACCGTCCCATCACACACTCCCGGGTTAGACACAGAGTGGAGTGCCCTCCAAACGGTCCCATCACACCCTACCGGGGTTAGACACAGAGTGAACATTCCCCCACACCGTTCCATCACACACTCCCGGGGTTAGACACAGAATGGAGTTCCCTCCAAACGGTCCCATCACACCCTCCCGGGGTCAGACACAGAGTGAACGTCACCCCACACCGTTCCATCACACAATCCCGGGGTTAGACACAGAGTGAATCTCCCTCCACACGGTCTCATCACACACTCCCGGGGTGAGACACAGAGTGAATCTCCCTCCACACCGGACCATCACACTCTCCCGGGGTTAGACACAGTGTGGAGTTCCCTCCACACGGTCCCATCACACACCCAGGGTCAGAAACAGAATGATTCTCCCTCCACAGCTTCCCATCACACACTCCCGGTGTCAGACACAGAGTGAATCTCCCTCCACACCGTCCCATCACACACTCCCGGGGTCAGACACAGAGTGAATCTCCCTCCACACCGGTCCATCACACACTCCCGGGGTCAGACACATGGTGAAACTCCCTTCACACCGTTCCATCACACACTCCCGCGTTCAGACACATGGTGAATCTCCCTCCACACCGTCCCATCACACACTCCCGGGGTCAGACACAGAGTGAATCTCCCTCCACACTGTCTCATCACACACTCCCGGGGTCAGACACATGGTGCAACTCCCTCCACACTGTCCCATCACACACTCCCGGGGTCAGACACAGAGTGAATCTCCCTCCACACCGGACCATCACACTCACCCGGGGTTTGACACAGTGTGGAGTTCCCTCCAAACGGTCCCATCACACCCTCCCGGTGTCAGACGCATGGTGAAAATCCCTCCACACGGTCTCTTCACACACTCCCGGGGTTAGACACAGAGTGAATCTCCCTTCACACTGTCCCATCACGCACTCCCGTGGTGAGACACAGAGTGAAGCTTCCCCCACACCTTTCCATCACAGACTCCCGGGGTCAGACACATGGTGAAACTCCCTCCACACCGTCCCATCACACACTCCCGGGGTCAGACACAGAGTGAATCTCCCTCCACACGGTCCCATCACACCCTCCCGGGGTCAGAAACAGAATGATTCTCCCTCCACAACTTCCCATCACACACTCCCGCGGTCAGACACATGGTGAAACTCCCTCCACACCGTCCCATCACACACTCCCGGGGTCAGACACAGAGTGAATCTCCCTCCACACCGTTCCATAACACACTCTCGGCGTTCGACACAGAGTGGAGTTCCCTCCAAACGGTCCCATCACACCCTCCCGGTGTCAGACGCATGGTGAAACTCCCTCAACACCTTCCCATCACACACTCCCGGGGTCAGACACAGAGTGAATTTCCCCCCACACCGTTCCATCACACACTCCCGGGGTCAGACACAGAGTGAATCTCCCTCCACACGGTCTCATCACACACTCCCGGGGTTAGACACAGAGTGAATCTCCCTCCAAACCGTCCCATCACACACTCCCGGGTTAGACACAGAGTGGAGTGCCCTCCAAACGGTCCCATCACACCCTCCCGGGGTTAGACACAGAGTGAACATTCCCCCACACCGTTCCATCACACACTCCCGGGGTTAGACACAGAATGGAGTTCCCTCCAAACGGTCCCATCACACACTCCCGGGGTCAGACACAGAGTGAACGTCCCCCCACACCGTTCCATCACACACTCCCGGGGTTAGACACAGAATGGTGTTCCCTCCAGAAGGTCCCATCACACCCTCCCGGTGTCAGACGCATGGTGAAAATCCCTCCACACGGTCTCATCACACACTCCCGGGGTTAGACACAGAGTGAATCTCCCTCCACACCGGACCATCACACTCTCCCGGGGTTAGACACAGAGTGGAGTTCCAACCACACGGTCCCATCACACCCTCCCGGGAACCGATACAGAATGATTCTCCCTCCAGGCAGTTGCATCACACACTTCCGGGGTCAGACACAGAGTGAAACTCCCTCCACACCGTCCCATCATACACTTCCGGGGTCAGACACAGAGTGAAGCTCCCTGCAAACCGTCCCATCACAAACCGCCTTGTGTCAGACAAATGGTGAAGATCCATCCCCAGCATCCCATTGCTCACTCCCGGTGTCAGACAGAGGGTGTAACTTCCTCCATACCGTCCCATCACACACTCCCGGGATCAGAATCATGTTGAAGCTTCCCCCTCACCGTCCCATTCCACATTCCAAAGGTTAGACACATATTGTTGCTCCGCATACACTCCTCGGTTCAGACATATAGTGAATTTCCGTCCGCATTTTCCCATCCCACAATTCCGCTGTCAGACACAGAGTGAATCTCCCTCCAAACCGTCCCATTACACACTCCCGGGGTCAGACACAGAGTGAATCTCCCTCCACACCGTCCCATCACACACACCCGGGGTCAGACACAGAGTGAATCTCCCTCTAAAGCGTCCAATTACACACACCCGGGACCAGAGAAGCATTGGACCTCACTCCCTACTGTCTCGTCACACACTCCCGGAGTCAGACACATGGTGAATCTCCCTCCATGCCGTCCCATTAAACACTACCGGTTTCAGACAGCGAGTTTAACTGCCTCCATTTGCCTCATCGAAAACGGTAAAAGCACAGAGAGGACGGAGTACATTTTAAGTGGGGAACGACAAATTATGAGGCTATAAACTTAGAACATGCGTGTGTGAATTCGGATGATGTTTCTGCAGGGAAATGTACTATGGGCATTTGTTCGATGTTTAGGGATCTTTTGCAGGATATTAGGGTTAAATTTGTTCCGATGAGGAAGATGAAGAATGGTAGAGTGAAGGCACGATGGTGACAAGCGCGGTGGAGAATCTAGTCAGGTGGAAGTAGGCAGCATACATGAGGTTTAGGAAGCAGGGATCAGATGGGTTTATTGAGGAATATTGGGTAGCAGGAACGGAGCTTATGAAGGAACTGAGGAGAGCAAGAAGGGTGTATGAGAAGGCCTTGGCGAGCAGGGTAAAGGAAAACCCCAAGGAATTCTTCACTTATGTGAAGAACAAAAAGATGAGAGGAGTGAAGATAGGACCGATTAGAGACGAAGGTGGGAAGATGTGCCTGGAGGCTGTGGAATAGAGTGAGGTCCTCAATAATTACGTGTCTTCGGTATTCACTAATGTGAGGGAACTTTGTCCGCTGAGGACAATATGAGTGAGGTTGATGTTTGGAGCACATTGACATTAAGGGAGAGTAGGGGTTGGTGTTGTTAAGACAATATAGAGTGGATAATTCCGCGGGGCCTGAAGGAATAGGCTCCAGGCGGAAGCATTGGAAAGTGTACAGAGGAGATTTACCAGGATGCTGCCTGGTTTAGAGAGTATGCATTATGAGCAGAGATTAAGGGAGCTCGGGCTTTACTGTCTGGACAGAAGTAGGATAAGAGGGGACCTGTTTAGAGGTGTACAAGATATTAAGAGGAAAAGATAGAGTGGATAGCCAGCGCCCAGTTCACCACTGCTCAATACAAGAGGACATGGGTTTCAGGTAAGGGGATCAAAGTTCAATGGGGATATTAGAGGAAAGTTTTATACTCAGAGCGTGGTTGGTACGTGGAATGCACTGCCTGCGTCTGTGGTGGAGACACATACTCTCGTGAAAATTAACAGACTACTAGGCAGCTATTTGGGGGAATTTAAGGTGACGTTTTAAATGGGAGCATGGTATAACGGTCGGGACTACATTGTGGGTTGAAGGGCCTGTAATGTGCGGTATTGTTTTCCATTCTGAGTTCTGTACCGTCCCATCACACACTCTCGGGGTCAGACACGTGGTCAACTCCTTGCACAACGTTGGTGTTACTGCTGCTCACTTCCACCGGATATCGATATCTCGCTTCTCAGCTTCTCTACGTCTCTGTGTGTACAGGCCGGTCGTGTGGTTTCACACCATTTCCTCCCTGTGACTGCAAACTCACCACCTGTCCAAGGCCATCTTTCCACTCCCCCACCCTCCTCTGTTCTATCTCTGGTCTCACAAAATAATTATCTCTGTGTTTTGGGAGCTTGACTCTGTGTCTGATCCCGGAAAGGTGTTTTGGGAGAGTGTCGTTAGGAAATTCTATGTATGTCTGCCAACAGGATAACTTTATGGAAGAGTGCATACTGAGCTTCACTCTGTCTCTACCCGCCGAGTGTGGGTGATCAGACTGTTCGGAGTGATCTACACTTTACACCGGACGCCTTATATGTGTGATGGGCATGAGTGAAGTGATCCCCATTCTGTGTCTGACTACCCGCAGATATAATTGACTCTGAGGAGACAGCTTCACTGTCTAATTTCCTACTTTTCAGAGCAGACGATGGGGCGAAGCAGCTTTGTTCTAACTCTGCTCCAAAGCGTCCTGAAATGAATTCAAATGAGGAATTGAGATGTGTGATATTTTCACAGCAGAGTTAGACTCCGTCCACTCCATTCAGTTTCATACTTCGGGGTTCAGAAACACTGAGGAGCTTTCTCCACACCGTCCTATCACACACTTCCTGGGTCAGACAGAGAGTGAATCTACCCCGCAGCGTCCCATCACAAACTCCCGGGGTCAGACACAGAGTGAATCTCCCCCCGCACCGTCACATCACACACTCCCGGTGTCAGACAGAGTGAATCTCCCCCCACACCGACCCAGCACACATTCCCGGGGTCAGACAGAGTGAATCTCCCTCCACACCGTTCCATCACACATTTCCGATGTCAGACACACAGTGAATATCCCTCCACATCGTCTCATCAAACTATACCGGGGTCAGACACAGAGTGAATCTCCCTCCACACCGTCCCATCACACACTCCCTGTGTCAGACAGAGTGAATCTCCCCCCACACGGACCCAGCACACATTCCCGGTGTCAGACAGAGTGAATCTCCCTCCACAACGTTCCATCACACATTTCCGATGTCAGACACACAGTGAATATCCCTCCACATCGTCTCATCAAACTATACCGGGGTCAGACACAGAGTGAATCTCCCCCCACACGGTCCCATCACACATTTCCGGTGTCAGACACAGAGTGAATATCCCTCCACATCGTCTCATCACACTCTCCCGGGGTTAGAAACAGAGTGAATCTCGCCCCACACCGCCTCATCCCACTATACCGGGGTCAGACACAGAGTGAATCTCCCTCCACACCGTCCCACGACGCACCTCCGGGGTCAGACACAGGGTGAATCTCCCTACACACCGTCCCATCACACACTCCCGGGGTCAGACACAGAATGGAGTTCCCTCCAAACGGACCCATCACACCCTCCCGGGGTCAGACACAGAGTGAACGTCCCCCCACACCGTTCCATCACACACTCCCGGGGTCAGACACATGGTGAAACTCCCTCCACACCGTCCCATCACACACTCCCGGGGTCAGACATAGAGTGAACCTCCCCCCACACTGTTCCATCACACACTCCCGGGGTTAGACACAGAATGGATTTCCCTCCAAACGGTCCCATCACACCCTCCCGGGGTCAGACACAGAGTGAATATCCCTCCACATCGTCTCATCACACTATACCGGGGTCAGACACAGAGTGAACTCCCCCCACACCGTCCCATCACACATGTCCGGTGTCAGACACAGAGTGAATCTCCCTCCACACCGTCCCATCAAATACTCCCGGGGTCGGGCACTGAGTGAATCTCCCTCCACACCGTCCCATCAGACATTCCCGGTGTTAGACACAGAGTGAATCTCCCTCCACACCCTCCCATCACACACTCCCGTGGTCAGACACATGGTGAAACTCCCTCCACACCGTCCCATCACACACTCCCGGGGTGAGACATAGAGTGAACCTCCCCCCACACTGTTCCATCACACACTCCCGGGGTTAGACACAGAATGGAGTTCCCTCCAAACGGTCCCATCACACCCTCCCGGTGTCAGACGCATGGTGAAAATCCCTCCACACGGTCTCATCACACACTCCCGGGGTTAGACACAGAGTGAATCTCCCTCCACACCGTCCCATCACGCACTACCGGGGTGATACACGGAGTGAATCTCCCTCCACACCGTCCCATCACACACTCCCGGGATTAGACACAGAGTGAATCTCCCTCCACACCGTCCCATCACGCACTCCCGGGGTTAGACACAGAGTGAATCTCCCTCCACACTGTCCCATCACGCACTCCCGGGGTGAGGCACAGAGTGAAGCTTCCCCCACACCTTTCCATCACAGACTCCCGGGGTCAGACACAGAGTGAAACTCCCTCCACACCTTCCCATCTCACACTCCCGCGGTCAGACACAGAGAGAATCACCCTCCACACGGTCTCATCACACACTCCCGGGGTTAGACACAGTGTGAATCTCCCTCCACACCGGACCATCACACTCTCCCGGGGTTAGACACAGTGTGGAGTTCCCTCCACACGGTCCCATCACACCCTCCCGGGGTCAGAAACAGAATGATTCTCCCTCCACACCTTCCCATCACACACTTCCGGTGTCAGACACAGAGTGAATCTCCCTCCACACCGGTCCATCACACACTCCCGGGGTCAGACACATGGTGAAACTCCCTTCACACCGTTCCATCACACACTCCCGCGTTCAGACACATGGTGAATCTCCCTCCACACCGTCCCATCACACACTACCGGGGTCAGACACAGAGTGAATCTCCCTCCACACTGTCTCATCACACACTCCCGGGGTCAGACACAGGGTGAATCTCCCTACACACCGTCGCATCACACACTCCCGGGGTCAGACAAAGAATGGAGTTCCCTCCAAACGGACCCATCACACCCTCCCGGGGTCAGACACAGAGTGAACATCCCCCCACACCGTCCCATGACACAACTCCGGGGTCAGACACAGAGTGAATCTCCCTCCACACCGTCCCATGACGCATCTCCGGGGTCAGACACAGGGTGAATCTCCCTACACACCGTCCCATCACACACTGCCGGGGTCAGACACAGAATGGAGTTCCCTCCAAAAGGACCCATCACACCCTCCCGGGGTCAGACACATGGTGAATCTCCCTCCACACCGTCCCATCACACACTCCCGGGGTCAGACACAGAGTGAATCTCCCTCCACACGGTCTCATCACACACTCCGGGGTCAGACACAGGGTGAATCTCCCTACACACCGTCCCATCACACACTCCCGGGTTCAGACACAGAATGGAGTTCCCACCAAACGGACCCATCACACCCTCCCGGGGTCAGACTCAGAGTGAATCTCCCTCCACACCGTCCCATGACGCACCTCCGGGGTCAGACACAGTGTGAACCTCCCCCCACACCGTTCCATCACACCCTCCCGGGGTCAGACATAGAGTGAACCTCCCCCCACACTGTTCCATCACACACTCCCGGGGTTAGACACAGAATGGAGTTCCCTCCAAACGGTCCCATCACACCCTCCCGGGGTCAGACACAGAGTGAATATCCCTCCACATCGTCTCATCACACTATACCGGGGTCAGACACAGAGTGAACGCCCCCCACACCGTCCCATGACACAGCTCCGGGGTCAGACACAGAGTGAATCTCCCTCCACACCGTCCCATGACGCACCTCCGGGGTCAGACACAGGGTGAATCTCCCTACACACCGTCCCATCACACACTGCCGGCGTCAGACACAGAATGGAGTTCCCTCCAAACGGACCCATCACACCCTCCCGGGGTCAGACACATTGTGAATCTCCCTCCACACCGTCCCATCACACACTCCCGGGGTCAGACACAGAGTGAATCTCCCTCCACACGGTCTCATCACACACTCCCGGGGTCAGACACAGGGTGAATCTCCCTACACACCGTCCCATCACACACTCCCGGGTTCAGACACAGAATGGAGTTCCCACCAAACGGACCCATCACACCCTCCCGGGGTCAGACACAGAGTGAATCTCCCTCCATACCGTCCCATGACGCACCTCCGGGGTCAGACACAGTGTGAATCTCACTACACACCGTCCCATCACACACTCCCGGGGTCAGACACAGAATGGAGTTCCCTCCAAACGGACCCATCACACCCTCCCGGGGTCAGACACAGAGTGAACCTCCCCCCACACCGTTCCATCACACCCTCCCGGGGTCAGACATAGAGTGAACTTCCCCCCACACTGTTCCATCACACACTCCCGGGGTTAGACACAGAATGGAGTTCCCTCCAAACGGTCCCATCACACCCTCCCGGGGTCAGACACAGAGTGAATATCCTTCCACATCGTCTCATCACACTATACCGGGGTCAGACACAGAGTGAACTCCCCCCACACCGTCCCATCACACATGTCCGGTGTCAGACACAGAGTGAATCTCCCTCCACACCGTCCCATCAAATACTCCCGGGGTCGGGCACTGAGTGAATCTCCCTCCACACCGTCCCATCAGACATTCCCGGTGTTAGACACAGAGTGAATCTCCCTCCACACCCTCGCATCACACACTCCCGGGGTCAGACACATGGTGAAACTCCCTCCACACCGTCCCATCACACACTCCCGGTGTCAGACATAGAGTGAACCTCCCCCCACACTGTTCCATCACACACTCCCGGGGTTAGACTCAGAATGGAGTTCCCTCCAAACGGTCCCATCACACCCTCCCGGTGTCAGACACATGGTGAAACTCCCTCCACACCGTTCCATCACACACTCCCGGGGTCAGACACAGAGTGAATCTCCCTCCACACCGTCCCATGACACAGCTCCGGGGTCAGACACAGAGTGAATCTCCCTCCACACCTTCCCATCACACGCTCCCGGGGCCAGACACAGAATGGAGTTCCCTCCAAACGGACCCATCACACCCTCCCGGGGTCAGACACATGGTGAATCTCCCTCCACACCGTCCCATCACACACTCCCGCGGTCAGACACAGAGTGAATCTCCCTCCACACGGTCTCATCACACACTCCCGGGGTCAGACACAGGGTGAATCTCCCTACACACCGTCCCATCACACACTCCCGGGTTCAGACACAGAATGGAGTTCCCTCCAAACGGTCCCATCACACCCTCCCGGGGTCAGACACAGAGTGAATCTCCCTCCACATCGTCTCATCACACTATACCGGGGTCAGACACAGAGTGAACTCCCCCCACACCGTCCCATCACACATGTCCGGTGTCAGACACAGAGTGAATCTCCCTCCACACCGTCCCATCAAATACTCCCGGGGTCGGGCACTGAGTGAATCTCCCTCCACACCGTCCCATCAGACATTCCCGGTGCTAGACACAGAGTGAATCTCCCTCCACACCCTCCCATCACACACTCCCGGGGTCAGACACATGGTGAAACTCCCTCCACACCGTCCCATCACACACTACCGGGGTCAGACATAGAGTGAACCTCCCCCCACACTGTTCAATCACACACTCCCGGGGTTAGACACAGAATAGAGTTCCCTCTAAACGGTCCCATCACACCCTCCCGGTGTCAGACGCATGGTGAAAATCCCTCCACACGGTCTCATCACACACTCCCGCGGTTAGACACAGAGTGAATCTCCCTCCACACTGTCCCATCACGCACTCCCGGGGTGAGACACAGAGTTTAGCTTCCCCCACAGCTTTCCATCACAGACTCCCGGGGTCAGACACATGGTGAAACTCCCTCCACACCGTCCCATCACACACTCCCGGGGTCAGACACAGAGTGAATCTCCCTCCACACGGTCCCATCACACCATCCCGGGGTCAGAAACAGAATGATTCTCCCTCCAAACGGACCCATCACACCCTCCCGGTGTCAGACACAGAGTGAACCTCCACCCACACCGTTCCATCACACACTCCCGGGGTCAGACATAGAGTGAACCTCCCCCCACACTGTTCCATCACACACTCCCGGGGTTAGACACAGAATGGAGTTCCCTCCAAACGGTCCCATCACACCCTCCCGGGGTCAGACACAGAGTGAATCTCCCTCCACACCGTCCCATCACACACTCCCGGGGTCAGACACAGAGTGAATCTCCCTCCACACTGTCTTATCACACACTCCCGGGGTCAGACACAGGGTGAATCTCCCTACACACCGTCCCATCACACACTCCCGGGATCAGACACATGGTGAAACTCCCTCCACACCGTCCCATCACACACTCCCGGGGTCAGACATAGAGTGAACCTCCCCCCACACTGTTCCATCACACACTCCCGGGGTTAGACACAGAATGGAGTTCCCTCCAAACGGTCCCATCACACCCTCCCGGTGTCAGACGCATGGTGAAAATCCCTCCACACGGTCTCATCACACACTCCCGGGGTTAGACACAGAGTGAATCTCCCTCCACACTGTCCCATCACGCACTCCCGGGGTGAGACACAGAGTGAAGCTTCCCCCACACCTTTCCATCACACACTCCCGGGGTCAGACACAGAGTGAATCTCCCTCCACACCGTCCCATCACACACTCCCGTGGTCAGACACAGAGTGAATCTCCCCCCGCACTGTTCCATCACACACTCCCGGGGTCAGACACATAGTGAATCTCCCTCCGCACCGTCCCATCACACACTCCCGGGGTCAGACACAGAGTGAATCTCCCTCCGCACCGTCCCATCACACACTCCCGGGGTCAGACACAGAGTGAAGCTCCCGCCACACCTTTCCATCACACACTCCGGGGTCAGACACAGCGTGAATCTCCCTCCACACCGTCCCATCACACACTCCCGTGGTCAGACACAGAGTGAATCTCCCCCCGCACTGTTCCATCACACACTCCCGGGGTCAGACACATAGTGAATCTCCCTCCGCACCGTCCCATCACACACTCCCGGGGTCAGACACAGAGTGAACCTCCCCCCACACTGTTCCATCACACACTCCCGGGGTTAGACACAGAATGGAGTTCCCTCCAAACGGTCCCATCACACCCTCCCGGGGTCAGACACAGAGTGAATATCCCTCCACATAGTCTCATCACACTATACCGGTGTCAGACACAGAGTGAATCTCCCTCCACACCGTCCCATCAAATACTCCCGGGGTCGGGCACTGAGTGAATCTCCCTCCACACCGTCCCATCAGACATTCCCGGTGTTAGACACAGAGTGAATCTCCCTCCACACCCTCGCATCACACACTCCCGGGGTCAGACACATGGTGAAACTCCCTTCAGACCGTTCCATCACACACTCACGCGTTCAGACACATGGTGAACCTCCTTCCACACCGTCCCATCACACACTCCCGGGGTCAGACACAGAGTGAATCTCCCTCCACACTGTCTCATCACACACTCCCGGGGTCAGACACAGGGTGAATCTCCCTACACACCGTCCCATCACACACTCCCGGGGTCAGACACATGGTGAAACACCCTCCACACCGTCCCATCACACACTCCCGGGGTCAGACATAGAGTGAACCTCCCCCCACACTGTTCCATCACACACTCCCGGGGTTAGACACAGAATGGAGTTCCCTCCAAACGGTCCCATCACACCCTCCCGGTGTCAGACGCATGGTGAAAATCCCTCCACACGGTCACATCACACACTCCCGGGGTTAGTCACAGAGAGAATCTCCCTCCAAACCGTCCCATTACACACTCCCGGGGTCAGACACAGAGTGAATCTCCCTCCAAACCGTCCCATTACACACTCCCGGGGTCAGACACAGAGTGAATCTCCCTCCACGCCGTCCCATCACACACACCCGGGGTCAGACACAGAGTGAATCTCCCTCCACACCGTCCCATCACACACACCCGGGGTCAGACACAGAGTGAATCTCCCTCCACACCGTCCCATCACACACACCCGGGGTCAGACACAGAGTGAATCTCCCTCTAAAGCGTCCAATTACACACACCCGGGACCAGAGAAGCATTGGACCTCACTCCCTACTGTCTCGTCACACACTCCCGGAGTCAGACACATGGTGAATCTCCCTCCATGCCGTCCCATTAAACACTACCGGTTTCAGACAGCGAGTTTAACTGCCTCCATTTGCCTCATCGAAAACGGTAAAAGCACAGAGAGGACGGAGTACATTTTAAGTGGGGAACGACAAATTATGAGGCTATAAACTTAGAACATGCGTGTGTGAATTCGGATGATGTTTCTGCAGGGAAATGTACTATGGGCATTTGTTCGATGTTTAGGGATCTTTTGCAGGATATTAGGGTTAAATTTGTTCCGATGAGGAAGATGAAGAATGGTAGAGTGAAGGCACGATGGTGACAAGCGCGATGGAGAATCTAGTCAGGTGGAAGTAGGCAGCATACATGAGGTTTAGGAAGCAGGGATCAGATGGGTCTATTGAGGAATATTGGGTAGCAGGAACGGAGCTTATGAAGGAACTGAGGAGAGCAAGAAGGGTGTATGAGAAGGCCTTGGCGAGCAGGGTAAAGGAAAACCCCAAGGAATTCTTCAATTATGTGAAGAACAAAAAGATGAGAGGAGTGAAGATAGGACCGATTAGAGACGAAGGTGGGAAGATGTGCCTGGAGGCTGTGGAATAGAGTGAGGTCCTCAATAATTACGTGTCTTCGGTTTTCACTAATGTGAGGGAACTTTGTCCGCTGAGGACAATATGAGTGAGGTTGATGTTTGGAGCACATTGATATTAAGGGAGGGTAGGGGTTGGTGTTGTTAAGACAATATAGAGTGGATAATTCCGCGGGGCCTGAAGGAATAGACTCCAGGCGGAAGCATTGGAAAGTTTACAGAGGAGATTTACCAGGATGCTCTACCTGGTTTAGAGAGTATGCATTATGAGCAGAGATTACGGGAGCTCGGGCTTTACTGTCTGGACAGAAGTCGGATGAGAGGGGACCTGTTTAGAGGTGTACAAGATATTAAGAGGAAAAGGTAGAGTGGATAGCCAGCGCCCAGTTCACCACTGCTCAATACAAGAGGACATGGGTTTCAGGATCAAAGTTCAAGGGGGATATTAGAGGAAGGTTTTATACTCAGAGCGTGGTTGGTACGTGGAATGCACTGCCTGAGTCTGTGGTGGAGACACATACTCTCGTGAAAATTAACAGACTACTAGGCAGCTATTTGGGGGAATTTAAGGTGAGGTTTTATATGGGAGCAGGGTATAACGGTCGGGACAACATTGTGGGCCGAAGGGCCTGTAATGTGCGGTATTGTTTTCCATTCTGAGTTCTGTACCGTTCAATCAGACACTCTCGGGGTCAGACACGTGGTCAACTCCTTGCACAACGTTGGTGTTACTGCTGCTCACTTCCACCGGATATCGATTTCTCGCTTCTCAGCTTCTCTACGTCTCTGTGAGTACAGGCGTGTGGTTTCACAACATTTCCTCCCTGTGACTGCAAACTCACCACCTGTCCAAGGCCATCTTTCCACTCCCCCATCCTCCTCTGTTCTATCTCTGGTCTCACAAAATAATTATCTCTGAGACAGACACACTGTTGGAGTCTACAGGAACGCTGAAAAACTGGTGATTGGTGAGAGGGAGAGAGGGAGTGAAGAGGGAGAATCACTCTGTGTCTGACCCCGGGAGTGTGAAATTGGACGGTGTGGAAGCAACTTTACTCTGTTTTGTAACGCAGTTTCTATGTGCTGCGACTGTGTTTTGGGACCTTGACTCTGTGTCTGATCCCGGGAAGGTGTTTTGGGAGAGTGTCGTTAGGAAACTCTATGTATGTCTGCCAACAGGATAACTATATGGAAGAGTGCATATTGAGCTTCACTCTGTCTCTACCCGCCGAGTGTGGGTGATCGGACTGTTCGGAGTGATCTTCACTTTACACCGGACGCCTTATATGTGTGATGGGCATGAGTGAAGTGATCCCCATTCTGTGTCTGACAACCCGCAGATGTAATTGACTCTGAGGAGACAACTTCACTGTCTAATTTCCTATTTTTCAGAGCAGACGATGGGGCGAAGCAGCTTTGTTCTAAATCTGCTCCAAAGCGTCCTGAAATAAATTCAAATGAGGAATTGTGAATTGTGATATTTTCACAGCAGAGTCAGACTCAGTCCACTCAATTCCGTTTCATACTTCGGGGTTCAGAAACACTGAGAAGCTTTCTCCACACCGTCCTATCACACACTCCCTGGGTCAGACAGAAAGTGAATCTCCCCCCGCAGCGTCCCATCACAAACTCCCGGGGTCAGACACAGAGTGAATCTCCCTCCGCTACGTCCAATCACACACTCCCGGGGTCAGACGCAGAGTGAATCTCCCCCCACACCGACCCAGCACACATTCCCGGGGTCAGACAGAGTGAATCTCCCTCCACACCGTTCCATCACACATTTCCGGTGTCAGACACAGAGTGATATCCCTCCACATCGTCTCATCAAACTACACCGGGGTCAGACACAGAGTGAATTTCCCTCCACACCGTCCCATCACACACTCCCGGTGTCAGACAGAGAGTGAATCCCCCCCGCACCATCCCATCACAAACTCTCGGGGTCAGTCACAGAGTGAATCTCCCCCCACACCGTCCCATCACACATTTCCGGTGACAGACACAGAGTGAATATCCCTCCACATCGTCTCATCACACTATGCCGGGGTCAGACACAGAGTGAATATCCCTCCACATCGTCTCATCTTACCATACCGGGGTCAGACACAGAGTGAATCTCCCTCCACACCGTCCCATCACACACTCCCGGGGTCAGAGTGAATCTCCCTGAACACCTTCCCATCACACACTCCCGGTTCAAACACAGAGCGAATCTCTTTCCACACCGTCCATCACACACTCCCCGGGTCAGAGTGAATCTCCCCCCGCACCGTCCCATCACACAATCCCGGGGACAGATACAGAGTTAATCTCCCCCCGCACCGTACCATCACACACTCCCCGGATCAGACACAGAGTGAATCTCCCGCCACACCGTCCCATCACACATTTCCGGTGTCAGACACAGAGTGATTATCCCTCCACATCGTCTCATCACACTATGCCGGGGTCAGACACAGAGTGAATATCCCTCCACATCGTCTCATCTTACCATACCGGGGTCAGACACAGAGTGAATCTCCCTCCACACCGTCCCGTCATACATTCCCGGTGTCAGACACAGAGTTAATCACCCCCCGCACCGTCCCATCACACACTCCCGGGGTCAGACACAGAGTGAATCTCCCTCCACACTGTCCCATCACACACTCCCGGGGTCAGACACAGAGTGAATCTCCCTCCACACCGTCCCATCACACACTCCCGGGGTCAGACACAGAGTGAATCTCCCTCCACACCGTCCCATCGCACACTACCGGGGTCAGACACAGAGTGAATATCCCTCCACACCGTACCATCACACACTGCCGTGGTCAGACACAGTGTGAATCTCCCTCCACAACGTCCCATCACACACTGCCGTGGTCAGACACAGTGTGAATCTCCCTCCACACCGTACCATCACACACTCCCGGGGTCAGACACAGAGTGAATCTCCCTCCATACCGTCCCATCACACACTACCGGGGTCAGACACAGAGCGAATATCCCTCCACACCGTCCCATCACACACTCCCGGGGTCAGACACAGAGTGAATCTCCCTCCACACCGTCCCATCACACACTACCGGGGTCAGACTCATAGTGAATCTCCCTCCACACCGTCCCATCACACACTCCCGGGGTCAGACACAGAGTGAATCTCCCTCCACACCGTCCCATCACACACTCCAGGGGTCAGACACCGATTGAATGTCCCTCCACACCGTCCCACCACACACTCCCGGAGTCTGACTCATTGTGAAGATCCCTTCACACCGTCCCATCACGCACTCCCGGGGTCAGACACAGAGTGAATCTCCCTCCACACCGTCCCATCACACACTCCCGGGGTCTGACACAGAGTGAATCTCCTTCCACACCGTCCCATCACACACTCCTGGGGTCAGACACCGATTGAATCTCCCTGCGCACCGTCCCATCACACACTCCCGGGGTCTGACACAGAGTGAATCTCCCTCCGCACCGTCCCATCACATACTCCCGGGGTCAGACAAAGAGTGAATCTCCCTCCACACCGTCCCATCACACACTCCCGGGGTTTGACACAGAGTGAATCTCCCTCCACACTGCCCCATCACACACTCCCGGGGTCTGACACAGAGTGAATCTCCCTCCACACTGCCCCATCACACACTCCCGGGGTCTGACACAGAGTGAATCTCCCTCCACACCGTCCCACCGTCTGACATCGTTAGCGTCAGTTCTGCTCAGTTCCACGGATATCAATCTCTCTGTTCTCAACTTTTCAACGT
This sequence comes from Hemitrygon akajei, assembly GCF_048418815.1. Classification (NCBI taxonomy): domain Eukaryota; kingdom Metazoa; phylum Chordata; class Chondrichthyes; order Myliobatiformes; family Dasyatidae; genus Hemitrygon; species Hemitrygon akajei. Next base: position 7,936,726 of record NW_027331929.1, read on the forward strand.
CTCTGTCTGATTTCACACTCCTTTCTCCCAGTGACTGCAAACTCTCCAGCCCCTCCACAGCTTTTACTCCCCTCCCCCTCCATCCACTGTTCTGCCTCTGGTCTCACACACACTTATTATCTCTGAGACAGACAATCTGTTGGAGACTACAGGAACACTGAAGTGCTGGTGATTGGTGAGAGGGAGAGAGGGAATGATGAGGGTGATTCGATCTGTTTCTGAATATGTTATTCTGTTGTCGGACTGTGAGATGGCAGATTAACCGCGGGAGTGAGTCCTGGGACTGTGTGGACGGAGCCTCACTGCTTCTGACCCGTTAAGTCTGTGATGGAACGGTGTTTAGGGAGCTTCTCTCGATGTCTGACCGCGGGGCTGTGTAATGGGACGGATTAGAGTGAGCTTCACTGTGTGTCTGACGACAGGAGTATGGGACGGGACGGTGTGGAGGGAACTTCACTCCGAGTCTGACCACGGAGCAGTGTGATGGGGCGTTGTGTAGGGAGTTTCAATCTGTGTCTGATCCCGGGACTGTGTGACGGGACGGTGTGGAGGGAGATTCACTCTGTGTCTGACCCTGGGAGTGTGTGATGGGATGGTGTGGAGGGAGATTCACTCTGTGTCTGACCCCGGGAGTGTGTGATGGGACGGTGTGGAGGGAGATTCACTCTGTGTCCGAACCAGGAGTGTGTGATGGTACGCTGTGGAGGGAGGTTCACTCTGTTTTCTAGCGCAATTACTATGTGCTGTGACTGTGTTTTTTAGGATCCCGGGAATGTGTTTTGGGTGACTGTTTTGGATACTTTTCTGTATGTCTGCCAACAGGACTATTTGATCGGAGCGTGGAGTGAGAGCCTCACTCTGTCTATAAACCGCCGAGTCTGTGAAATCGGATGGTTCTGGGTGATCACTTTACAACCGAAGCCGTGAATGTGTGATGGGCCGGTGGGAACGATTCCCTTTACTCTGTCTGACTACCGGCGGATGTTATGGACGGTGGGTAGAGAGATTCACTGTTCACTGGTCCTACTTTACAGAGCAGACGATGGGGCGAAGCAGTATTGTTCTAACTCTGTTTCAAAGCGTCTTGAATTAAATTCAAAAGAGGATAAGATATTTGTGATAGATACACACCAGAGTGAACCTCCCTCTTCTCTGTCCAATTACACATCTCAGGGGTCATACACACGGGGTAAAACTGCCGGTTTCAGGCACATGTTCAGTCTCCCACCACACCGTCCCTTCACAAACTCCTGGGGTCAGACACATGGTGAAACACTTTCTACATCGCACAATTACACAGTCCCGGGATCAGACACAGAATATAGTCGCTTCACACTGACCCGTTACACTCTCCTGGGGTCAGACACTGAGTGAATCTCCCTCCACACCGTCCCATCACACACTAACGGGGTCAGTCACACGGAGAAACTCCCACCACACCGTCCATCACACAGATTGAATCTCCCTTTACACCGTTGGATCACACACTTTCATGGTCAGATAGAGTTTAACTCCCTCCATTTGGCTCACGGAAAAGGATAGAATCAGAGAATGGTACCGAAAGACTGGACGGAGGCGAAAGCTGTCCTCTTCTTCTGGATAATTGTCTGGATAATTATAGACCACTGAGTCTGACGTCTGTGGTGGGAAAGTGGTTGGAAAGGATTCTTAGGGAAATAATCTATGGGCATTTAGAGAATCATGCTCTGATCAGGGACGGTCAGCATGGCTTTGGGAAGGGCAGGTCCTGTCCTACAAGCCTGGTAGATTTCTTTATGGAGGTTACCAGGCATATAGATGAGGGTAGTGCAGTGGATGTATTTCTACACGTATTTTAGTGAGGAATTTGACAAGGTTCCACTATGTAGCCATATTCAGATCCATGGGTTCCAGGGAAGTTTGGCCAGGTGGATTCAGAATTGGGTTGACTGCAGAAGGTAGAGGGTCGTGGTGGAGGGAGTACATTCAGATTGGAGGGTTGTGACTAGTGGTGTCCCAAAAGGATCGGTTCTGGAACCTCTACTTTTCGTGATTTTTATTAACGACGTGGATGTGGGGGTAGAAGGATTGTTTGGCAAGTTTGCAGACGATACAAAGGTTGGTGGTGTTGTGGATAGCTTAGACGATTGTCGAAGATTGCAGAGAGACACTGATAGGATGGAGAAGTGGGCTTAGAAGAGGCAGATGGAGTTAAACCCGGAGAAGTGTGAGGTGGTACACTTAGGAAGGACAAACTCCAAGGCAGAGTAGAAAGTAAATGGCAGGATACTTGGAAGGGTGGAGGAGCAGAGGGATCTGGGGGTATATGTCCTCAGATCCCTGAAAGTCGCCTCACATGTGAGCTTTCATAAGCTGATGGACAGACTTTAAGAGACGCTGGGAAGTTAGCCCATACTTGGAGTACTGTGTCCAGTTCTGGTTGCCTCACTATAAGAAAGATGAAGAAGCATTGGAAAGGGTACAAAGGAGATTTACCAGGTTGCAGTATGGTTTAGAGAGTATGCATTATGATCAGAGGTTAAGGGAGCTAGGGTTTTACTCTCTGGAGAGAAGTAAAATGAAAGGAGGCATGATAGAGGTGTACAAGATATTAAGAGGAAAAGATAGAGTGGATAGCCAGAGCCCCTTCCCCAGGGCACCACTGCTCAATACAGGAGGACATGGCTTTAAGTTAAGGGGAGCAAAGTTCAAGGGGGATAGTTGGTGCGTGGAATGCACTGCCTGAGTCAGCGGTGGAGACACATACACTAGTGAAATTTAACAGACTACTAGACAGCTATATGGGGGAATTTAAGGTGGAGTTTTATTATGGAAGCGGGATATAATGGTCGGCAGAACATTGTGGGCCGAAGGTCCAGTGTTGTGCTGTATCATATTTTGTTCTATGTTCTCTACCGTTCAATCACACACTCCCGGGGTCAGACATATGGTCAACTCCTTGCACAATGTTGGAGTTACTGCTGCTCACGTACACCGGATATCGATTTCTCGCTTCTGAGCTTCTCTACGTCTCTGTGTGTACAGGCCGGTCGAGTGGTTTCACACCATTTCCTCCCAGCGACTGGAAACTCCCCACCTGTCCACAACCTCTTTCCACTCACCCTCCCTCCTCTGTTCTATCTCTGGTCTCACATACACATATTATCTCTGACAGACACACTGTTGTGGTCTACAGGAACGCTGAAAAACTGGTGATGGGTGAGAGGGAGAGATGGAGTGAAGTGGGAGATTCACTCTGGGGCTGACCCCGGGAGTGTGAAATTGGACGGTGTGGAAACAACTTTGCTCTTTTTCTAGCGTAGTTAGCATTTGCTGGGAATGTGTTTTGGGACATTGACTCTGTGTCTGATCCCGTGAATGTGTTTTGGGAGAGTGTGTTAGGAACTTCTCTGTATGTCTGACAACAGGACTATTTGATGGGAGAGTGCATAAGGAGCTTCACTGTTTATTTTTACTAATTTTCGGAGCAGACGATGGGGCGAAACAACATTGTTCTAATTCTGTTTCAAAGTGTCTTGAAATAAAGTCAAAAAAGGAAGAGAGATGTGTGATATCTCCACACCAGAGTGAAGCACCCTCCACTCCATCCCATTTCATATATCGGGGGTGAGACACACAGAGAAGCTCCGTCCACACCTTCCTACCACATTCTCTCGGGGTCAGTCTCAGACTGAATCTCCCTCCACACCGTCCCATCATAAACTCCCAGAGTCAGACATATAGTGAATATCCCTGCACACGGATCCGTCACATACTCTCGTTGTCAGACACACACTCCCGGGGTCAGCCACGGAGTGATTATCCCTACATTGCGTTCCATCACACACTCCTGGGGTCAGGCAAATAATCAAGGTCCCTCCACACTGTCCCATCACACACTCCCGGAGTCAAAGAATGAGTGAATCTCCCTCACACCGTCCCATGACACAATCCCGTTAAATGGTTATATGAGTGACAGGACGACGTGGAGGGAGCTTCACTTTGTGTCTGACCCCGGATGTGCATTACGGGACAGTGTGGAAGGAGAATCACTCCGTGGCTGACCCCGGGAGTGTGTGAAGGGACGGTATGGAGGGAGATTCAGTAGGAGTCTGACTACCGAAGAGTCTGATGGGACGTTGTGGAGGGAGCTTCCCTCTGTGTCTGATCCCGGGGCAGGGGGGAAAGGGTGACGCGATGGTGTGGACGAGTTTCACTCTGGGTCTGACCCCGGGAGTGTGGGATGGGACGGTGTGGAGGGAGTTTCACTGTTTGTCTGACCCCGGGGGTGTGTGATGGGACGGTGTGGAGGGAGCTTCACTCTGTGTCTGATACCGGGAGTGTGAGATTGGACGGTGTGGAAGCAATTTTACTCTCTGTCTAACGCAATTACTATGTGTTGGAACTGTGTTTTGGGATCTTGACACTGCGTCTGATCCCGTTAATGTGTTTTGGGAGAGTGTTTTCAGTGTTTGCGAGAGTGTGAGACAGTGAAACTTCACTGTCTGTCTGCCAACAGGACTATTTCATGGGAGAGTGAGAAGAGGATTCACTCATTCTCTAAACCGCCGAGTCTGTGTGATCAGATGGTCCGGACGGATCTTCACTTTACAACCGACGAGGTGAATGTGTGATAGGCAGGTATGAAAGGATCCCCATTCTGTGTCTGACTACGGGCGGATTTCATGGAATATGTGGAGAGAGATTCACTGATCATTGGTCCTATTTTCCAGAGCAGACGATGGGACGAAGCAGCATTGTTCCAAAACTGTCTGATTGTGAAAGAAATTCAGAAGAGGCAAACGGGTGTGTAATATATCCAGACAAGAGCGAAGCCCCTTCCACTCCAACCCATCATATTCTTTGGGGTCAGAAGCACAGAGTAGCTCCCTGCAGGCCGTACCATCAGACATTCCCGGGGTCAGACATATGGTGAAACCCATTCCACACCATCCAATCACATACTCCCGAGGTCAATCACAGAGTGAAACTCCCTGTAAATCGTCCCAGCACACTATCTCGGTGTCAGACACAAGGTGTGCCTCTATCCACTCCGTCCCATTACTCACTTCCGGGGTCATACACAAGGTGTAGATCCCTCCATACTGACTAAACACACTCTCCCGTGTCAGACACAAGTTGAAACTCCCTCCACACCGTCCCATTACAAACTTATGGGGTCAGGCACAATATGAAGCTCCCTCCACACCGAACTATCACATACTCTTGGGGTCAGACACAAGGTGGAGCTCCCTCCACACAGTCCCTCATACATAACCGGGTTCAGTCATACTGAGACGCTCCCTCTACACGGTTGCATCACACACTCCCGGGGTCAGGGAGAGTTTAACTCCCTCAATTCGCCTCATGGAAAAGGATAGAATCAGAGAGGAGATGGAAATTTTTAATTGGGAATCGGCAGATCATGGGGCTGTAAGGTTAGAACTTACGGTGTGAATTGTTTGATGTTTTGCAGTAAACTATACTATGGACATGTGATCGGTGTTTAGAGATCTCTCGGAGGATGTTAGGGTTAAATTTGTCCCGGTGAGGAAGATAAAGAATGATAGGATGAAAAATGACAAGTGCGGTGGAGAATCTAGTCAGGCGGAAGAAGGCAACATACATGAGGTTTAGGGAGGAAGGATCAGATGGGTTTATTGAGGAATATTGTGTAGCATGAAAGAAGAATGGGCTGAGGAGAGCAAGAATGGAACATGAGAAGGCCTTGGAGAGTAGGGTAAAGGAAAACCGCAAGGTATTAATCAATTATGTGAAGAACAAATGGATGAGAGGAATGAAGATATGACCGATTAGAGCTAAAGGTGGGAAGATGTGCATGGAGGCTGTGAAAGTGAGCGAGGTCCTCAATGAATACTTGTCTTCGGTATGATCAAATGAGAGTGAACGATGACGGCGAGGACAATATGAGTGAGGACGATGTTCCGGAGCATGTTGATATTAAGGAAGAGGAGGTGTTGGAGTTTGTAAAATACTAGGAAGGAACGTTCCGCGGGGACTGACGGAATTTTGCCTAGGCTGCTCCACGAGGCGAGGGGAGAGATTGCTGAGCCTCGGCCTATGAACTTTATGTGCTTGTCGACCACGGGAACGGTACCGGAAGGATGGAGGCAGGTGAATGCTGTTCCTTTCTTCACAAATGTTAGTAGGCATAGTTTGGGTAATCATTGACCAGTGAGCCTGACGTAAGTGGTGGGAAAGCTGTTGTAAAACATTCTTAGAGATAGGATCTATGTACATTTAGAGAATCATGATCTGATCAGGGACAGTCAGCATAGCTTTGTTCAGGGCAGGTAGTGTCTAACAAGCCTGATGGAGTTCTTTGAGGAGGTTACCAGGCATATCGATGAGGGTAGTGCAGTGGATGTGATCTGCATGGATTTCAGTAAGGCATTTGACGAGGTTCCACAGGGTAGGTTTATTCAGGAAGTCAGAAGGCATGGGATCCAGGGAAGTCTGGCCAGGTGGATTCAGAATTGGCTTGGCTGTAGAAAGCAGTGTGTTGTGGTGTAGTGAGTACATCCGGATCGGAAGATTGTGACCAGTGGTGTCCTGCAAGGATCGGGTTTGGGAAATCGACATTTTGTGATTTTTTTATTAACGACCTAATGTGGGATAGAGGCTTTGGTTGGCTGGTTTGCAGACGACAGAAAGGTCGGTGGTGTTCTGGATAGTGCAGAGGATTGTCGAAGATTGTAGAGGGACATTGCTAGGATGCAGAACTGGGCTGAGAATGGCAGATGGAGTTCAAACCGGAGAAGTGTGAGGTGGTACATTTTTGAAGGACAAACCCCAAGGCAGAGTAGAAAGTAAATGGCAGGATAGTTGGAACAGTGGAGAATCAGAGGGTTCTGGGGGTAAATGTCCACAGATCTCTGAAAGTTGCCTCACAGGTAGATAGTGTAGTTAACAAATCCTCTAGAGTGTTAGTTTTCAGAAGCCGAGGAATAGAGTTTAAGGGTCGCGGGTTAATGATGCAGTTCTGTAAAACACTGTTTAGACCACACTTGGAGTACTGTGTCCAGTTCTGGTTGCCTCACTATAAGAAGGATGAAGAAGCATTGGAAAGGGTACAAAGGAGATTTACCAGGTTGCAGTATGGTTTAGAGAGTATGCATTATGATCAGAGGTTAAGGGAGCTAGGGTTTTACTCTCTGGAGAGAAGTAAAATGAGAAGAGGCATGATAGAGGTGTACAAGATATTAAGAGGAAAAGATAGAGTGTATAGCCAGAGCCTCTTCCCAAGGGCACCACTGCTCAATACAGGAGGACATGGCTTTAAGTTAACGGGAGCAAAGTTCAAGGGGGATATTAGAGGAAGGGGTTTTACTCAGAGAGTGGTTGGTGCGTGGAATGCACTGCCTGAATCAGCGGTGGAGACGCATACACTAGTGAAATTTAACAGACTACTAGACAGCTATATGGGGGAATTTAAGGTGGAGTTTTATTATGGAAGCAGGATATAATGGTCGGCAGAACATTATGGGCCGAAGGTCCAGTATTGTGCTGTATCATATTTTGTTCTATGTTCTATACCGTTCAATCACACACTCCCGGGGTCATACACATGGTCAACTCCTTGCACAACGTTGGAGTTACTGCTGCTCACGTACACCGGATATCGATTTCTCGCTTCTCAGCTTCTCTACATCTCTGTGTGTACAGGCCGGTCGTGTGGTTTCACACCATTTCCTCCCAATGACTAGAAACTCACCACCCCTCCACAGCCTCTTTCCACTCCCCCACCCTCCTGTGTTCTATCTCTGGTCTCACACACGCTTATTGTGTCTGAGACAGACACACTGTTGGAGTCTACAGGAGCACTGAAAAACTGGTGATTGTTCAGAGGGAGAGAGGCAGTGAAGTGGGAGATTCACTCTGTGGCTGACCCCGGGAGTGTGAAATTGGACGGTGTGGAAACAACTTTGCTCTTTTTCTAGCGTAGTTAGCATTTGCTGGGAATGTGTTTTGGGACATTGACTCTGTGACTGATCCCGTGAAATGTGTTTTGGGAGAGTGTGTTAGGAACTTCTCTGTATGTCTGACAACAGGACTATTTGATGGGAGAGTGCATAAGGAGCTTCACTGTTTATTTTTACTAATTTTCGGAGCAGACGATGGGGCGAATCAACATTGTTCTAATTCTGTTTCAAAGTGTCTTGAAATAAAGTCAAAAGAGGAAGAGAGATGTGTGATATCTCCACACCAGAGTGAAGCACCCTCCACTCCATCCCATTTCATATATCGGGGGTGAGACACACAGAGAAGCTCCGTCCACACCTTCCTACCACATTCTCTCGGGGTCAGTCTCAGACTGAATCTCCCTCCACACCGTCCCATCATAACCTCCCAGAGTCAGACATTTCGTGAATATCCCTGCACACGGATCCGTCACACACTCTCGTTGTCAGACACAGTGCGATTATCCCTACATTGCGTTCCATCACACACTCCTGGGGTCAGGCAAATAATCAAGGTCTCTCCACACTGTCCCATCACACACTCCCGGAGTCAAAGACAGAGTGAATCTCCCTCACACCGTCCCATGACACAATCCCGTTATATGGTTATATGAGTGACTGGACGACGTGGAGGGAGCTTCACTTTGTGTCTGACCCCGGATGTGCATTACGGGACAGTGTGGAAGGAGAATCACTCCGTGGCTGACCCCGGGAGTGTGTGAAGGGACGGTATGGAGGGAGATTCAGTAGGAGTCTGACTACCGAAGAGTCTGATGGGACGTTGTGGAGGGAGCTTCCCTCTGTGTCTGATCCCGGGGCAGGGGGGAAAGGATGACGCGATGGTGTGGACGAGTTTCATTCTGTGTCTGACCCCGGGAGTGTGTGATGGGACGGTGTGGAGGGAGTTTCACTGTTTGTCTGACCCCGGGGGTGTGTGATGGGACGGTGAGGAGGGAGCTTCACTCTGTGTCTGATACCGGGAGTGTGAGATTGGACGGTGTGGAAGCAAATTTACTCTCTGTCTAACGCAATTACTATGTGCTGGAACTGTGTTTTGGGATCTTGACACTGCGTCTGATCCCGTTAATGTGTTTTGGGAGAGTGTTTTCAGTGTTTGCGAGAGTGTGAGACAGTGAAACTTCACTGTCTGTCTGCCAACAGGACTATTTGATGGGAGAGTGAGAAGAGGATTCACTCATTCTCTAAACCGCCGAGTCTGTGTGATCAGAGGGTCCGGACGGATCTTCACTTTACAACCGACGAGGTGAATGTGTGATAGGCAGGTATGAAAGGATCCCCATTCTGTGTCTGACTACGGGCGGATTTCATGGACTGTGTGGAGAGAGATTCACTGATCATTGGTCCTATTTTCCAGAGCAGACGATGGGACGAAGCAGCATTGTTCCAAAACTGTCTGATTGTGAAAGAAATTCAGAAGAGGCAAACGGGTGTGTAATATATCCAGACAAGAGCGAAGCCCCTTCCACTCCAACCCATCATATTCTTTGGGGTCAGAAGCACAGAGTAGCTCCCTGCAGGCCGTACCATCAGACATTCCCGGGGTCAGACATATGGTGAAACTCCTTCCACACCATCCAATTACATACTCCCGAGGTCAATCACAGAGTGAAACTCCCTGTAAATCGTCCCACCACACTATCTCGGTGTCAGACACAAGGTGTGCCTCTATCCACTCCGTCCCATTACTCACTTCCGGGGTCATACACAAGGTGTAGATCCCTCCATACTGACTAAACACACTCTCCCGTGTCAGACACAAGTTGAAACTCCCTCCACACCGTCCCATTACAAACTTATGGGGTCAGGCACAATATGAAGCTCCCTCCACACCGAACCATCACATACTCTTGGGGTCAGACACAAGGTGGAGCTCCCTCCACACAGTCCCTCATACATAACCGGGTTCAGTCATACTGAGACGCTCCCTCTACACGGTTGCATCACACACTCCCGGGGTCAGGGAGAGTTTAACTCCCTCAATTCGCCTCATGGAAAAGGATAGAATCAGAGAGGAGATGGAAATTTTCAATTGGGAATCGGCAGATCATGGGGCTGTAAGTTTAGAACTTACGGTGTGAATTGTTTGATGTTTTGCAGTAAACTATACTATGGACTATGTGATCGGCGTTTAGAGATCTCTCGGAGGATGTTAGGGTTAAATTTGTCCCGGTGAGGAAGATAAAGAATGATAGGATGAAAAATGACAAGTGCGGTGGAGAATCCAGTCAGGCGGAAGAAGGCAACATACATGAGGTTTAGGGAGGAAGGATCAGATGGGTTTATTGAGGAATATTGTGTAGCATGAAAGAAGAATGGGCTGAGGAGAGCAAGAATGGAACATGAGAAGGCCTTGGAGAGTAGGGTAAAGGAAAACCGCAAGGTATTAATCAATTATGTGAAGAACAAATGGATGAGAGGAATGAAGATATGACCGATTAGAGCTAAAGGTGGGAAGATGTGCATGGAGGCTGTGAAAGTGAGCGAGGTCCTCAATGAATACTTGTCTTCGGTATGATCAAATGAGAGTGAACGATGACGGCGAGGACAATATGAGTGAGGACGATGTTCCGGAGCATGTTGATATTAAGGAAGAGGAGGTGTTGGAGTTTGTAAAATACTAGGAAGGAACGTTCCGCGGGGACTGACGGAATTTTGCCTAGGCTGCTCCACGAGGCGAGGGGAGAGATTGCTGAGCCTCGGCCTATGAACTTTATGTCCTTGTCGACCACGGGAACGGTACCGGAAGGATGGAGGCAGGTGAATGCTGTTCCTTTCTTCACAAATGTTAGTAGGCATAGTTTGGGTAATCATTGACCAGTGAGCCTGACGTAAGTGGTGGGAAAGCTGTTGTAAAACATTCTTAGAGATAGGATCTATGTACATTTAGAGAATCATGATCTGATCAGGGACAGTCAGCATAGCTTTGTTCAGGGCAGGTAGTGTCTAACAAGCCTGATGGAGTTCTTTGAGGAGGTTACCAGGCATATCGATGAGGGTAGTGCAGTGGATGTGATCTGCATGGATTTCAGTAAGGCATTTGACGAGGTTCCACAGGGTAGGTTTATTCAGGAAGTCAGAAGGCATGGGATCCAGGGAAGTCTGGCCAGGTGGATTCAGAATTGGCTTGGCTGTAGAAAGCAGTGTGTTGTGGTGTAGTGAGTACATCCGGATCGGAAGATTGTGACCAGTGGTGTCCTGCAAGGATCGGGTTTGGGAAATCGACATTTTGTGATTTTTTTATTAACGACCTAATGTGGGATAGAGGCTTTGGTTGGCTGGTTTGCAGACGACAGAAAGGTCGGTGGTGTTCTGGATAGTGCAGAGGATTGTCGAAGATTGTAGAGGGACATTGCTAGGATGCAGAACTGGGCTGAGAATGGCAGATGGAGTTCAAACCGGAGAAGTGTGAGGTGGTACATTTTTGAAGGACAAACCCCAAGGCAGAGTAGAAAGTAAATGGCAGGATAGTTGGAACAGTGGAGAATCAGAGGGTTCTGGGGGTAAATGTCCACAGATCTCTGAAAGTTGCCTCACAGGTAGATAGTGTAGTTAACAAATCCTCTAGAGTGTTAGTTTTCAGAAGCCGAGGAATAGAGTTTAAGGGTCGCGGGTTAATGATGCAGTTCTGTAAAACACTGTTTAGACCACACTTGGAGTACTGTGTCCAGTTCTGGTTGCCTCACTATAAGAAGGATGAAGAAGCATTGGAAAGGGTACAAAGGAGATTTACCAGGTTGCAGTATGGTTTAGAGAGTATGCATTATGATCAGAGGTTAAGGGAGCTAGGGTTTTACTCTCTGGAGAGAAGTAAAATGAGAAGAGGCATGATAGAGGTGTACAAGATATTAAGAGGAAAAGATAGAGTGTATAGCCAGAGCCTCTTCCCAAGGGCACCACTGCTCAATACAGGAGGACATGGCTTTAAGTTAACGGGAGCAAAGTTCAAGGGGGATATTAGAGGAAGGGGTTTTACTCAGAGAGTGGTTGGTGCGTGGAATGCACTGCCTGAATCAGCGGTGGAGACGCATACACTAGTGAAATTTAACAGACTACTAGACAGCTATATGGGGGAATTTAAGGTGGAGTTTTATTATGGAAGCAGGATATAATGGTCGGCAGAACATTGTGGGCCGAAGGTCCAGTATTGTGCTGTATCATATTTTGTTCTATGTTCTATACCGTTCAATCACACACTCCCGGGGTCATACACATGGTCAACTCCTTGCACAACGTTGGAGTTACTGCTGCTCACGTACACCGGATATCGATTTCTCGCTTCTCAGCTTCTCTACATCTCTGTGTGTACAGGCCGGTCGTGTGGTTTCACACCATTTCCTCCCAATGACTAGAAACTCACCACCCCTCCACAGCCTCTTTCCACTCCCCCACCCTCCTGTGTTCTATCTCTGGTCTCACACACGCTTATTGTGTCTGAGACAGACACACTGTTGGAGTCTACAGGAGCACTGAAAAACTGGTGATTGTTCAGAGGGAGAGAGGCAGTGAAGTGGGAGATTCACTCTGTGGCTGACCCCGGGAGTGTGAAATTGGACGGTGTGGAAACAACTTTGCTCTTTTTCTAGCGTAGTTAGCATTTGCTGGGAATGTGTTTTGGGACATTGACTCTGTGACTGATCCCGTGAAATGTGTTTTGGGAGAGTGTGTTAGGAACTTCTCTGTATGTCTGACAACAGGACTATTTGATGGGAGAGTGCATAAGGAGCTTCACTGTTTATTTTTACTAATTTTCGGAGCAGACGATGGGGCGAATCAACATTGTTCTAATTCTGTTTCAAAGTGTCTTGAAATAAAGTCAAAAGAGGAAGAGAGATGTGTGATATCTCCACACCAGAGTGAAGCACCCTCCACTCCATCCCATTTCATATATCGGGGGTGAGACACACAGAGAAGCTCCGTCCACACCTTCCTACCACATTCTCTCGGGGTCAGTCTCAGACTGAATCTCCCTCCACACCGTCCCATCATAACCTCCCAGAGTCAGACATTTCGTGAATATCCCTGCACACGGATCCGTCACACACTCTCGTTGTCAGACACAGTGCGATTATCCCTACATTGCGTTCCATCACACACTCCTGGGGTCAGGCAAATAATCAAGGTCTCTCCACACTGTCCCATCACACACTCCCGGAGTCAAAGACAGAGTGAATCTCCCTCACACCGTCCCATGACACAATCCCGTTATATGGTTATATGAGTGACTGGACGACGTGGAGGGAGCTTCACTTTGTGTCTGACCCCGGATGTGCATTACGGGACAGTGTGGAAGGAGAATCACTCCGTGGCTGACCCCGGGAGTGTGTGAAGGGACGGTATGGAGGGAGATTCAGTAGGAGTCTGACTACCGAAGAGTCTGATGGGACGTTGTGGAGGGAGCTTCCCTCTGTGTCTGATCCCGGGGCAGGGGGGAAAGGATGACGCGATGGTGTGGACGAGTTTCATTCTGTGTCTGACCCCGGGAGTGTGTGATGGGACGGTGTGGAGGGAGTTTCACTGTTTGTCTGACCCCGGGGGTGTGTGATGGGACGGTGAGGAGGGAGCTTCACTCTGTGTCTGATACCGGGAGTGTGAGATTGGACGGTGTGGAAGCAAATTTACTCTCTGTCTAACGCAATTACTATGTGCTGGAACTGTGTTTTGGGATCTTGACACTGCGTCTGATCCCGTTAATGTGTTTTGGGAGAGTGTTTTCAGTGTTTGCGAGAGTGTGAGACAGTGAAACTTCACTGTCTGTCTGCCAACAGGACTATTTGATGGGAGAGTGAGAAGAGGATTCACTCATTCTCTAAACCGCCGAGTCTGTGTGATCAGAGGGTCCGGACGGATCTTCACTTTACAACCGACGAGGTGAATGTGTGATAGGCAGGTATGAAAGGATCCCCATTCTGTGTCTGACTACGGGCGGATTTCATGGACTGTGTGGAGAGAGATTCACTGATCATTGGTCCTATTTTCCAGAGCAGACGATGGGACGAAGCAGCATTGTTCCAAAACTGTCTGATTGTGAAAGAAATTCAGAAGAGGCAAACGGGTGTGTAATATATCCAGACAAGAGCGAAGCCCCTTCCACTCCAACCCATCATATTCTTTGGGGTCAGAAGCACAGAGTAGCTCCCTGCAGGCCGTACCATCAGACATTCCCGGGGTCAGACATATGGTGAAACTCCTTCCACACCATCCAATTACATACTCCCGAGGTCAATCACAGAGTGAAACTCCCTGTAAATCGTCCCACCACACTATCTCGGTGTCAGACACAAGGTGTGCCTCTATCCACTCCGTCCCATTACTCACTTCCGGGGTCATACACAAGGTGTAGATCCCTCCATACTGACTAAACACACTCTCCCGTGTCAGACACAAGTTGAAACTCCCTCCACACCGTCCCATTACAAACTTATGGGGTCAGGCACAATATGAAGCTCCCTCCACACCGAACCATCACATACTCTTGGGGTCAGACACAAGGTGGAGCTCCCTCCACACAGTCCCTCATACATAACCGGGTTCAGTCATACTGAGACGCTCCCTCTACACGGTTGCATCACACACTCCCGGGGTCAGGGAGAGTTTAACTCCCTCAATTCGCCTCATGGAAAAGGATAGAATCAGAGAGGAGATGGAAATTTTCAATTGGGAATCGGCAGATCATGGGGCTGTAAGTTTAGAACTTACGGTGTGAATTGTTTGATGTTTTGCAGTAAACTATACTATGGACTATGTGATCGGCGTTTAGAGATCTCTCGGAGGATGTTAGGGTTAAATTTGTCCCGGTGAGGAAGATAAAGAATGATAGGATGAAAAATGACAAGTGCGGTGGAGAATCCAGTCAGGCGGAAGAAGGCAACATACATGAGGTTTAGGGAGGAAGGATCAGATGGGTTTATTGAGGAATATTGTGTAGCATGAAAGAGGAATGGGCTGAGGAGAGCAAGAATGGAACATGAGAAGGCCTTGGAGAGTAGGGTAAAGGAAAACCGCAAGGTATTAATCAATTATGTGAAGAACAAATGGATGAGAGGAATGAAGATATGACCGATTAGAGCTAAAGGTGGGAAGATGTGCACGGAGGCTGTGGAAGTGAGCGAGGTCCTCAATGAATACTTGTCTTCGGTATGATCAAATGAGAGTGAACGATGACGGCGAGGACAATATGAGTGAGGTCGATGTTCCGGAGCATGTTGATATTAAGGAAGAGGAGGTGTTGGAGTTTGTAAAATACTAGGAAGGATCGTTCCGCGGGGACTGACGGAATTTTGCCTAGGCTGCTCCACGAGGCGAGGGGAGAGATTGCTGAGCCTCGGCCTATGAACTTTATGTGCTTGTCGACCACGGGAACGGTACCGGAAGGATGGAGGCAGGTGAATGCTGTTCCTTTCTTCACAAATGTTAGTAGGCATAGTTTGGGTAATCATTGACCAGTGAGCCTGACGTAAGTGGTGGGAAAGCTGTTGTAAAACATTCTTAGAGATAGGATCTATGTACATTTAGAGAATCATGATCTGATCAGGGACAATCAGCATAGCTTTGTTCAGGGCAGGTAGTGTCTAACAAGCCTGATGTAGTTCTTTGAGGAGGTTACCAGGCATATCGATGAGGGTAGTGCAGTGGATGTGATCTGCATGGATTTCAGTAAGGCATTTGACGAGGTTCCACAGGGTAGGTTTATTCAGGAAGTCAGAAGGCATGGGATCCAGGGAAGTCTGGCCAGGTGGATTCAGAATTGGCTTGGCTGTAGAAAGCAGTGTGTTGTGGTGTAGTGAGTACATCCGGATCGGAAGATTGTGACCAGTGGTGTCCTGCAAGGATCGGGTTTGGGAAATCGACATTTTGTGATTTTTTTATTAACGACCTAATGTGGGATAGAGGCTTTGGTTGGCTGGTTTGCAGACGACAGAAAGGTCGGTGGTGTTCTGGATAGTGCAGAGGATTGTCGAAGATTGTAGAGGGACATTGCTAGGATGCAGAACTGGGCTGAGAATGGCAGATGGAGTTCAAACCGGAGAAGTGTGAGGTGGTACATTTTTGAAGGACAAACCCCAAGGCAGAGTAGAAAGTAAATGGCAGGATAGTTGCAACAGTGGAGAATCGGAGGGTTCTGGGGGTAAATGTCCACAGATCTCTGAAAGTTGCCTCACAGGTAGATAGTGTAGTTAACAAATCCTCTAGAGTGTTAGTTTTCAGAAGCCGAGGAATAGAGTTTAAGGGTCGCGGGGTAATGATGCAGTTCTGTAAAACACAGTTTAGACCACACTTGGAGTACTGTGTTCAGTTCTGGGCGCCTCACTTTTGAAGGATGTGGAAGCATTGGAAAGGGTACAAAGGAGATTTACCAGGTTGCTGCCTGGTTTAGAGAGCATTATGATCAGAGATTAAGGGAGCTTGGGATTTACTCTCTGGAGAGAAGGAGGAAGAGAGGAGACATGACAGCGCGATAGAGGATATTAAGAGGAATAGATAGAATGGACACCCAGCGCCTCTTCCACAGGGCACCGCTGCTCAATACAAGAGGCTTTAAGGTAAGGGGAGCAAAGTTCAAGGGGCATATTACAGGAAGGTCTTTTACTCAGAGAATGGTTGGTGCGTGGAAAGCGAGGCAGCTACACTAGTGAAATTTAAGAGACAAAAAGGCAGGTAGATGGAGGAATTTACGGTGAGGCTTTAAATGGGTGGCAGGGTATAAGGGTCGGCACAACATTGTGGACCGAAGGACAATGATGTGCTGTATCATTTTCTGTTTTATGTTCTATACCGTCCCATCACACACCTCCGGGGTCAAACACAGGGTCAAGCTCCCTCGATACCGTTGTTGATATTTCTGCTCACTTCCACCAGGTAGTCGTGTGGTTTCAGACATTTTCCTCCCAGTATGTGCAAAATCATTACCCCTCCACAGCCCTTCCTCACTTCCCCCTCTCTCCTCTGTCCTCCTCTGGTCTCACACACCAGTATTATCTCTGAGACAGACACACTGTCGGAGACTCCAGGAACGCTGAACAACTGCTGATTGGTGAGATACAGAGAGCGAGTGAAGACGGAAGTTCGCTCTCTTTCGGAATACGTTAATGTGCTACCGGACTGTGAGGCAGACTAACTATGTGTCTGACCCCGGGAGTGTGTGATGGAACGGTGTGGAACGAGGTTCACTCTGTGTCTGACCCCGGGAGTGTGTGATGGGACGGTGTGAAACGAGGTTCACACTGTTTCTGACCCCGGGAGTGTGTGATGGAACGGTGTGGAGGGAGATTCACTCTGTGTCTGACACCGCGAGTGTGTGATGGGACAGTGTGGAGGGATATTGAATCCGTGTCTGACAGCGGAAGAGTGTGATGGAAGGTTGTGGAGGGAGATTCCCTCTGTGTCTGACACCGGGAGTGAGATGGAACGGTGTGGAGGGATATTCACTCTGTGTCTGACCCCGGGTGTGTGTAATTGTACGGTGTGGAGGGAGATTCCCCCTGTGTCTGACCCCGGGAGTGAGATGGAACGGTGTGGAGGGATATTGACTCTGTGTCTGACCGCGGGAGTGTGTGATGGAACGTTGTGGAGGGAGATTGACACTGTGTCTGACCCCGGGAGTGGGTAATAGGACTGTGTGGAGGGAAATTCACTCTGTGTCTGACCCCGGGAGTGTGTGATGAGACGGTGCGGAGAGAGATTCACTCTGAGTCTAACCCCGGGAGTGTGTGATGGGAAGGTGTGGAGGGAGATTCACTCTCCTTCTGACCCCGGGAGTGTGTAATGGAACGGTGTTGAGGGAGATTCACTCTGTGTCTGACCCCGGGAGTTTGTAACTGGACTGAGTGGAGGGAGATTCACTCTGTGTCTGACCCGGGGAGTGTGTGATGGGACGGTGTGGAGGGAGATTCACTCTGTGTCTGACCCCGGGAGTGTGATGGGACGTTGTGGAGGGAGATTCACTATGTGTCTAACCCTGGGAGTGTGAAATTGGATGGAGTGGAGGGAGATTCACTCTGTCTCTGACCCCGGGACCGGGTGATAGGACTGTGTGGAGAGAGATTCACTCTATGTCTGACCCCGGGAATGTGTGATGGAACGATGTGGGGGGAGATTCACTCTGTGTCTGACCCTGGGTGTGTGTGATTGGACGGTGTGGAGGGAGATTGACTCGGTGTCTGACCCCGGGAGTGTAATGGGACGGTGTGGAGGGAGGTTCACTCTATCTCTGACCCCGGGAGTGGGTAATAGGACTGTGTGGAGGGAAATTCACTCTGTGTCTGACCCCGGGAGTGTGTGATGAGACGGTGCGGAGAGAGATTCACTCTGAGTCTAACCCCGGGAGTGTGTGATGGGAAGGTGTGGAGGGAGATTCACTCTCCTTCTGACCCCGGGAGTGTGTAATGGAACGGTGTTGAGGGAGATTCACTCTGTGTCTGACCCCGGGAGTTTGTAACTGGACTGAGTGGAGGGAGATTCACTCTGTGTCTGACCCGGGGAGTGTGTGATGGGACGGTGTGGAGGGAGATTCACTCTGTGTCTGACCCCGGGAGTGTGAAATTGGACGGTGTGGAGGGAGATTCACTCTCCGTCTGACCCCGGGAGTGTTTAATGGAACGGTGTTGAGGGAGATTCACTCTGTGTCTGACCCCGGGAGTTTGTAACTGAACTGAGTGGAGGGAGATTCACTCTGTGTCTGACCTTGGGAGTGTGTGATGGGACGGTGTGTAGGGAGATTCACTCTCCGTCTGACCCCGGGAGTGTTTAATGGAACGGTGTTGAGGGAGATTCATTCTGTGTCTGACCCCGGGAGTTTGTAACTGGACTGAGTGGAGGGAGATTCACTCTGTGTCTGACCCCGGGAGTGTGAAATTGGACGGTGTGGAAGCAACTTTATTTTGGTTCGAACGCAGAGAGGGAGAGCAGAGGGAGACTGTTTTCTAGCACAGTTACTTCTGGGAATGTGTTTTGGGACTTTGACTATGTGTCGGATCCCGGGAGTGTGTTCTGGGAGAGTGTGTTAGGAACTTCTCTGAATGTCTGCCAACAGGACTATTTGATGGGAGTGTGCATAAGGAGCTTCACTCTGTCTCCAAACCGCCGAGTCTGTTTGATCAGACAGTTCGTAGGGATCTTCACTTTACAACTGACGCCTGGAATGTGTGATGTACATGTGCAAAATGATCCCCTTCTGTTTCTGACTACCCGCGGATGTAGTAGATGGTTTGGAGACAGATTCCTTGTTTATTGCTACTAATTTGCAGAGCAGACGATGGGTGAAGCCACATTTGTTTACAAACGTTTGTAATCCCATTTCAAAGTGTCTTGAAATTAATTCAAAGAGGAAAAATATGTGTGATATATCCACACTAGAGTGAAGCTCCCTCCACTCCATCCCATTTCATAATTCGGGGGTCAGACACAGAAAGAGAAGCCCTCCACACTGTTCCATCAAATACTCCCTAGGTCACAGAGTGAACCTCCCGCAATACCGTCCCTCACACACTCCCAGGGTCAGGCACAGAATCAAGTTCTCTCCACACATCTCTGTATGTACCGGCCGGTCGTGTGTTTCTCCCAGTGACTGCAAAACCCACCCTCAGCTCTCACTCCATCTACTGTTCTGCCTCAGGTCTCACACTCAGACTTAATCTCTCTGAGACATACATAATGTTGCAGAATATTCACACTGTTCAGGAACTCTGAATACATGCTGATTGTTGACAGGCGAGGAGAGAGTGAAGAGGGAGATTCGAGCTGTCTATTAATCCGATATCGGACTCTGAGGCGTCGGATTCACTCTGTGTCTGACCGGGAGTGTTTGTTCGGATAGTGCTGAGGCGCTCTCCCCCCCCCCCCCTTCTCTCTCTCTCTCTCTCTCTCTCTCTCTCTCTCTCTCTCTCTCTCTCTCACACACACACACACACACACACACACACACACACACACACACACACACACACACACACACACACACACACACACACACACACACACACACACACACACACACACACACACACACACACACACACACACACACACCCGCTCCAGCACATCGCCACCCGCACCACCACCCCTTTATCCACTACCCTCTCCCAATTTCAAAAGCCCCCATTTCCTTCCTCTTCCCCCGCTGCTTTTAGTGGAGGATGTAACTAATCCCAACTGTTCAGTGGGGGCGCCAGTCCAGGGAACGGGACAGTTTTCACATTTCAGTCCGGGAACGATCACTGTGAGCGGGAGAGAGTGGGAATAGAGAAAGTGGGGTAGAGAGGATGGGGAGACAAAAAGAGAAGGCTTAGTGAGGAGGGTAGTGAGATAGAAAGGCAGAGGAGAGAGAGGGAGTAGAGGAATAAAAGAGAGAGCTCGAGAAAGAAGCCAAATTGATTCTCTCCAACGTCCACCCACTCTACTTCTACCCCTCTCTCTCCATTCTCTCCCAGTTCTTGTCCTCCCCTTCTTTCAGTGATACCCCTTTCTGATCCCTGTATCTCACTACTCTCTTTCCGCCAAACACTACCCTTCCTCTCACTCCCCCCTCGCTCTACTCTCCCTCCCCGCCACTCTCATCGTTATAGACAAACCCCTCTCACACCATCAATCTCCCTCTTCCCCAGCACTTCCTTCCCATGCTCTCGGCTCCTCCCTTTATCAGCTCTTCATCCGGTGTTTGTCTGAGTCGGTCTGATCCGCTTTTCAACACGGGCTTCCTCTGACAACGGTTACTTCCCCTCGCTGAGCTCAGAGACGCCGAGGATCCTCGACAGGATGGACGACAGCGAGACTTACATGAATAAGCAGCTCGTAAAACCCAATTCACCGTCTCCATCGGGAGGTGAGTGGGGCAGAGACGGATGAGGGTGTTTCAATCTCTTTCTAACCCGGGGAGTGTGTAATGGGAGGGGGTGTAGAGCGAGCTTCACTCCGTGTCTGACCACGCGACTGTGTAATGGGACAGAGTGGAGGAAGGTTCACTCTGTGTCTGACCACGCGACTGTGTGTGATGGAACGCTGTGGACTGAGCCTCACCCTGTTTCCGACTGTTCTGTCCCCAGCTGAACC
This sequence comes from Hemitrygon akajei, assembly GCF_048418815.1. Lineage (NCBI taxonomy): Eukaryota > Metazoa > Chordata > Chondrichthyes > Myliobatiformes > Dasyatidae > Hemitrygon > Hemitrygon akajei. Next base: position 7,957,752 of record NW_027331929.1, read on the forward strand.
TGATGTACCCTATGTGGAACTTCATTTCAAATCTTCTCAATTTCCCAGGTCCGAACGAATGGAGATCAGTTTCCCTTTGTTGGGTTGACTCTGTTCAGCAGATGTGAATCTTCCTGTCGAGAAATTTCATGGCAAGCGCACAGTTAACCATAATTGTTCCCTGTTAGACAATAAGTCAGAAGCAATGCGTGAATGACTGGATGAGATACGAGTTTTATGGGAGGGTCGGTGTAGAGGGAACTCTCTGGGAAGGTTCGAGGTGGAGGCAGAGCAACAGGCGGGGTTGAAAAGAGGGAAATCTGAGGAACAGGATGAGCAGTTGCTCTGGGTGGGGTCGGTGCAGAGAATGCCATGAGATTTTTTGTGTGGATGGATTACCGTGAGAGGCGCTTAAACTGGGGGCACTGAGGAGGGAGAGCTGTGCGTTAGCGGGGGGTGGTGCGAGAGCAGGGAGTGCTGTGGCATGTCCGGTGAGCAGGAAACACCTTGGGAAGAGTGGCGAGGAGGGAGGAGAGTGGCAAGAGTCAGTGAGGAACGTGAACTTTATAAAATGTGTACAACACTCTCACCGTTCTAAACCAACTCTCTCATCCCTCTCTCTCCACTCTCTCCTCTGCCTCCCTCTTTCTTCCCCTATCTCTTACAGCATATACGTCAAACTCAAGGCCCGCGGGCCAAATCCGGCCCGCGGTGGAATTATCTTTGGCCCGCGAGATAATATCTAATTACTATTAAAACTGGCCCCAGTAATCGAGGCGCCTATGGCGTATGATATGGCTAATGCTGAGTTTATTCAGGTACCAGGTTTTCAGGGTTTTTAGTGTTTATTCGGCAGTCTTGCTCGGCAGTCTTCTTCATAAGAAACGGAATTTGTAAAGTGAAACACTTTGTAGTAATAGCAGAGACTGAGACACATGAGAGCAGGCTGAAAAAACGGAGGCAACGAAAGCTGCGTTCGCACGCGTCCGACTGATCCGGCCCGCATGAAGCTGCATTTTGCTCAATCCGGCCCGTGACCTAAAATGATTTTGACACTCCTGGATCGATACCTGGAAATATGACGTTTTAGCTACTAGTGAAACATGGCTGCAGGAGGTGTGAGATTGGCAACTGAATATTCCTGGATTCCGTTGCTTCAGGTATGATAGAATCGGAGGGACAAGAGGAGGAGGTATTGCATTGCTTGTCCGAGAACATATTTCAGCGGTGCTTTGGCAGGATAGATTAGAGGGCTCATCTAGAGAGACTATTTGTGTGGAATTGAGGAACGGGAAAGGTGTAGTAACACTTATAGGGGTGTATTATAGACCACATAATGGGGAGCGAGAATTGGAGGAGTAGATTTGTAAGGAGATAGTAGATATTTGTAGTAAGCACAAGGTTGTGATTGTGGGAGATTTTAATTTTCCGCACATAGACTGGGAAGGCTATTCTTTAAAAGGGCTGGATGGCTTGGAGTTTGTAAAATGTGTGCAGGATAGTTTTTTTGCAGCAATACATAGAGGTACCGACTGAAAAAGGAACAGTGTTGGATTTCCTGTTAGGAAATGAGATAGGTCAGATTACGGAGATATGTGTTGGGGAGCACTTCAGGTCCAGCGCTCACAATAACACAGTTTCAATATAATTATGGAGAAGGATAGGACTGGACCCAGGGTTGAAATGTTTGATTGGAGAAGGACTAACTTTGAGTAGATGCGAAAGGACTTAGGAGGAATGGATTGGTCCAGTTTGTTTTATAGGAAGGATGTAATAGAGAAATGGAGGTCATTTAAAGGTGAAATTTTGAGGGTACAGAATCTTTATGTTCCTGTTAGGTTGAAAGGAAAGGTTGAATGTTTGAGAGGGCAATGATTTTCAAGGGATATTGGAAACTTGTTTTGGAAAAAGAGGGAGATCTATAATCAACATAGGCCGCATGGGAGTAAATGATGTGCTCGAGGAATATAAAGAATGTAAAAAAGAATCTTAAGAAAAAAATTATAAAAGCCAAAAGAAGATAAGTGGTTGCTTTGGCAAGTCAAGTGAAAATAAATCCGAAGGGTTTCTCCAGTTATATTAACGGCAAAAAGATAGTGAGGGATACAATTGGTCCCTTAGAGCAGGGGTGTCAAACTCATTTTAGGTCACGGGCCGGATTGAGCAAACTGCAGCTTCATGCGGGCCGGATCAGTCGGGCGCGTGCGAACGCAGCTCTCATTGGCTCCGTTTTTTCAGCCTGTTCTCATGTGTCTCAGTCTCTGCTATAACTACAAAGCGTTTCACTTCACAAATTCCGTTTCTTATGAAGAAGACTGCTGAGCAAGCATTATTTTTATGATTGGTATTAACTTGCAATCATAGGCTTCATATCGCCGGGCCATTAATAATTAAAATAATAGATCTATCTAAAATGATCTCGCGGGCCGGATATAATTGTACGCCGGGCCGGATATGGCCCGCGGGCCTTGAGTTTGACACCTATGCCTTAGAGAATCAGAGTGGACAGCTATGTGTGGAGCCGAACGAGATGGGGGAGATTTTGATCTATTTCTTTCCTTCGGTATTCACTATGGAGAAGGGTATTGAATTGAGTAAGGTAAGGGAAACAAGTAGTGAAGTTATGAAAACTATGACGATTAAAGACGAGGAAGAACTGGCACTTTTAAAGACTATAAAAGTGGATAAACCTCCGGGTCCTGACAGGATATTCCCAAGCACCTTGAGGGAAGTTGGTGTAGAAATAGCAGGGGCACTGACAGAAATATTTCAAATGTCACTAGAAACGTGGATGGTGCCAGCGGATTGACGTATTTCTCATGTGGTTCCATTGTTTAAAAAGGGTTGCAAGAGTAAACCTAGCAAGTATAGGCCTGTCGGTTTGACGTCAGTGGTGGGTAAATTAATGGAAAATATTCTTAGAGATGGTATATATATTTCTCTGGATAGACAGGGTCTGATTAGGAATAGACAGCATGGATTTGTGCGTCGAAGGTCAAGTTTGACAAATCGTATTGAATTCTTTGAAGAGGTTACTAGGAAAGTTGACGAGGGTAAACCAGTGGATGTTGTTTATATGGACCAGTATGGCCTTTGACAAGGTTTGCACGGATGGTTAGTTAAGAAGTTTCGATCGTTAGGTATTAATATTGAAGAAGTAAAATGGCTTCAACAGTGGCCAGATGGGAGATGCCAGAGAGTAGTGGTGGATAACTGCTTGTCAGGTTTGAGGCCGATGACTAGTGGTGTGCCTCAGGATTCTGTATTGGGTCCAATATTGTTTGTCACATACATTAATGATATGAATGATGGGTTGGTAAATTGGATTAGTAAATATGCAGATGATACTAAGGTAGGTGGCGTTGTGGATATTGAAGTAGGTTTTCAAAGCTTGCAGAGAGATTTAGGCCAGTTAGAAGAGTGGACAGCGATGGCAGATGGAGTTTAATGCTGATAAGTGTGAGGTGCTGCACTTTGGTAGGAATAATCCAAATAGGACATACATCGTAAATGATAGGGCGTTGAAGAATGCAGTAGAATAGAGTGAACTAGGAATAATGGTGCCAAGTTCCCTGAAGATTGGAATCTCATGTGGATAGGGTGGTGAAGAAAGCTTTTGGTATGCTGGTCTTTATAAATCAGAGCATTGAGTACAGGAGTTGTGATGTAATGTTAAAATTGTATGAGGCATTGGTGAGGCCGAATTTGGAGTATTGTGTACAGTTCTGGTCACCGGATTATAGGAAAGATATCAACAAAATAGAGAGAGTACAGAGAAGAATTACTAGATTGTTGCCTGGGTTTCAGCACCTGAGTTACAGGGACAGGGTGAACAAGTTAGGTTTATATTCTTTGGAGCGTTGAAGGTTGAGGGGGTCTTGATAGAGGTATTTAAAATAATGAGGGGGATAAATCGAGTTGACGTGAATAGACTTTTTCCATTGACAGTAGGGAAGATTCAAACATGAGGACATTAGTTGAAAGTTAGGGGGCAAACGTTTAGGGGTAACACGAGGGGGAACTTCTTTACTCAGATAGTTGTAGCTGTGTGGAATGGGCTTCCAGTAGCACTGGTAGAGGCAGGGTCGGTATTGTCATTTAAAGTAAAATTGGATAGGTATATGGACAGGAAAGGAGTGGAGGGTTATGGGCTGCGTGCGGGCTACTGGGACTAGCTGAATGTAAGCGGCGGCACGAACTAGAAGGGTTGAGATGGCCTGTTTCCGTGCTGTAATTGTTATATGCTTTTATATAAATTATCTAGGTGAATTTGTAGATGGGTGTGTTGGTGAGTTGCACACGATGCGAAGCTGGGTGCTCGTGTGGATCATTTTGAAAACTGTCAAAATAAATGCGACATAGATCAGTCACAGATCCGGCTCGAGAATGGCAGAGTTTAGCCCATCATGTATCCGATGTGTGAAAAATGAACAAAGCGGGAAAACAATAATACAACTGTGAAAAAAATAATAAAATCTGAATTTAGGCGGCCAATTCCCCTTGGGTCCCATGTATCTATCATAATCTTCTGGATAAGCCTTGCCTGAGGGACCTAGTCAAACGTCCAAATGAATTTCACTGAGAAAACACCTACGATTCCAAATTAATCAATCGCATAGGAGAGAGTAAAACACCTCTGGAATCAGTCAGACACTTCTCAGCCTTTGCCGAGTCAAAACAGTTTGACTCTCAGCGATTACGGCTGAACGTAACGGAGGATGTCAGTGACTTGGACGAGGGGATTAAATCTCATGGACCTGATTGAATGCACCCTCGGGTTCTGAAGGAAATAGGCGGAGAGATTGCCGAGGCATCAACAATGATCTTTCAGGAATCGATAGTGTATTTAGATTTTCAGAAGGCCTTTTGACAACGAGCCGCACATGGGGCTGCTTAGGAAGATCAGAGCCCGTAGAATTTCTGGGAAGTTTCTAGAACGGTTGGAGCATTGGCTGATCGGCAGAAAAGAGAGAGTGGGAATGCAGGGATCCTATTCTGGCTGGCTGCCGGTTGCCACACGGATCGGTGTTGGGACCGCTAGTTTCTACAATGTCTGCCAAAGATTTGGACCATGGCATTCATGGACTTGTGCAGAATTTGCAGATGATACAAAGATAGGTGGAGGAGCGGGAAGTGTTGAGGAAACCGAGAGCCTGCCGAGAGACTTAGATAGTTCAGGGGAATGGGCAAAGAAGGGGCAAATGAGACACAATGTTGGAAAGTATCTGGTCATGCACTTTGGAGGATGAAATAAACAAGTAGACTATTATTTAGATAGTGAGAGAATTCAATTTGCAGAGATGGAAAGGTTCTCGTGAGTACTTGTGCACGAGACCCTAAATGGTAACACCCGTGTTCAGTTGGTGGTTCAGTTGATGTGATGTTGAGGCACCAAAAGGCACTCCTGAGACCACACTGAGAGTATTGTGTGCAGCTTTGGGCTTCTCATAAATACTGACATTGGAGAATGTTCAGAGAAGATTCAGGAGAATGACTCCAAGAATCAGAAGGTTGCTATATGAGGAACATCTGGCAGCTCCTGAGCTGTATTCCCTGGAGGTCAGCAGAATGAGGGGAGATCTCATAGAAACTTACCGAGTCTTCAAAGCCTGAACAGATTAGATATGGAAATGTTATTTCCCATGGGTAAGCGATTCTAGGACCAGTGGGCTCGACTTCCGGATTGAACGACGTCCTTTCAGGACTGAGCTGCGGAGAAATTACTTTATTCAGAGTCTGTTAAATCTGTGGAATTTGTTGCCACGAGCGGCTGTGAAAGCCAGTTACTGGGTGCATTTAGCGCAGAGAGAGATAGGCTGTTGATTAGCCCGGGCATCAAAGGGTATCGGCAGTAGGCAGGGGAGTGGGGATGACTGGAAAAATTGCTTCAGCCCATGATTGAATGTCGGGGCAGACTCTATGGTCCTAATGTCCTCCTTCTGCTATCTTATGGTCTCATGGTCTTGTGGTCTCTCCACAGCTGCGCATGAACAGGTGACGAAAGTGAAGATCGGAAATAGACGGTACCGTCTGATCTGCCTACTCTGCCTAGTTACGTCCGCCCTCATCGTGATAGTGGTCCGTCTCTCGATCCATGGTGAGTGGAACGGGGTCCGGGTGGAGTCAGACCATAAGTAAACAGAGTGGAATATATTGTTATTGTAAAACACCGCAGTGACACCGACACGCCCCTTACCGTAACACCGACTAAAACCCCTCACCACAACACGGACACATCCCGAACCGTGATATAAACACGGCTTTTACCGTAACACAATCAAGACTCGTCCTGACACCGACACGCCATTCACCATAACATCAACAGCGCTGTCACGATCAGGACCTTCAACGAGACACAGATGCACTCCTAACCGCGACACTGACACGACCATCGCGGTGACACACACATGGCAGTCACACTGACCGCAAAGCACCCCTCACTGTGAAATCGTCATGCCCCTGACCGTGTCACTGATAAACTCCTGAAGCGACACCGAAACACACCTCATAGTGACACCGACACGCTCTTCACAGTGACACTGTGGTACCGTACACCGTGACACCTTCACGCTCCTCAACGTGATCCTCCCCGCACCGCATCGTGACAAAGACTCAGAAGTCACTGTAACACTCCTTACCGAGACAGTATCGCCCCTCAACATACCACCGATGCACCGCACACTGAGGCAATTACCCTCAACTCACCCTGACACAGGCAAACCCCTCACCGCGATACAGACACCTAAATTATCAATTACACCGACACAGTTCTCTCCGTGACACCGACGCAAACCTCATCGTGAACTCTCACACACACCGTGGTCATGATATTTCTCTGACCGTGACAGAGACATGTCCCGCTCCATGAGATCAGCACATCCAACACCATGACACAGATTCTGCTCATACCGTGACACCACAACGCCCATCAGACTGACATTTTCCTCGCCATGACATCGAGATACACTTTATTGTGATCCGGTACACCTCTGGCCAGGATACGTAAACTGCCACAATGTGGCACAGACAAGCTCCTCAGTAACTCGAGCATGCACCGCACGATACTGCCGCAGACCCCCATGGTAAAAACAAAACATTCACCAGGACATTGATATACCCCCTAGCGTGACGCAAACACGCCCCTCACCGTGGCGCCGAAGCCTCTCACTGTGCATGAGGCACATCCTTCACTGTGACACCCTTCACCGTGGCACTGACACAAAACTCTCTGTGACACGTTCGGCTGCGTGACGCTGACTAACGTGTCACTGCAAACACTAAACTTCTCTTACCATCTCTCTCAGTATCACAGATCCGTCAGTCTAAGATCACCTCCGACCGGAGTTACAATGAGTTAAACTCAGACCTTCAATCCAAGCTTTCTGCTCTCCCCTCTAATCTGTCCGATCTTAACCGAATGCACAGCGATCTCCGTCACCAGTTCACTGAGATGGAAACGAAGTACAGATCTGTCAATCAAGCCAAGGTTCAAATTTGTGAATTGTTGACCAGCAGAAGAGGTGAGACATCATTCCCCTCTTTCACACGCTCCTCATCACAGGACAGGCATGGAGAGAGGAAGCGTCACTCTGTGCTTGACATCGGGAGTGTGTGAAGAGATGGTATGGAGGGTGATTCACTCAGTGTTTGACCCGGCTGGTGTGTGATTGGGCTGCGTGTAGGAAGTTTCACCCGATCACTGAATCCAGGAGTGTGTGATGGGACGCTGTGGAGGGAGATTCACTCTGTGTCTGACCCCGGGGGTATGTGATGGGACGGTGTGGATGGAGATTCACTCTGTGTCTGACCCCGGGAGTGTGTGATGTGACGGTGTGGAGGGAGATTCACTCTGTGTCTGACTCCGGGAGTGTGTGATGTGACGGTGTGGAGGGAGATTCACTCTGTCTCTGACCCCGGGAGTGTGAGGCTATGGGCGGAAATTTGCTTTGTGTGAGAACAGAGAGGGGTGTGATGGGATGGTGTGGAGAGCTTCACTCAGGATGTGTGTGATGGGACGTAATAAGGGATATTCACACGGTGTTAGACTCGGGAGTGTGTGATGCGATCGTGTGGAGCCAGCTTCCCTCTGTGTCTGACACTTCGCTCTGTGGTGTGTTGAGAAGCTGTAGAGGGCGAATCACTCTGGCATTTGGAGTTCGGCCTGAGGGAGTTTCCTTCCGTGTCTGACCGCTGGAGTGTGTCATGGTGCCTTGGAGAGAGAGATTCACACTGGGTCTGACCAAGGGTGTGTGTGTGATTGGACGTTGCTAAGTGAAATAAATACTGTCCTCCGACCCAGGGATTGTGTGATAACACGGTGAGGAAGGAGTAACATCCTGAATCTATCCCCGTGAGTTCGTGATGGGACGGTGTGGAGTTAGATTCACTCTGTATCTGTCCCGGGGAGTGTGTGATGGGACGGTGTGGAGGGAATTTCACTCTCTGTCTGACCCCGGGAATGTGTGATGAGACGGTGTGGAGGGAGCTTCACTCTGTGCCTGACCCCGGGAGTGTGTGATGGGACGGTGTGGAGGGAGATTCACTCTGTGTCTGACCCCGGGATTGTGTGATGGGATGGTGTGGAGGGAGCTTCACTCTGTGCCTGACCCCGGGAGTGTGTGATGGGACGGTGTGGAGGGAGATTCACTCTGTGTCTGACCCCGGGATTGTGTGATGGGATGGTGTGGAGGGAGCTTCACTCTGTGCCTGACCCCGGGAGTGTGTGATGGGACGGTGTGGAGGGAGATTCACTCTGTGTCTGACCCCGGGATTGTGTGATGAGATGGTGTGGAGGGAGCTTCACTCTGTGTCTGACCTCGCGAGTGTGTGATGGGATGGTGTGGAGGGAGATTCACTCTGTGTCTGACGCCGGAATTGTGTGATGGGATGGTGTGGAGGGAGATTCACATTTTTTCCGACCCCAGGAAAGTGTAATGGGACGGTGTCAGTTTTGTCCGGCCATGGAGGTTAGTGATGGGACGGTTTAGAGGGAGGTTACCTCCGTGCCTGATCTTAGTGCAATATATATAACATACAACAATTACAGCAGGGAAACTGGCCATCTCGGCCCATCTAGTCGGTGCCGAAAGCTTACTCTCACCTAGTCCCGCCTTCCTGCAGTCCGCTCATAACACCCCCCCCCCCCCCCAGCCTTTCCCGCCTATATACATTCCGATTTTTTTTTTAACTGACAAAGTCTAACCTGCCTCTACCACTTCTATTGGAAGGTCGTTCCACACAACCACCACCCTCGAAGTAAAGAAATTCCCTTTCGTGATATTCCTAAACTTTTGCCCCTTGACAGTCAACTAATGTTCTTTTGTTTGAATCTCCCATACTCTCAGAGGAAAAACCCTATCCACGTCAACTCTATCTATCCACCTCAGAATTTTAAGTACCTCTATCATGTCCCCCCTCAACCTTCTGCGCTCCAAAGAATAAAGTACTAACTTGTTCAGACTTTCCCTGTAACTTAGGTACTGAAACCCAGGTAACATTCTAGTAAACCTTCACTGCACTCTCTCTATTTTGTCGACATCTTTCCTATAATTAGGTGACCAGGACTGTACACATTACCTCCAATTTGACCACACCAATGCCTTCTACAATTTTGACATTTCATCCTAACACCTATACTCATTGATCTGATTTATAAAGGCCAGCATACCAAAAGCTTTCTTCACCACTCCATCCACATGAGATTCCATCTTCAGGGAACTATGCACCATTTACCTAGATCTCTCCTTTCGGCTGCATTCCTCAATGCCCTACCATTTACAATTTATGTCCTATTTTTATTATACATTCCAAGATTTAGCACCTCACACTTATTAGCATTTACAGTACGTGTGAATGGAAGGTGTGAAGGGAGCTTCATTTCTGTGTGTGACTCCGGGAGTATGTGATGGGATGGTGCGGATAGGGATTCACTCTATCTCTGTCTCAGAGAGTGCGTGATGGGACGGTGTGGAGGGAGCTTCAATCTGTGTCTGACCCCGGGAGAGTGTGATGGGACGGTATAGAGGAAGATTCACTCTGTGTCTGACCCTAGGGGTGTGTGATGGGACGGTGTGGAAGGAGCTTCACTCTGTGTCTGATCCCGGGAGTCTGTGATGGGACGGTGTGGGAGGAGCTTTACACTCTGTCTGACTGCAGGAATGTGTGTCAGGATGGTGTGAAAGCAGCGCCATCTGCCCTCCGAAACCGGGATGACAGGCTCTGGACGGAGATTGATTTTTTTCCTGATTCCAGCTAGTGCAATGGGAGGTCTGGAGGTAGATTCACTGTTCCTTTGTTCCTGATTTGCAGAGCAAAAGTGCCCTCAGAACTGGATCGAAAATGACGTTCGGTGTTATTTTATATCCACCTTGGAGAAATCTTATGATGGGGCGAGGGATCATTGTTCAAACATTGATGCAAGGCTCCTCGAAATAAATTCAAACCAGGAAAAGGTGAGAAGAAGAACAAGAACCTCCCGGGCTCTAATATAGATTCAATCATTCCACACCGTTCCATCACACACTCACGGTGTCAGACACGGAGTGAATCTCCCTCCGCAACGTCCCATCACACACTCCCGGGGTCAGACACAGAGTGAATCTCACTCCCCACAGTCCCATCACACACTCCAGGAGTCACACACAGAGTAAACTCCCTCCACAGCGTCCCATCACACACTCCCGGGGATAGACACAGGGAAAACTCCCTCCACACCGTCCCATCACACACTCTCGGGGACAGACACAGAGTGAAATTCCCTCCACACTGTTCCATCACACACTCCCGGGGACAGACGCAGTGTGCATCTCTCTCCACACCGTCCCATCACACACTCCTGAGGTCAGACACCGAGTAAAACTCCTTCCACACCGTCCCATCACACACTCCCGGGGATAGACACAGATTAAAACTCCCTCCGCACCGTTTCATCACGCACTCCTAGGGTCAGACACCGAGTTAAACTCCCTCCATCCCGTCCCATCACACACTCCAGGGGTCAGACACAGAGTAAAACTCCCTCCACACCGTTCCATCACACACTCCCGGGGACAGACACAGAGGGAAACTCCATCCACACCGTTCCATCACACACTCTCGGGGACAGACACAGAGTAAAACTCCCTCCACACCGTTCCATCACACACTCCCGGGGACAGACGCAGTGCGCATCTCCCTCCACACCGTCCATCACACACTCCTCGGGTCAGACACCGAGTAAAACCCCCTCCACACCGTCCCATCACACACTCCCGGGGTCAGTCACAAGTCAACCTCCCTCCACACTGTCCCATCACACACTCCTTGGGTCAGACACAGAGAGAATCTCCCTCCACACCGACGCATCACACACTCCTGGGATCACACATGAGGTGATACCATCTGCGTCCCTTCACTTCACATTTTCCCCGAAGTCAGGGATGGAAAGAAGCTTCATGTAACCATCAGGTTCGATCAGCATGCGTTTGTTTGGGAGTCACGATGGGGGGGGGGGGGGGGGTTGGAGTGGGGGTGGAGTGCGATAGTGCCTCTGACCCGGACAATCTGAGGGATCTCGTTTGTATTGATGTGCTGCCCGGGTTCAAGTCATTCCCACGACAATGCATCATTTGCAATGAAACGATTGGGCTTTATGATTCTTCATTTGACTATTGATTTAGTGTAGCAAAGAAATAGAAAAAGGTCCCATTTTAACGGAACATGCTGACGAGTTCGTTGTTGCTCCCTGTCTAATCCGCTCCTCGGAGCTCACTGTTTTCCTGTCGTCCGTTCTCCATCGATTTCCCCCGGGCGTGGTCGACTGCCGAACCCATTCCAAGTCCGCTCAGGCCTGCAGTCTACGATTACCCCCGTTCTGGCATCTTCTCTCTCCATCTTCTGCCGAACAAAAGCCCGCGAATCCCTCGCTCTCGGGCTCACAGGAAAGAAAACCCCTCCCATCAGGGGACGCCATACATTCCAAACCCCCGTTATCTCTCGTCATAACACAAACACACTGCTGCTACAGAGAAACCATTACATTAGCAGTGAAACATTTCCCAGGGCGTTCAATTCATATTAATAGAATGGATTTAATTTCACAGGAATTTGTTTCCACATCTATCGGCTATGCATACAGAACTTACTGGATTGGAAAATGCAGAGACGGGTGAGGTTTGCACTGTTACAGGTCGGTGGTGTCGCAGTGACACGAGGCCGTGGGGAGAGATTCGGGCAGTGGGATTAGTTCGGAGTCTGACACGAGGCCTTGGGGCAGTGAGATAGGTTTAGTGACTGACAGAAGGCGGGGGGATTAGTTTGTTGACTGATGCGGGGTTGTCATGAGAGGGTGGGGAAGTGGGATTAATTTGGGAACTGACTCTGTATTGTACAGGAGAGCGGCAAAGGGCTTGGGGCTGTGGGAAGAGCGCGGTATCATGGGATTAGTTTAGAGGCTGTCAAGGGACTGTGGGGAGAACACAGATTAGTGGGATTAGTTTGGCGACTGTCTCCGGTTGTCTGCTGGATCTGTTTTGTCTCTGTTGACATTGTCTAACTCTCTTTGATAGGAATGTGGTCTCTTATCTTTTGTACAAGATGTACTATGGATCGCCCAGCTGCAGTAAGTGCGGCTCTTACAGTCGGAGTTACATTTGCAACAGTAAATACAGATTCATCTGCGAGAAGTCTGCACATTTATACCCGGATATTCCAGAAGAGATCCAAGTTCTCTGTCAACAGCCTGTCGGGCCGAATACAATAAACTGATTACACCCCACTTCTCTCCAATCAATCTACCCCTCTCCCAAACCCGCATCCTTGCATCCCCTCCCACCCTCCCTTCCCCTCCCTCCTACCCTAGATTCCTCCTCTTCTAGATTCTCTCCCCCAATACTCTCCGTCTCCACACCTCGACCACTCTTCTTCATTCCAGGCCCCAAACTCCCCCGATCCCCCCTTATACTCTCGCTTTCTACTCCTCTTCTCTTCCTCCCCTTCTCGGCATTTCATTCCGCTTCTCCCAATTAATCTTCCCTTCACCCCGACTCCATTATCAGCCTCTCCGCTCTCCGTTCTCTTTACACACTCTCACCTCAATTCTGTGCAGTCTGTCTCACAATTCCCCAACCCAGGGGAAAAAGACTGCGCTCATTCACACTATCAGTGCCACTGATGGCTTCATACCCACGCTCCAAGGAACTAAGTGCCTTCTCTCCGTATCTCAGAACCTCGATACACGGCAACATCCTCGTAAATCTCCCTCTGTACACTTCCCAGCTCAGTGGCATCTTTTCCACAGGAGGGCGAACAGAACATAACCTCCAAGTGCGGCCTCACTGAGGTCGTGTACAACTCGAACCCGACCTCTGCACGGAACAAAGATGTACAATTAACGCAAATTGGGAAAACTAATAAATACTGCAAAAAATGTGAATGCCGAGAGAGTGTTTAAGTGTTCACGGAGTGTTCTCAAACTGATGGCGGAGTGGAAGCAACTGTTTGTAAATTGTTGAGTTCTCAGGCGCCTGTACCCCCTCCCCGATGGTACAGATGAGCACAGGGCATTTCCCGGCGGGAGGGGGTCCTCGCTGATGGATGTGGTCTTCCCGAGCCATTCCTTCTTGAACATGTCCTCGATGGAGCGGAGGGTTGTGCCCGTGATGGGGTTGGCTGAGCGTTGAACCCGCTGCAGCCTCTGGCGACCGTCTGCGTTGCAGCCTCCACACCAGGCGGCGATGCGACAAGTCAGAACGCTCTCCACAGTACATCCCGAGAAATTTGCGAGTCTTCGATGACAGACCACACTCCCACAAACTCCTAACGTCTGTAACGAGAGAGATAGGGGTGATGCTGAAGGCAAATTACAAACAAGAAACTAGAAATGTATCTCCTACGGTTGAGCACCGAGTGCTCGGCGCGAGGCCTTCTCCGACAGACATTCCATGAAGGAATGTTGACAGGCAATAATTGTCAGTTTATGCCCTAAGCGGAAGGTGACAGCTAACCACACTCTGGGGAATGGGACTAACGAAACCTTGATGCCTGCCGCTGTTCAGTCGGGAACGTGGCAACCTCTTCGTGTTTTAATGAATGTGTTATCTGTACCCAGATGGATTCAACATTCTGCTCCGTAGAATTTATATCGGCTCTTACTATCGCCCTGATCCCGTCCTTAATTAAGAGCGCTACCACCTCCTTGAACATCCTGCTTATCTGCCGATATTCCCTGATATCCTTGGATATCGAATTCCCAATCCTCTCCACCCTGCAACCACGTCTCTATAATGGCCACTACATCAGTCCCAGTTGCACTGATTTGTGCCACACGTTCATCGATCTTATTTGAGGCAGTATAGGCATTCAGATAAAGGGCTTTTACACTCATTCTGCTTTTTAGAATCATGTCACCTTTCTCTTTTCACACTTGAATTTTCTTCGCTTCACTTCACTCCACTCTTACACAATATTCGAGACAACAGGAACGCTGGAGTGCTGGCGTTTGCTGAGGGGAGAGTGGGAGATGGAGAGACTTTATCCCGTCCTTTCAATATTCGATAATTTTCTATGAGATCCCCATGCAATCTTCTAAATTGCAGTAGGTGCAGGGCCAAAGCTCCCAGACCCTCCTCATATGTTAACTCCTTCATTCCCGGATTTGTCCTCGTCAACGTTCTCTGGAGTCGCTCTAAATACAACACATCCTTTATGTTGCCCAGATCTGCTGACAGATTCCATTTGAATTTAATACCGAAGAGGGTGAGATTCTCGAGTCCCTATGAGATAGCTTTTTGGAGCAGCTCGTTGTTTGAGGCCACAAGGGTGTCAGCTATTCCGGATTGCGTGCTGTGCAATGAGCCAGATTTTGTTAGCGAGTTTAAGGTAAAAGACGCCTCAGGAGAGTGATCATAGTATGGTCGAATTCACCCCGAATTTGAGAAGCAGAAGCTAAAATTAGAGAACCTGCAAAGGAGGATCGTGAAAATGAATCGAGGTATTAATAGTTTGTCATGTGAAGAGCTTTTGATGGCTCAGGGTCTGTATCCACTGGAATTCAGAAGAGTTTACATTGCCTCTCCCGCCATCTGAAATATCCTATGCACATTTTCTCTAAAAAGTCCTTTAGCTTTCGATAAGTTCCAACGCAGTCACCCTTTATTCTTCTGTATTCCGCTGAGTGCCGACCTGGAGGCAGAAAACGCTCCTCATCTGACAGCACTTTCAATCCCGGAATCACTCTCATGACCCCCCTTTGAACCCTCTGCAACGTAAGTGCATTCTTCATTACATTAGCGGCCCCAAGTCACTCACAACGTTCCAAATGAGTCTTCATCAGTGCCCTATAAAGCCTTAAGATTGTATTATTTCTTTAATAGTCCTTTCGCTATGAATGCAAACATCCCGTTCTCCTTCCTCAGCTTGCAGGTTAACCCTTACCAGGATTCCCAATGTCCTTTGCAACATTTCTTTTAACATTCTCTCCATTTAGAAAACAGACGAGGCTTTTACCAAAGCGTATGACTGTACACTGCCCCACACTGTTTTCCACCTGTCTCTTGTTTGCCCATTCTCCTAATCTGTCTGAGTCCTTCTACAGCCTCTGTGTTTCCTCAACACTACCTGTAGATCGGTAACGTTACGACTGATCAGCGCTGACTCTGGTTTCCCAATCCGGACGTCAGTTCACTGGTTGCGAATGGACGTAGGCTGAACCCGTAGTTGGAGCCTGTTGACTGCAACAGAGGAAATGGTTGAGCTAAACGCTAAGATGTTGTCGATATAACGTAGCCTGACGCAGCTGTTGCTCTTGCTCAGATGGCCCAAGACCAAGCGGAGAGCAAGTCACTTTGTACCTGCTGCAGACCAATTGTGCAGAAACACAAATTGCAGCGGGTCAATGACCCGTTTCACTCCTCCGTTACCCCCCGGATACAGATCCCTCGGTTATCAGCCTCTCCACAGTTCTGTGTGGATAAGCCCGCCAAATTGTTCCAAGTCATTTCCTGCCGTGTGTGCAATTTCACCACCCCGCCCTGCCTAGACCTCGCCTCCCCTTCCTTCCTCTTCCCTCCACAACACAGCGGCTCTCAGACAACCAGACACACAGTCTCAGAGACAGACGCACAGTTCAGGACTACCGGAATGGTGAAAGGTAGGGAGGTCGTGGGGAAGGAGGGAATGGTGAGAGGGAGAGAAGTACCGGGAGACGCGCGAGGGTGGAATTGAGGGAGACGACAAAAGGAAAGGGGTGGTGGAGGGCTGGCGTGTCAGGGGAGTAGGGAGAACGAAAAGTTGAGATGGGAGAGAAGTGGGAGTGTGGGAGGCCGCGTAGGGAATCATCCGATAAAGGATGGATGGAGATGGGGTGAATTGAAGTCAGGGTGGGTAATGGGGAAATGTTAATACTGAATAATGCACATCAGGTCACACACCACACACAACATCCCAGACGGAATTCGACACTACAGGAACAGCGGAGTGCAGGAACAGAGAATGTTGAGGAGAGAGTGGGTGATGGAGGTTTTGGCCTCTGTTTCTGTTTCGAGTAGCGTCTGATGCGGTAGTGCGGGTGGAAGGGGGAAGCACAGTATATCTGAACGGGGAGTGTGGAGGCAGCTACACTCTAAGTCTGACCCATGGGTGTGTGATGAGACGGTGTGGAGGGAGCTTTACTCTGTGTCTGACACTTGGAGTGTGCGATAGGACAGTGTGATGGAAGCTTCACTCTTTGTCTGGCTCCGAAAAAAGAGTGAAGTATCGTGTTCGGGGAGCGTCACTCAGTGTCTGATTCCCGGAGTGTGTGATGGGATGATATGGAGGGAGCTTGTCTCTCAGACCGACTGACGGAGTCATAGACTCATATACCTTTGGCACTGGAGCGGCCTCCAATCAGAGATCGGGAGCGGGACAATGTGAGCATAAACAGCAGCGCCTCGTGTTTGTTTCAACAACAGCCAAACGGGGAGAGAGTGATAGGGAAGACATATAGAGATGTGTTTACACCCAATATGTAGGATACACGAAGCTGGGTGACAGAGAGGAAAGTGAAAGGGGTTAAACAGCCAGATCCAGTGCAGAGACCCTTTGTGGCCAACCTGCTCAATAACGGAAACAAAAAAGAGGTACTGTGGACGAGAACAGGATTTTTCGGTGGTATGCGGACTTGATAAGCACAAGTATATAGATAAGAAGAGGGAGCCGGTTCTACAAATGTATGTATGTGCAGGTGAGGCTAAAATTATAAAGAACATCCAGTAAAAGAAGTGGCTAAAGAGTTGGGCTTGGAGCGAGGTCTTGAGATTTGTGTATCACTGGGCTCTCTTCCACGGAAGGTGCGACCTCTACAGACGCGACGGTTTCATTTCATTTCAATTCAATTCAGTGCAAGTTTCATTGTAATTCGATCACACAGGAATGCAATGTATACAGCCAGGACCAATCTGCAACACTCAACACCAACAGTCACACACGGCGCAAAGCACACATAATATGTATCAAATAGAAAGATAGAAAGCATATTTAGGATATCTGTAAAATACACGTACGCATTACGTACACACAAACACAGACACACACACACACACACACACACACGCACGCACGCACACACACACACACACACACACACGCACGCACGCACACACACACACACACACGCACACCCACACACACCCACACACACACACACGCACACACACACACACACGCACGCACACACACGCACGCACACACACACACGCACACACACACGCACGCACACACGCACACACACGCACACACACACACACACGCACGCACACACGCACACACACGCACACACACACACACACACGCACACACACGCACACACACACACACACACACACTCACACGCACACACACACACACACACACACACACACACACACACACACACACACACACACACACACACACACACACACACACAGAGTTATGCAGCTTGAAGCCCCTGGACACATTGAATGCCACCGTAATCTACAATTGTTCACAGCAGAGCTTACCTTCTGCCGAGGGAACACTCGCGGGCTGCCTGGAGGCCGCGCCTCACCGACCCCACCTTGGTCTTCTCCTTCATTTCCTCTCCAATGAACAACTCTGTCAGTTTACACCTGAACCGGATTGGAACTGATACACCAGGGGTAAGGTTTCGCTATTAAAAGGGGGGAATGGTTGTATAAACGAGAGTTGCAGGGGGATGTAAAGAAGAACACTATTGCATATAGTTGAGTGGGTGTTGGTACAGACATTGAGGAGACGTCAGACGAAGTCGTGAAGCAAAAGTTGAGCCTGCGAGGACTCATGTTCTGAGCTGCGTACGTTTCAATGCAGGAAGTATTGTTCGACGGACAGATGCGCTCAGGGCACGGGTCAATAAGCCTGACACTGTAGATATTACTGAAACTTGATTTCAAATGAGGCAGTACCGTTTGCTCAAAATACCAGTTTCCGCTGTTTTAGTCGTGCTAATTTGAGAATATTTCAAGAGCGAGGGGCGGATTTACAAGTCAGTGATGATATCTGGGCGTGCTCAGTCAGCTCAGATTGAAGAACTTGTCTTAGTGAGGCTTCATGGTCGGAACTGAAGAATAAGAACGGTATGAACTCGTTCATGGGGCTACATTATCGACCACCGAACAGTCCTGTGGATTCAGAGGAACAGATCTGTAGAGAGTTCGCAGACTCTTGTAAGAAACATAAGGTTGTGATAACATGTGATTAATATTTTGGAAATCAGGTCATCTTTTATTCGCGTAGCTATTCACAGCAACAGAGATTTTGACCAGGGGTCCCCCAAACTTATGCATGGCACTGTATATTTTGGCAGCAGCATTCAGACATATAAAAGAAACATTCAGTTGAACAGATGGGTAAGGCGTTGGGTCGGAACGAAGGCTTCAGATATGCGTATCATTGGTCACTCTTCGACGGAAGGTGCTAGCTCTATAAACCAGTAGGTTTCATTTCATTTCAATACAATTCGAATCAAGCTTAATGGTAATTCCATCATACATGAATATCCATGAATACAGCCAGGACCAAGCTGCAAAACACAATACCAGCAGTCACACACAGCGCAGAGCACACATAATATATATAAGGTATAAAGATATGAGACATGTACGGCATATCTGTAAAAGACATTCACACAATATGCACACAGTCACACAGATAGAGACACACACACGGACACACAAACACAAAGACACAGACACGGACACACAACACCCCCACCCACCCATACACACACACACACACACACACACACACACACACACACACACACACACACACACACAACACCCCCCCCACACACACACATACACACTCACAACACCCCCACCCACCCACACACAACACCCCCACCCACCCACACACACACACACACACACACAACACCACCACACACACACACACAACACCCCCACCCACACACAAACACACACACACAACACACCCACCCACACACACACACACACATACACACACACACACAACACACCCACACACACACACACACACACACACACACACACACACACACACACACACACACACAACACACCCACACACACACACACACACACACAACACACACACCCACACACACACACACACACACACAACACACCCACCCACACACACACACGTCCACACGTTCGTATAGATGCATCTATGCAGCTACTTGAGGCCCAGGGTGCTTTGTGAGCTACCGAAATCCACATTCGAGCGCAACAGAGATTGTCTCCTGCTGAACCAACACTAGGGGGCGGCAGAGACTCCGGCCTGCAGGCCGCGCCACAGCGACGCGTGGTGTTCGGATCCTTCATTTCCTCTGGCATGTGCCAGGCTTTCAGTTTACACCTGCACTGGAATGGAACTAACATCCCAACAGGAAGGTTTGCCATTAAAATGGGGAGTGGTGAGGTTTAATCTGAAGTTGCAGGGGGATGGAAACCAGAATATCATTTCATACAGTTGAGTGGTTTAGCGAGAAAGTCTGAAAGAAAAAAAGGTTGAGACTGCTGGGACTCAGGTTCTGAGCTGTGTACATCTCAACGCTCGAGAGGCAGTTAAGCTCATTTTAGTCATCCGTGAGAAATGATTGCGGGAGGGGAGGTCTATAAGCTTAGTATTCCAGTTTACCTCTGTTTTAGTTGTACTGATGCGGAAATACTTCGAGGCTCCGGGGCTGCTTTACCAGACAGAGAAAATTTATCGGCGGTGCTCAGTTAGGACAGACTGAAGAACTCGTCTCGGTGAGGATATATGGGTGGATCTGAGGAATAAGAGAGGTATACACTCATTTTTGGGGCTACGTTATCTACCACCTAAAAGTCCTGGTGTTCAGAGGAATAAATCTATAGCCAGATCGCAGGCTGTTACAAGAAACATAAGGTTGTGACCTTGGATGATATTGACTTTCTTGGCATTGGCTGTGAGCCTCATACTGTGAAAGAAACAGTGGGATATTTTGTCAAATGTTTTCCAGAAAGTTGCCTTAATCAGTTCGTATAACGTCCCAACGAGAGATTGCATTACTTGATCGCCCCCTTTAGAATGGGACAAGACAGGGAACAGAAGTTTGTGCAGGGGGCCACTTTGCATCGAATGATTACAGTGCGATTAGATAAAAGGTAATTAAGGAAAAGGATATCTATGACCCTGGGGTTTAGTCTCTAAGTTAGTCAAAGGCCAACTTTATTGGGGTCAGGAATGATCTGGCAAGTATGGATTCGGCCAGGTTGTTTCCTGACAAAGTTGTACTTGGTGCGTTGGAGATCAAGCGTTGTTTAACCTCAGTGCAGAAGGGAAGGGCCAATACCGGGAACAGTGGGAAACTTTGAAGGAGATTGTTAGTCTCCAAGATTGGGCTGCCGAGGAAACGACGGACAAATTAGATAGGAATTGGGACTGGGATTGACGTTTCCGAGTTCACTAATTGATTTCGGGTCGCCCCGATACAGGAACAGTATGGGGTTCTTTGGAGAGATACAGATGGGGTTTACGGAGACGTATTCAGGAACAGAGAACAAAATCTATAAGCAGAGCGCGGAATTTTTTGGTTTCTTTTCTCTGGAGAGGGGCGGTCTGAGGGAACAGCTGAAAGTTGTTTACGTCATTACGAGAGACACAGATAGAGCAAACAATAGGTATTTTTAGCCCTAGGATGGAAATGTCTAATCGCAGAGGGCGCGTATCAAGATGAATGTGGGTAAATTCAAGAAATATGCGTTTGGCAAGATGCTGTTGTCACAGAGAGTGGATTGTGATTGGAGCGTGCTGCCAGCGCTGGTGGTGGAGGGAGAATCATAGAGGCGTGTAAGAGGATCTTTAACAGGGACGTGGGTGTGCAGGGAATTGAGGGGGACTGATGTTGTGTCGGCAGAAGGGATTCAGTTGACAACACACACAAAATGTTGGTAGAACACAGCAGACTATGCAGCATCTATAGGGAGAAGCGATGTCGACGTTTCGGGCCGAGACCCTTCGTCAGGACTAACGGAAAGGAAATATAGTAAGAGATTTGAAAGTAGAGGGGGAAGGGGGAAATGCGAAATGATAGGAGTAGACCGGAGGGGGTGGGATGAAGCTAAGAGCTGGAAAGGTGATTAGCCAAAGTGATACAGAGCTGGAGAAGGGAAAGGATCATGGGACGGGAGGCCTCAGGAGAAAGAAAGGGGGGGGGAGCACTAGAGGGAGATGGAAAACAGGCAAACAAAAAATTAATATGTCAGGGATGGGGTAAGAAGGGGAGGAGGGGCATTAACGGAAGTTAGAGAAGTCAATGTTCATGCCATCAGGTTGGAGGCTACCCAGCCGGTATATAAGGTGTTGTTCCTCCAACCTGAGTTTGGATTCATTTTGGCAATAGAGGAGTCCATGGATCGACATATCAGACTGGGAATGGGACGTGGAATTAAAATGTGTGGCCACTAGGATATCCTGCTTTTTGCTGGCGGACCGAGCGTAGGTGTTCCACTAAACGGTCTCCGAGTCTGCGTCGGGTCTCGCCAATATATAAAAGGCCACACCCGGAGCACCGGACGCAGTATACCACACCAGCCGACTCACAGGTGAAGTGTCGCCTCACCTGGAAGGACTGTCTGGGGCCCTGAATGGTGGTGAGGGAGGAAGTCTAAGGGCAGGTGTAGCACTTGTTCCGTTTACAAGGATAAGTGCCAGGAGGGAGATCGGTGGGAAGGAATGGGGGGACGAGTGGACAAGGGATTCGCGTAGGGAGCGATCCCTGAGGAAAACAGAAAGAGGGGGGAAGGGAAAAATGTGTTTGGTAGTGGGATCCCGTTGAAGGTGGCGGAAGTTACGGAGAATTATATGTTGGGCCTGGAGGCTGGTGGGGTGGTAGGTAAGGACAAGGGGAACCCTATCCCGAGTGGGGTGGTGGTTGGATGGGGTGAGTGCAGATGTGCGGGAAATGGGAGAGATGCGTTTGAGAGCAGAGTTGATGGTGGACGAAGGGAAGCCCCTTTGTTTAAAAAAGGAAGACATCTCCTTCGTCCTGGAAAGAAAAGCCTCATCCTGAGAGCAGATGCGGCGGAGACGGAGGAATTGTGAGAAGGGGATAGCCCTTTTGCAAGAGACAGGGTGGGAAGAGGAATAGTCCAGGTAGCTGTGAGAGTCTGTAGGCTTATAGTAGATATCAGTAGATAGGCCGTCTCCAGAGATGGAGACAGAAAGATCAAGAAAGGGGAGGGAGGCGTCGGAAGTGGACCAGGTAAATTTGAGGGCAAGGTGAAAGTTGGAGGCAAACTTAATGAAGTAGACTAGCTCAGCATGTGTGCAAGGGGCAGCGCCAATGCAGTCGTCGATGTAGCGAAGGAAAAGAGGCGGATGGATACCGGTGTAGAGTTGGAACATGGACTGTTCCACAAAGCCAACAAAAAGGCAGGCATAACTGGGACCCATACGGGTGCCCATGGCTACACCCTTGGTTGGGGTGAAGTGGGAGGAGCCAAAGGAGAAATTATCGAGAGTAAGAACTAATTCAGCTAGACGGAGGAGAGTGGTGGAGTGTGTCAGCGATTTTTGATGATGTACTGTACCTTCTGGAGGCATCGACTATGAAAGAGATCTTGGATAGAAGGTAGAGAGACCCCAATAACCTTCTCTTCTCCACTAACCACCCTCTGCAAGGCACTTTTGTCGGCAGCACTGCAGCTGGAGGACCAGGTTGTGATGCAAAAGGTCAGCACACTCTGAACCACTCCTCTGTAGAATGTAGTTAAGATGTTAGTGGGGAGTGATGCTTGTTTAAGCTTCCTCAGAAAGTGCAATCTCTGCTGGGCCCGTTTCACAATCCCAGTGGTGTTCCTGGACCAGGTGATATTGTCCGAGATCTGCACCCCAAGGAACCTGATGTTTTCCGCACTCTACACTGTGGAGCCGCTGATGCTGAGGGGTGTGTGCTCAGGCTGAGACCGTCTGAAATCGACGATCATCTCCTTTGTTTTGGTTACATTAAGCATCAAGTTGTTGTCACTGCACCAGCTCTCTAGGTGTTTGACCTCCTCCCTGTACATTGTTTCATCATTTTTGCTGATGAGCCCCACCACCGTGGTATCATCAGCAAATTTAATGATCAGGTTCTCCTTGAATCTGACTGCACAGTCATGTGTTAGCAGTGTAAACAGCAATGGGCTAAGCACACAGTATTGTGGGGATCCAGTGCTCAGTGTGATGGAGTCAGAGATGTTCCTCCCAACACGAACTGACTGTGGTCTCAGCGCCGGGTATGTTCGTGTTGCTGTGAGGTACGTGCCGGTGTCACTGTGATAGGTGAATCTGTGCCCCGGCGAGATGTGTACCGGAACACACTGAACTGTATCTCGACGTCACGACGAGGGAAATGGCAGACTGTGGGGTCTGGTAGTGTCACGGTGGGTGGAGTATCTGTGTAATGTGTGGTGCTGGTCTCATTGAGAGGGGTGTGTCTGTGCCACCGTAACAGGCATGTCATGACCACGGCGTGTGTGAGATTGTCACGCTGAGGTGTGTGTCGGTGTGATGGAGAGGACTTTGTCGGTGTCATTGTGAATTTATGTGTCGGTATCACGGTAAGGGGTTTTCCTGTGTCAGGGTGAGGTGTGGGTAATTGCCTCAAAGTGGATTCAAAGTGGAGTTTAACTCATGGACTGGTAGTCGACATTGGCGTTGGGTCCTGTTCATCTCCTGATTTTCTACCCAAAGGAGTTTGTAGTTTCGGTCAGAGATGATCTGAGATGGTGAAGGATGTTTGGCGTTTATAGTGTGTCAGCGTCACGCTACTGAGCGGGTCACGGAGAGTGGTATGTCAGTGTCATGGTGGAGGGTGCGGTGGCACTGTGAGGAGCGTCGGCACCACCGTGAGGTACGTGTCTGGGCGACGCTGCGGGGAATATCATTTTACCAGCGAGGTTTTCTTGGTGATACGGTGAGCGCTGCGTCAATATGGTGGTGATAGTTGATTCCCTGTCACACTAAGTTGGTGTTTCAGTGAGAGTCGTGTAGCTGTCATTGTTATAGGTGTTTCTGTGTCTATGTGAGAAGTGTACCGGGTCAAATCACGGTGTATCTCTATGTCACGGTGAGAGATATGTCGGGGTCACAGTGCAAGGTTTGACGGTGTTGCAGTGAGAGACTCGTCGGTGTCATAGTGCCCGGTGTATTGGTGTGACATTAGCAAAAATGTCGATGTCACGGTGAAGGGTGTGTCTGTGTCATGGGAAAGGACCTGTTGTGTTCACGGTGGATGTGTCGGCTTCACAGTAAGTGTAGTGTTGTTGTGACGGTGACGACTGAGTGGGTGACGCTCTGAGGGGCTTGTCGGTGTCACGGTGAGGGATGTGTCTTTGTGATGGTGAGGGATATGTCGGTGTTTTGTTGGAGTGGCTTTTGTTGTAATGATAAGAGATGAGTCTGGTTCAAAGAGATGGACGTGTCTGTGTCACTGTGAGGGATGTGTCCACGTCACAGTGCGTCACCTGTCGGTGCCACGGCGAGAGGCGTGTCAGTGTTACAGTGAATCGTTATTATATTAGGTTGTGTGTTGATATCGGGTTGAGGGATATGTCGGTATCATGTTGAGGGATGTGTTGGTGGGCGTTGTGTCGATGTCACCGTGAGAGATGAGTCGTGGTCATGCTGAGAGACCCGAGAGTACAACAGTGAGGGTTGTGTTGATATCACCGTAAAGGGTGTTTCTGGGAAATGTTGGGAATGTGTCGCTGTTACAGTGGCCATTTTTATTCTCTGCGGTTTGGTCTTTCCGACCGGTGTGAAACTCACCATGAATCCTCCAGCAGATACCCGTGATAATGAGGATCGCTGTTAAAACGCAGATTAGCCATATGCTTGGGTCTGATCGTTTTCTCCTTGCAGGTCTTTCACTGGCCAAACCGCCTGTGGAAAAAAAAAATCGTTCCTTGTTTTTGTCAATCCATCGTCATATTCCATGATCTACCCCTCCCCTATTCTTCCCATCCTCTGAGATCAAATTACAATCTTTAGCTCATGCAGAGCAGTGAGTGTAAATCACAGAACAGAACAGGCCCCTTGGCCAGAAATATTTGCTTTACCAATTATATTTCATAGCAAATTCGTCTTTACAGACACAATGTTCATCTCCCTCCAAAACGTGCTTATCCACGTGTTTGTCAAAGAGCCTGTAAAACACCCCTATCAATTTGCCTCCACCGCCACCCCTGACATCACATTCCAGTCACCCACGCTCTCTGTGTAAACAAAACCTTGCCCCGCACCTCTCCTGAAAAGATACTCCCTCTCCCCTTCCACTCCGTGGTATTAGACATTTCTCTCTGGGGGAGAAATGCCCCGGTTGCCTGGTCTATCTCTATCTCTCGTCATGATAGAGACCTGTATCAACTCTCCCCTCAGCTTCAGAAACATGAAATACATAAGAAGTTATCTGTCCTTTGTGCCGTGTGTGACCTTTATTTTTGTGTTTGGCACCTTTGTCCTGCAGTAACGCAGACTCGTTTGTCTGTATTCATGGGTATTCACGTATGGTTGAATTACAATGCAACTTGCATTGAATTGAAACCGTCTCTTCTGTACCGGTTGCACCTTCTTTGGAAGGGAACCCAAAGAAACAAATATCCGAAGCCCCTTTCACTACAGCTCGCCTCATCTTCCCACCCTGCTTCCATTCTGACTCACAGAGACATGCTCAGTGCCAAAGACCTGACCGGTGAGAATTTCCTCACAGGTCTTACCGGGAATCGTTGCTTTTTCATCTGTACTCGCCCACCCGTGTGAGTGACATTCACCTGGCTCCTACTCTCTGCTTGGAGACGACGAAAGCATGTGTCTGCCTGAATCAAACACGGAGGGACGCTCACCACATACCATCCTATTTACCCTCCCGGAGTCAGACACAGAGAGAGACTCCTTCCACAACGATCCATGACACATTTCCTTGATAAGGCATGGAGTACAGCTCTTTTCTAATTGTCCTATCACTCACTCCCGGGTCAGAAACAGAGAGAAGCCCACTCTTCCCCATCCCAAATCACACTCCCGGTGTCAGAGAAGAAATGAAGATCCCTGCACACTGTCTCATCACACAAAACGGGAGTTAGACATCGAGTGAAACTGCGAACACACTGTCACATCACACACTGCCAGGGTTCAGCCACTAAGGGAAGCTCCATCCACACCATCTCATATCACGCTCTTGGATTCAGATAGTTTCTGAAGCTCCCCTCCCTGGGCTCAATCGAGGCACGCAATTGCTACGGGAGTCAGAGACAGATCTAAGCTCCCTTCCTCGCCTCTGACAAATCCCCATTCCTTCGGCGTCCCAGTCGTCTCGGATCTGTGTCTATGTCACAGATTGTGTGTGTGTGTGTGTGTGTGTGTGTGTGTGTGTGTGTGTGTGGGTGTGTGTGTGTGTGTGTGTGTGTGTGTGTGTGTGTGTGTGTGTGTGTGTGTGTGTGTGTGTTTGTATGTGTGTGTGAGTGTGTTTGTGTGTGTGTGTGTATGAACCGATGAGTCGTGCACGGCAGAGGACGGAATGGGAGGGATACAGGTCTATAACTCGATCAAAGCGGTGTCACGGGTAGACAGGATCGTAAAGAAAGCTTTTGAGACATTGGCCTTCATAAATCAAATTTCTGAGTACAGGAGATGAGATGTTACGTTGAAATCGTCTACGACATCGGTGAGACCTAATTTGGAGTATTGTGTGCAGTTTTGGTTACCCACCTACAGGGAAGATGTAAAGGAGGTTGGAAGAGTACGGAGAAAATTTGCGAGGATTTTGCTGGATCTGCTGGATCTGCCGGATCTGAGTTAAAAGTAAAGATTGAATAGGTTAGGACTGTACACTTTAGAATGTAGAAGATTGAGAGGAGATTTGATAGAAGTAGACAAAATTATGAGGGGTGTTTTTCAGGTAAATGCAAGCAGACTTTTACCACAGAGATTAGGTGCGACTACAACCACAGTTCACAGTTTAAGGTCAGAGTTTGCTGGTCTATAATGAAGCCCAAAGAACATTGTCATACATTTCTTATTCCGCATTTCCACCAACAATGCCTCACGTAGACGAGTTTTCTTGTCTGTCCTTAATGTGCACTGCAGTGACATTTTCTCTGGCCTGCTGAATTCACCGCTCCTCCTTTAACACTTTCCGCTTTCTCACGTCTAAAAATACGGTTCCCCGAAATATCGTGATGTCCTGTTATCTGCTCCTCCACCCAATTCTCAATGATAGCTACAAAGTTATAATTAAATGTGTTGATTCATGCCCTGAGCTCAACTGCCTTTCTTTAAAGCGTCCTGCCGTATGAGTTTTTGGGCTCCAAATTACTAAGTACATCTTTGCCAGAACACAGCTTGACCAAATCCCCACTTTCCAGATCCTTTCTGATCCAATGTAGAGTTGGCTTTGCTCCAGGTTAGAATCTAAACCCGATGGGCAGTCCCACACTTTTCCATAATCGCCGTAAAACTAATGACTTTGTGATCACTAGATACAAACTGTGCCCCTTCCTTGTTTCATTCCGTTGTAGGAGATCAAGCAATGCTCTCCCTCTCGTTGGGCTTTCTACGTACCGATTAAGGAATCTTCCCTGGACACTTTTGACAAACTCTATCTCACTGGTCCTTTTGCATTATGCGACTCACAGTCAACAGGTGGAAAGCTAAAATTACCTGTTGTCTCAATCTTATGTTCCCTGCAACAGTCTGCGATCTCTCTACAGGTTTGGTTATCCCAATCCAGCGCACTGTTGGTTGGTCTACAATGTAGCTCCATGAACATGGTCATAAATTTCTTATTCCCCATTTCCTCCCATCATGCCTCACTTGGACCAGTTCTCTTGCCTGTTCGGACTGTCCGCCGCTGTTACATTTTCTCAGCCTAATAATGTCACCCCTCCTCCTTTAACTCCTTCCGCTTTCTCACGCCTAATAATAGGGAAACCCAAAATATCGTGCTTTCCTGCTAGCTCCTCTTGCAACCAAGTCTCAATAATGGCTACAATATCACAATTCAATGTGTTGATTCATGCCCTGAACGCACCCGCCGTTATTTAAAACTTCCAGCATTGAGCAGCTCAGGACACCAGCAGCATCAAGCTCAGCAGATTGATTCCAGCCTTTGAGGCCTTTGCAATATCTGTCTCCACATCGACTCCGCTCTCTGCTCTGGAACTCTGTCCCATCCCCCCTGCAACTGGAGTTTAACAACTCCCTCTAAATCTCTCATGCACAGCACTGCAAACCTTCCCGCTCGGATATTTTTTCCCCTACAGCGTAGGTGCAAACCGTCTTCCATCGCTTCTGACCAGATCCCAACTTCCATGGAAAAGGCACAATTATCACCAATTTTGAAGCCTTCACAGCTACACCTACATTTGAGACACTTGAGAAACTATGTTCTTTCGATGCCTGGCCTCACTGGGACGGGTAGTGGTCCTGTCCTTTAATTTAATAACCGAATCACTGACCTCACTTTGTGTAAACACCTTCCTATAAAGTCCGATGTTATTGGTACCAATATGGACCAAGACCTCCGGCTTCTCACTCACACATTTCAGAATCATAGAGACGGAAGGGGAGGAGAGTTGTGGCCAAACAGAAAGGTTTCCCAGCTTGCAGACTTTGCAGAAAGTGTGAGGCAGCATTCTCTTGCTCCCTATCTCCAAGTAGAGTCTGTTTAAACAACGAAATTCATCAGATCTGCCACTGTGAGTCAGAGACAGAGTGAGGCTCCCGCTAGATAATTCCATGACACACTCCTGAAATCACACTTTGACTGACGCTCCATTCGCAACGATCCTTCACAGACTCCCGGGGTCAGACACAGAGTGAAGCTCCCTCCACACCGTCCCTCCACACACTCTCAAGGTCAGGCACACAGTGAACTTCGGTACAGACCGTCTGATCACACACTCCAGGGGTCAGACAACCAGAGAAGTTCCCTAAATATTATACCATCACACCCGCGGACTCAGACAGGTGAAATACAACCCGCACCATCGTGGGACACACTACTGGAGTCAGAAAACTGCGAATCTCCTCCCTCCCCCGGTCTCCCCACTCACCAATACCCAGCACTTCGGCGTTCCAGCAGACTCGAATTGTGTGTCTCTCGGAGATGGTGTGTGTGTGTGTTTATGTCTGCGTGAGGGAAAGGATGGCGTGCTGACGGAAGAGGAAGGAAGGGGAGGAGAGAGGAGACCAGGGGAGGGTACTGAGTTTGCAGCCACTGATGCAAGTGGTGTAGAAACACTCCACCAGCCTGTGCATGCAGAGTTGTGGAGAGGCTCAGAACCTGGTGGTTGATATCCGGTGGAAGGGGGAGGTACATCGCCAGACGTCAGCTCTCCCTTATACTTCAACAATTGCTTACGAGTACAGAGAGGGAGGCGAGTGGGGCGGCCACGGGCTTGGGGAGGTTTTATGCTGATGCAGCGGGTCACGGAGACGGGGTGTACCGTAGACAAGGTAGGGGATGACGGAGACGGGGATGTTTTCAGGAGAGGGAGTGGGTCACGGAGACGGGGTAATTTGCACGGGAGAGTTGTGTCAGAGGCTAGAGTAATGTTGTACAGGGAGTGCATAACAGAGATGAGGAGTAGTGTAAGAGAGTTTGAGGTTGTCAGAGAATGAGAAGGGTTTTGGAAAGGGAGGGTGTTATGTTTACCTGGAGGAGCGTTCCCGTGCTACGGTGAACCGAGTAACTCTGTTTCGGTATCTTTGAATGGTGAGTACCTGTTACACTGCGGGCGTGTTCGTGTGTCGGTGTCCCGATGAGGTGCGTATTCCTGTCACGGTGGGGGTTGTGTCGGTGACACCGAAACACTATAAAGAGTCCTTCAGCGTCTTTGTCACGGTGAGTGTTGTTTGTCTCGTTCACAGCCTGTGCACACTGTGGTGACTTTTCCTTGTTTTTGTCAATTCATCGTCAAATTCCTTGATCTGCCAGACCCCCTGCTCTTTCCCTAGAGGGCGTTGAGTAACCCGAGGTAATTCCTCAGGTACGAACTAGTTCGAGACAGCTCTGTGGGCCGAATTGCCTGTACTTTGCTGCAGGTTTTCTATGTTTATATCAATGAGTTAAAATCTCTCTCTTTCTCTCTCTCTCTCCTCTGTCCACTGAACCGGGGACGTAGATCACAGAAGAGAAGAGACGCTCCCGCTCATAAAGTCGTGATATCGCAAATAAACTAAAATTCTTGTGGTGACTGAACGTCCGTCTCCCGGAATTGCCTGCACACCTACGTGCCTGTCCAAGAGCCTTTTAAACACCCCTGTGAATAACTCTCTCCACAACCAGCGCCGGCAGTACGCTCCAATCACAATTGCCTCTCTGTGACTACAGAAAACTGCCGAACTCATTAACACTTGAAATTACGTGCTCTCACCATAATGCCGGTCCTCTGTTATTCGACATTTCCATCCTGGGGCTATAAATACCTGTTGTCTGCTCTATCTGTGTCTCTGGTGATGATATAAGCAACTGTCAGCTGTTTCCTCAGAGTGCCCCGCTCCAGAGAAGAGAAACAAAAAAAAAAATTCCGACCTCTGCTCATAGATTTTGCTCTCTATTCCTGAATATCATGCTTCCGGGCGTTGGCCCCTGCCATCAGCTCATCTGCTTTCGTACTCTGCTTCCTGCGTTGAAACGCACGCAGCTCAGAACATGAGTCCCAGCAGGATCAGCCTTTTGCTTTCAGATTTTGTCCCATAAGCCACTCCACTACATGATATGCCTTTCTGGTGTTCATCCCCCTGCAATTCTGGTTTAAACCGCATCACTCCACATTTTATGGCAAACCTTCCCGCTAGGATATTAGTTCCATCCCAGTTCAGGGGTAAACTCAGAGTGGCTCAGGCCAGAGGAAATGAAGGAGCTGCACACCATGGGGGCGCTGTGGCGTGACCTCCATGCAGGAGTCTCTGCCGCCATCTAGTGATAGTTCAGCAGAAGACAAGCTTTGTTGCGGTCGATTGTAGATTTTGTTAGCATTGAAAGTCCCCTGGGACTCATGTAGCTTCATAGATGCATATATCGGAGCCTGTGGGCGCCCGTGTGTGTGTGTGTGTGTGTGTGTGTGTGTGTGTGTGTGTGTGTGTGTGTGTGTGTGTATGTGTGTGTGTGTGTGTGTGTGTGTCTGTGTGTGTGTGTGTGTGTGTGTGTGTGTGCGTGTGTGTGTGTGTGTGTGTGTGTGTGTGTGTGTGCGTGTGTGTGTGTGTGTGTGTGTGTGTGTGTGTGTGTGTGTCTCTGTGTTTGTCTGTCTGCCTCTTTGTGTGTGTCTATGGACACATTGCAGAAATATTTTTTACTGATATGCCACACGTGTTTCATTTATTTCTATATTATACATATTATGTGAGCTTTGTGCCGTGTGCGGCTGTTGGTGTTGTGTTTTGCATCTTTGTCCTGGGTGTAGTCATGGGTATTCATGCAAGAGGGAATGACAATTAAGCTTAAATTGAATGGAAATGAAACCGTCTCGTCTGTAGAGGTTGGATATTCCTTGGAAGAGAGCCCAATGATCCACATATCTGAGCCCCCGTTCCTACCCGAACTCTTCAGCCCCATGTTAAATTGAATGTTCTTTCTGTTTCTGGCCACGCATGTACATACAGAGCTTTGCAGAACAGCCGCCATCTTCCTACTCATATTACCGGTACCTATAAAGAGCACGTACCATCGAGCAATCTCTTTCAGTCAAGAGAACCTCTTTCCTGTTCCCGTCACACACATCAGGGTTCAGAAGTTCCTTCCCTTACACCATGCCAGTCAGTCCGCCGTTCCTTAGCTTTAAATTGTGCGTATGTCTAGGAGATTTTGCGTGTGGTTGTGTTCGCATGTAGTGCAGGGAAGAGGAGAGAAGTGGACGACGAAGGGGGGCGGTTAGTAGGGCGTGGTGTTGAGATAGCAGTCTCTTGGAGAAAGTGGTGTGGAATCAACAACACCGCCCTGTCCACACAGAACAGCGAAAAGTCTCAGAAGCGAGAGATCAAAATCGGGTGCAGGGGGTGTAAAACCAGACGTCATCACTCCTTCATTCCCTCATTTCCATATGAACACATAGAGGGAGAGGTGCAGAGCAGGGAGCGGGATGACCGAAAGGTGAAGGCTGGAGAGGATTCAGCGTATCAGAGAAACGGGGAAAAGAGTTGAGGAATGGGGGATAACGGAAAAGGCGAGAGGTTAGGGGCCGGAGAGGTAATGGAAACGGTGTGTTTAGAAGGGAAGAATTGATATAAACGGGGGTGTGGTGGTGTAAGGTATGTCGGCCTGAAGGTGACGAGGCTGGTCGTCGCGGAAACAGCGTTGCGACGAGTGGGGTCGTCGGGGATGTCGACGCTGACGGAGACGGGAAAGGGTGCAGGCACTGCTGGTGGTGACAGAGACTGCGGTGTGTAGTAGAGCGAGTGTGTCATGGAGACGGGCAAAGTTGAAGGGGATAGGGTGCTGCGGAAGAGGGAGGGATTGACAAAAAGGGGAGGGTGAAAGAAGGGGAAGAAGGAGTGACTGACATGGATAGTGGTGCCGAGAGGGGAGGGAGTCACGGAGTCGGGAGGATTTTAGCGGATGGATGGAGTGACGTAAAACGGTTCGGATGCCGGGGAGGGAGGAGATGACGGAGAAGAGGAGCTTTGTCGGTGAGTAAGTACACGAGTTGGGAAGTCACGTAGAAGGTGAACAAGACGTTGGAGAGGGGGACATTATTCGGCTCTGCTCGCCCCCTTCTTTTCTGTGACCTGTCTCTGCCACAGATGTAAGAATCGTCCTTCAGCTGGGTGAACCCTCTACGGCATGAGGTTCCGATGGTGTACCTGGAAGGCCACTGAAAACCTTTGCCGACAAACAGGTTGGATTGTCTAAGGAGTCGGTGGTGAGGATGGCAAATACAAGGTTAGTATTAATTTCCTTAGATCGACAGCATAAAGCAAGGATATAATTTTAAGGCGCTGCTGAGGACATTGTGAACAGTTTCGGCCTCTTATCTAATCCAGCCGGATGTGCTTACATGGGAGAGAACTGAAAGGAGGTTCACTGCAAGGATGTCAGCATCTCCGTAAATCTACCCTGGGCCCCACGCATTCATTCCAACACGAAGGTGTCATGTTCCCTGCTGAAGGACAGGCATTTAAATTTCGGCACGCCACTTCCTGGGACTGTGGTTATGTGGGGTTTTCCCTTTAAGACTGAGAATTCCAATTATTGCCTTTCAGATTCCTTCATGGAATGTCTACAGTGAAGGGGCTCGGGCTGAGCACTCTGTACTCAACCGTAAGAGGTCCATATCGTGAACTATGGTTTGAGATTCGAACTTTGGATTTCGTCCCTGTCATCTTGTTAATTTCGAATCTTAGCCTACACTTGGGTTCACCACCACAGATAGCCTCCTCCCTACAGAAGGGATTACAAAGTTAGGAGCGGGTGTAGATTTGGAGTCACATTGAAGACTCGCTAATTTCTACGGCTGATCGATGGAAGTATTCTGACTTGTCGCATCGCCGCCTGGTGTGGAGTCTGCAGTGTGTTCTTAACACAGCCGGCTCCATCACGGCCACAACCATCCCCACTGCCTCGGGCATCATCAGGATGCGACGGCACGAAAAGGCGGCATTTAATACTGAGGCGTTTGACCACAAGGGATAATTTCTCTGCTCATTACTACCAGCGGGAAGAGGCACAGGAGCCTGAAAGCTCAACGATTCAGGAACACCTTCTTCCCCTACGTAATCGCAATGTCGATCTCATGAACCCACCTCTACATTTTTGCGGTGTTTATTTATTTATTGTAATTTTCATGAATTTTACATCTTTGTGCCGTACTGATCTCAGTCAGAGATAATACATCAGATCGTGATTCCGGTGGAATACATGCGACACGGACAGATAGGAACTTCGGCAAGCCGACCTTCATCAGTCCGGGCACTGAGCACAGGAGACAGGAGCTCACCTTATAATTGTGCAGGACGTCGGTGAGACCGCTGGGAGGACGGTGTTCAGTGCT
Organism: Hemitrygon akajei; assembly: GCF_048418815.1. Lineage (NCBI taxonomy): Eukaryota > Metazoa > Chordata > Chondrichthyes > Myliobatiformes > Dasyatidae > Hemitrygon > Hemitrygon akajei. The sequence goes on from NW_027331929.1 coordinate 7,992,227, forward strand.
GGTCGCCCTGCTGTAGGAAAGATGCCACTGAGCTGGAAAGGGTGCGGAGGGAGATTTAAGAGGATATCTCCCGGGCTCGCGCTTTGAACAGGCATGAACATAGGTGGGGTAAGTCGGGGCATTCTTCCTTGGAGCGTAGGGGTGACGATGCAGAGCTGCATAAAACCACGGAGTGCACAGATAGGGTGAATGCGCACAGTCCCCAGGGTCGGGGAATCGAGAATCTGAGGGCACAGGATTGTGCTGAGAGGAAAGCGAGAGGAGGGAGATAGAGTAGATAAGATAGGGGAGACAGACGCAGCAGGGACCCGGGAAAGAGAGGGCGATGGGCTAATTGGGCATTGCAATTTGTCCCGTGATTAGGCCAGGATTAAATCGGGGGGATTGCTGGCTCATTTTGCCTGAGGGGCACTTTAAATCGCACTGGGTCGGACAGGGTAGGAGATTGGGAGAAATTGCGATAGAGGGATAGGGGAGTAAAGGAGGGACGAGGGGCAGATGGGGAATTGCCGGTTGGTTTGAGAGACAGGAGAGATAGAGGGGGTTGTCACTTGATTGAGATTTCCCGCATTGGCTGTCGACAGAGATCCTGGATCTCCATAGGAATATCCGTGTACACAGATGCAGCCGTCTCGCAGATGAAATGGTGTTCATCTCGATTGCAAGGGAAACGCTTACTGGACGATTTACATTCAGTGCATTGGAGCTTCCCAGAGTGTGTCTTGTACAGGACATTAGAGGCCACTTCCCTGTCAAAAAGGGTTAAACAATCTCAATAAGAGCAAAATACATCCAGCAGAGAACCACGAGTGTTTTCACGAACTGTTCCGAATACACCGCTCTCTTACCGCGGCACCATGTCAGTCTCCAAACTCATCCAACCAGACCGCTTTCTCTCCACAGCCCCGTGTAAGTCTCCAGACTGTTCCAATTCCACCACTCTCTCTCCACAGCCCGGTGAAAGTCTCCATACTAATCATACCCTGCAGCTCTCTGCTTGGCCCTGTGTCAGTCTCAAAGCTAGTCCCACTGACCCTCTCCTTTCCCAGAAAACTCTGTCAGTCTGCAATCAAAACGCACTGAAACACTCCAACAACACAGAGCCCTGTCAGTCCAAACCTCACCCGTCTTTACAATTTCCAATCCAGTATTTTCTATTTTGATGGCAGTCATCGTTGAAAACAAAATTCTGTGAAAATAAATTTATAGCATTAATTCTTTTCAGGAGGTACACTTTTTGTTCGACCGCGGGAGTGTGTGATGGGACGGTGTGGAGGGAGATTCACTCTGTGTCTGACCCCGGGAGTGTGTGATGGGACGGTGTGGAGGGAGGTTCACTCTGTGCCTGACCCCGGGAATGTGTGGTGGGACGGTGTGGAGGGAGTTTCATTCTGTGTCTAACCCCGGGGGTGTGTGATGGGACGCTGCGGAGGGAAACTCACTCTGACTCTGACCCCGGAAGTGTGTTATGGGACAGGTCGGAGGGAGATTCAGTACGTGTCTGACCTCGGGAGTATGTGATTGGTGTGGATAAATCTCCTCATGGTGTGACACATACCTTTTCCTCTGTTGTATTTATTTGAAGAAGCCTCGATGTGTAGTTTGAACATTGTTTCTTCGCTCCACGGTAAGATGTTTCAAACGTGGATATGAAATAACACCGGTCTTCTTTTCTGACCCAACCCGTGTAACAAGTTTGCTCTGGAAATCAGGGAAAATTAACAGTGAATCTCCCTCACCGTACCAATTCGCCCACATGAATTCACACGCAGATGTCGTCCTATCAGTATCCCACATAGTCGAGTGATCAGAGGCAGAGTAACGCTCACTCCACAACCAATCACCACACTGTGTGAGTTCAGGCACACAGTGAAACTCCCTCAACATAAATCACAAATTCCCGGGATGAGATAGAAGATGGAAGTCCCTCCACACCATCGCAAACGACCGGGGTCAGACACAGAATGAATCTCCCTCCACACCAGGTACACTGCAGCGCTGAGATCCATGTTGAAGTTCCCACCACACGTTCCCTTCACACAATCCCGGGGTCAGACACACAGTGAAGCTCCTTCCACACCGAACCATCACACACACCAGCGTTCAGACAAAGAGAGACGCTCACTCCTCACAGTTCCATCACGCACACTCGAGATCAGACACAGAGTGCAGCCCCATCCATTTTGTCCCAACACCCACACGGGGTCGGACACAGATTGAAGCTCCCTCTACACCGACCCATCACACACTGCTGGAGTCAGACGCAGAATTAATCTTCCTACTGACCAATTACTAATTCCCATGGTGAGACACAGGGTTAAGCTGCTCCACAGCACCCCATCACATACCTCCGGTGTCAACTCAGAGTGAAACGCCCACCACACAGTCCCATCACATACACTTGTTGTCAGACCCCAGGTGTCACTACTTCCGCAATATCACATCACTCGTTCCCGAGGTCAGTCACGGAGAACAGCTTCTCCTCTCTCTGAGGTGAGGGAGAAGGGATTTGTGTGTTAACTCACTTGTTCTGCTAGTCAAGAGTTGACAGATTTGAGCCTTAGTTTCGTTCATCTCCTGATATCGTTCCCAAATATTCTTGTAGTCCCGGTCGGAGGTGATCAGGGAGTGACGAACCTGTGATACTGAGAATGGAGGTGAGTACAGAGTAGCTGTTACACTTAGTGCCATGGCACTGTCACGTTGTGTGTCCTCTCGGTGTCATGCTGAGTGTCCTGAAAGTGTCACGTTGAGAGTTCTGTCGGTGTCACTGTCAAAGGGGTTTCGGTCTGACAATGAGTGATTTGCCGGTATTGCTGTGATGGTTGTGTCGGAATCACGGTAAGGGGTGTCTCCTTTGTAAGGACTGGGCCTGATTCTGTGCCGGTGTCACGGTAAGAGGTGTCCCCTTTGTAAGGACAGGGCCTTGTTGTGTGCCGGTGTCACGGTAAGTGGTGTGATGAGGTCACAATAACAGAACTGGCGTCTGAATGTTGAGGGACATGTCGCTCTCACGATCTGAGGCTTGTTGATGTCACGGTACTGGGAGTCTCGGCGTCACGATGAGGCGACTGTTGGTGCCAGCGTGAGGGGAAAGTCGGTCTCACAGTGTGGGGCGGGTGAGTGTCACAGTAAGGTTCGCGTCCCTATCGTGGTGAATGGTCCTTGTAACAGTGAGGGGATTGTCAGTGTCAGGGTGAAGGGCATGTCGGTGTCACCGTGTGGTGTATCTGTGGGACGTGTCGGTGAAACAACATAAGAGATAGGAGTAGGATTATTCCATCAGATTTCGTCGAGCCTGCTCCGCAATTCCATCAGATCATGGCTGATCTGGCCATGGACTCACCTATACCTACCTGCCTTTTCGCCATACTATGCAACAATCTATCCAACCTGCTTTTAAATATATTTACTTTGTGAGCCTCCACTACCTCATTCGGCAGGAAATTCTACAGATTCACAGCTATTTGGGAAAAGCAATTATTTCCCATCTCCCTCCTAAATATATACCCACCGCATATTGAGGCTGTGTCCTCTAGCTTTAGTCTCACATACCAGTGTAAACAACCTTCCTCTCGTTATTTTATCTGTCGCTTTTATAATTTTACATGTTTCTCATCCTTCTGAACTCCGTGAAGATAGCGATTCAAATCCTTTGCCATTTCCTCATTGCCCGATATCAATTCCTCTTCCTCACCCTCTAACGGGCCTACGTTCAATTTCCCTATCTCGTTCCCGTTTGTATATTGTGTACAGTTCTGGTCACTGAATTATAGAAAAAATGTCAACAAAATAGAGAGAGTACAGAGAAGATTTACTAGAATGTTACCTGGCTTTCAGCACCTAAGTTACAGAGAAAGGTTGAACAAGTTAGGTCTTTATTCTTTAGAGCGTAGAAGGTTGAGGGGGGACTTGATAGAGGTATTTAAAATTATGAGGGATATAGATAGAGTTGACGTGGATAGGATTTTCCATTGAGAGTAGAGGAGATTCAAACAAGAGGACGTGAGTTGAGAGCTAAGGGACAAAAGTTTAGGGGTAACACGAGGGGGAGTTCCTTTACTCAGAGAGTGGTAGCTGTGTGGAACGAGCTTCCTGTAGAAGTGATAGAGGCAGGTTCGGTATTGTCATTTAACGTAAAGTTGGATAGGTATATGGACAGTAAAGAAATGGAGGGTTATGGGCAGAGTGCGGGCCACTGGGACTAGGTGAGTGTATGCGTCAGCACGGACTAGAAGGGCCGAGATGGCCTGTTTCCGTGCTGTAATTGTTATATGATTATATTAAGTTTCCCAGTTTTCCAGTTTCCCACTTGGCGACTTCATACGCACGAGCTTTTAGTTTGATGCCTTCTTTTACTTCCTCACTTATCTAAGGCTTGTTCTCCGCACCCTGACTGTTTTTGTTTTTAAGTGGTATATACTTTTGTTAAACATCGTGAAAAATGACTTTGAAAGTCTTTTACTTCTCCTCCACTGTTCCGCCATAAAGCCCGTGTCCCCAGCCAAATCCTCCATCACCCCATTGTGGGTTCACTGTGCGGAAAGTGCCGGTATCACATTGTGGGTAGGGTCGAGGTTACTGTGAGGTGTGTGTCTGTGTCACTGTGAGGGTTGTGTAGGTGACGTCCGTGTCAATGTCACTATGTGTGCTTTGTCGCTGTGTGTCGGTTTTACGGTGCAATCAGGTCATTGTCACGGGGAGGTTTGTGTAGTTCGTGTCGGGTCACTGCACAGAGCAAGTCGCTGTCAAGGTGAGGGGCGAATAGATGCCATCTTGATCGGTGTGTCGATGTCACATTGACTCTCGTGTCGGTATCACGCCGAGAAGTGTGTCGTTGTCACGGTGTCTGGTGTGCGATGTTACAGTCAGTGCTGTGTCGCTGTCACGGTTCGGGGGTAGTCGGGGGTTGTCACTCTCACATTCAGCGGAGTGTTTGTGTCACGGGGAGAGTTGTTTAACTGTCACGGTGAGGGTCGAGTCGGTGTCACAGTGTGAGGGTTCTGTCGGTTCACTGTGTGAGGCTACGGTCGTTGTCAATGTCGGGTCCTGTCGGTTTCAAGAAAAGGGTCATGTCTGTGTTACGGTGAGAGTCACGTCGATATTATAGCTAGGAGCGTGTCGGTATCACAGTAAGCGGGCTTGTAGGTGTCAATGTGAGTGGCGTATATGTGTTCCGGTTGGGGGAATGTCGGTGTCGGTGAGAGGCGTGCTTGTGTCGGACTGAGGGGCGCGTCAATGTCACGGTCAGCGGCTTATCAGTGTCTGTGGTATGGTGCGTGTCGTGTTTGTGTAATTGTGAGGTTTCTCAAGAACACTTTATTCCACGATTTTGTTTATGCTCTGACTGCACCCGGAGCCTTTCAGTCTCACCGTAGATGGCGAGCCCGACAACTATCACGATAAGGACGGACGTCACGAGGCAGAGCAGGCAGGTCTTAAGGTGCGATCTATTTCTGACGTTCTCCAGCGGCCCCTGTTTACGTGAACCTGTGGGGAGACCATTCAGCGTGTGCGTGAATTCAGCGTGACTCCTACTGTGACTCACGTCCACCCAACATCCACACTCACTCCTTCTACAAAGATCACCCCCTCACTCTCTCAATCTACTTTTAGCCGTCATCGCTTGGAGTCCAAATTCCTCAACCTGGCAAAAACTGACAAATGTCTCACTGAATCCATTCAATGGGGAAAAAAAAAATCAGTCGAGATTTACGAGGATGTTGCAAGGACTCCGCGGGCTGAGTTGTGGAGAAAGGTCAGGAAGGTTATAGACAATAGACAATAGGTGCAGAAGTAGACCATTCGACCCTTCGAGCCTGCACCGCCATTCTGAGATATGGCTGATCATCTACTATCAATACCCGGTTCCTGCCTTGTCCCCATATATCCCTTGATTCCCCTATCCATAAGATACCTATCTAGATCCTTCTCGAAAGCATCCAGAGAATTGGCGTCCACTACTTTCCGAGGGAGTGCATTCCAGACCCCCACAACTCTCTGGGAGAAGAAGTTTTTCCTGAACTCTGTCCTAAATGACCTACCCCTTATTCTCAAACCATGCCCTCTGGTACTGGACTCTCCCAGCATCTGGAACATATTTCCTGCCTCTATCTCGTCCAATCCCTTAATAATCTTATATGTTGCAATCAGATCCCCTCTCAATGTCCTTAATTCCAGCGTGTACAAGCCCAGTCTCTCTAACCTCTCTGCGTAAGACAGAAAGGTTTGGACTTTATTCATTGGAGGGTAGGCGTCACCTTACAGGGGTGAGAAACAGCACATGGGGCACAGACAAGGTGAATGCGCACTGAAACCCCCTCTTGCACTTGAACACTTGGGTATTTGATACGCAACCATTTCACAATGACGTCATTCCTGTGAACTCTGACCTGCCTGTGCAGTCACTGAAACTTCTCCGGGTCCTGAGACAACGGGAGGATCCTCATCCTCATCGATGATCCTCAGTTCTGAGTAGGTGGAGGTCAGACCGTCTGGGAAAGAGAGAGATTGATAACGTTAGAAGTAGCAGAAATAAAAGGAGGAGTGATTGGTAGAGAATAGGGGAACCAGAGCAGAGAGAGGAGAAGGATGAGTTGGCAGAGAGAGGGCTGACAGGCAGGGAGAGAAGCTGAGGGAGAGTATGAAGTGAAGGGAGAAAGAGGGAGAGAGAGGGTTACAGGGATAGATAGATGTTGGAGAGATGGTCGGAAACAGGGCAATGGACTGGAAAATTTGTTAGGGGAGAGAGAGCAGAGGAAAGAGGAGGGAGCGAGGGTATGAGTGAGATCGGAGTGAGTGGGGTGAGAGAGATATCGAGGGAGAGTAACAGTCAGAGGAGGAATAGTGTGTGAGTTATGGGGGAAGAGATACATGAAGAGAGAAAGGGTGAGAGGGAGGGTTTAGGTTTCATTATTTTTTTAACGTTGTATTATTGTCGGCAAGCTTTGTTCATTTTTCACAGTATGGATTCATGACGGTCTTGTGGGGATTAAAATGTTGTATGGACTTCCGTACACTGAATGGTGTTTTTTTGCTGCTTTGTGGCTGCTGGCAAGAGGAAGAACGGTCCGGTAATGTTGTGCTATCCACTAGAGACACAGGTTCAACTCCTGGCATGGCGTTCAGGGAGACTGTACGTTCTACCCGTGACCCAGTGGGTTCCTCCGGGTGCTCTGGTTTCCTCCCACAGTCCAAAGACGAACCAGTCGGGACGTCCACCGGCCATTGTTAATTGTCCCGCAATTCGGCTCAGGTTAAATCGGGGATCTGCTGGGCAGCGACACCTGCAGGCCCGGATGAGTGCATTCTGCAGTGTAGTTCAATAAATAAATAAATAACTCTAAATATATATTTGGGGAAAAAGACGAATCTCGCTTTGCGGTATGCAGATACAATCGGACCTTCTAGTGTTTGTGAATTCTTTACCACTCTTCTCCCCGCTTTACAAACCCACCCAACTTCGCATCATCTGCAAACTTACCAATCCACTCATCTACATTTACATCCATATCATTTATATGATTTGTAGGCCACATATGATGGCAGACTATTGTATTAATGGTAAGACTCTTGGCAGTGGAGGATCAGAGGGATCTTGGGGTCCAAGTCCAGAAGACGCTCAAAGCAGCTGCGCAGGTTGACTCTGTGATTAAGAAGGCATCCAGTGTATTGAACTTCATCAATCTTGGAATTGAATTTAGGAGCCGAGACGTAATGTTACAGCTATAAGTGACCCTGGTTAGAACCCATTTGGAGTACTGTACTCAGTTCTGTTCGTTTCACTACAGGGAGGATTTGGAAGCCATAGAAAAGGTTCAAAGCTCTAAAAAAAGTCACAAATGCCACCCAGCTGGAAGGAAGCTATAATCTCAGCTATACCGAAAGAAGGCAAGGATAAAATGGAATGTGCGTCATTTAGAACCACATAACGATCAGACAGGTTTTATACAATAACACCAAACACAAGACGATATACGAAGGACACTTCACATTATGGATCATATACAAAAAATGAAATCGAAGCAAAAGTGATAAGTGTGGACGCTGAAAAGGCATTTGACTCTGTTAATTGGAATTTTCTTCACAGAGTTTTACATAGATTTGGTTTCCATGACACAATTACTAAAAATATACAGGCACTATATGAAAACCCTACTGTGAGGGTTAAAATCAGTGCATATTTATCAAATAGATTTGCCCTAGAAAGGAGCACGAGCCAGCGTTATGCATAGTCACCGCTACTCTTCGCGTTATATCTGGAACCAATAACTCAAAACTTCAGACAAAATGAAGATATCAGGGCATTAATATTAAAGGGACAGAGCTTAAATTGGCTTGTTACGCGGATGAGATTTTGATCTATCTCGGGCAACCAATAAACTCTTAACCTAAATTGATGCAATCCTTTGAACAATATGGTCAATTATCAGTGTACACGATCAACGTAGATAGAACACAATTACTTTCATATAACGATAGACCACCAAGAGAAATAGAAAGCAGATATCCCTGGGCATGGTCAACAGAGTCTTTCAAATATTTGGGCATCATTATACCAAAAGATTTGGCAAAGTTATCAGAATGCAATTACCAGCCTATATATGTAATTCTATATACTAATTCTATTTTAGTCTCAGTTCAAGAATTGAATCTACGAAAAGGAATACTCTGCCGAAACTATTATTTCTTTTCAGTCCCTCCAATAGAGAACAAGAAAAAATAAATTCAATGAATGGAACAAAATGTTATCAAGATATATTTGTCAAGGTTAAAGGCCTAGAGTTCATCTCAAAACTTTGCAATTAGCCAAGGAAAAGAGGGGAATGAGACCTACCTTCTCTTGGAAATTATTATTTTGCAGCATAATTGAGAGCTGTGATATTTTGGTGCAAACCCATCATATGACGCTCAATGGAAAAACATTGAGGAGTGAGTACATCCCATCCTCATACAGGCAATTCTGTCTGACAACAACCTACAAAGGTACATAATTACGATTGATAACCCATGGGCAAGATGGACTCTGAAAATATGGAAACCTGTTACAAAAGAATACAAACTAGAGGGAGATATTGCAGTTTTTACATGGTGGGCATATGACTCGGATTTTACACCGAATAAACTGGATGCTAGATTTAAGAATTGGACAACTAAAGGAATAACAGTTCTTTGCAATATAATGAAAGAGGGAACACTGTTCAGTTTTGAAATGCTTAAACAGAAGCACTTATTAGGAAAACAGGAATTCTATCGGTATTTAGAGATGCGACAATATGTTAATAGGACAATTAAAAATGTAACTAAGGCAAGAACATGTTTGATAGAGCTATTTAAAAAAGTGTAAAATTCAGATAACGGCAGTAGAATCATTTCAGCCATGCATAAAGGCTTGTCAAATCTTTAAACATATTCAACTTCATACATAAAAACAAAATGGGAGACGGGAGGGATATTTATATTTAAGGAAGAATGGACAATAATATAGAGGTATCAAAGGAAGTGTACCAGTTCACAGAAATGGAGGGAGGTCGAATGGAAAAGCTTGATAAGATCTTTATTACAGCCTCTCAGATATCCCATAATCATAGTAACCTTCCTGTTTGCCCGAGAAATTGTGGCCGTACAAGACATCTTTAAATGTGAAATACCCTTAGAGATTAAGATCATATATTTTGGATATATACCACATGAATGGTTGAAAAGAGATAAATATTTAACGAATATATTTTTGGTGGCTGGTAAAAAGATTCTTACGAGGAAATGGTTATCACAGGATAGCCCAACTTTAAATACATGGAAGGAAATTACAATGGACATTTACAAAATGGAGAAGATAACAGATTCTGTTAATCACCAGTTGGAACGATTTGATTCGTACTGAGAGAAATGGTTTAACTACGTAACACCTCATAGGCCTGGTTTTATTCTCAACAATCAATGAATCTGTTGTAACGAAAAACACTCCCTACTTCTACATAGTTTTCTTCTTTCGCTCGTTCTTTCTTTCCTCTCTTTTCTGTAAATGTGTACCTCAGTTAAATATTATGTGGAGATTTGTGACATATATGACTATATAATATATAACTACAGTATCTTTAATACATCATATGGAAATATTTGTTTGATGATGAAATTCAATAAAAAAAATATGCAGAGGAGATTTACATGGGTGTTGCCTGGATTGGGGGGATTGGGGAGCATGCTTGATGAAAAAATATTGAGTGTACTTGGCCTTTTCTCCTTTGAGCGACGGAGGATGAGCGGTGATCTGATAGAGGTGTATAAGAAAATGAGATGCATTGATTGTGTCGATGGTCAGGGGTTTTATCCCAGGGCTGAAAAGTTTGCCAGAAGAGGACACAGTTTGAAGCTGCTGGGGAGTAGATACGAAGGAGATGTCATGGATAAGTTTTTTTTACTCAGAGAGTGGTGGGTGCATGGAATGGGCTGCCGCCAACAGTGGTGAAGACCGATACGATAGGGTCTTTTAAGAGGCTTTTAGATAGGTGCATGGAGCTTAGTAAAATAGAGGGATAAGGGGAAGTCTAATAATTTCTAAGGTAAGAACATGTTCGGCTCAACTTTGTGGGCTGAAGAGCCTGTCTTGTGCTGTAGGTTTCCTATGTTTCTATGTTTATATACATCACAGACAGGAGAGGTCCCAGTTACATCCACAGATATAAATCACTTCACTGGAGTACAACAAGCTAAATAAATAACTGAATACCACATAAAGTGTCACAGTTACAATGGAAATGCAGTGCAGGCAGAAAGTAAGGAGCTCGGGTAAGGGAGAGATAGATTGTGAAGTGAATGATACATATTCTCATGCTAGTGGACCGTCCAATAGTTTGATAACAACGGGGTGGATGAGACATTCTTTCATGTTTTCTGTCAGATGGGGATGTGGGTTTGGGAATGACCACGGTGGTCAGGCCCGCCGTCCTTCATCAGAGAGGGTACGTAATGGAGGACCTGGGAGGTCAGGTTGCAGAGGAACATGGTGCCGGCGAGGCCGCACTTGTCGGACGGTGTTCAGTTTTGGTCACGCTGCTCTGGGAAGAATACCATTTGTTGGTCAGAAATAACTGCAGGCTGCAAACGAGTGAGTTCGAATGAATCAAGGACAGTGTAAACGATGATGGAGGAGATGGAGGCTGCCATTTCGTGAAAGATTTTGTTCTCCATGTTGTGATTTAATCACTTGGTTAATCAATGTTTTACAGTATGGGTGATGCCACAGGCAACCGGCTGAACGAGGGATCGTTTCCAAATTTGAAGTTATTTGTGAGGTGTTCTTTGATTGACTATTTCACGCAGAATAGTGAATGTTAGTCTGTGACCGGTCTGCGTGACAAAGCTGACAGAAAACATGGAGCCATAAATTGCGGAATGTGTTCGCTGGTCAGAGGACAATAAGCGGATGCTGGCCTGGAGCAGAGCCAATGAAAAGACGATAAAGGTGAGACACGTGACGTATAGCCAATGACAGTTTAATGCAATATATGAATCGGTAAGAAACGAACATAAAAACAGACGAGTCAAATGTGTCGCCCGAGGTAACTCTGAAAGATATAACGATCTCCAACATTGCAAATTCAAAACGTGGCAATCCAAGGAACCTGTGGCCAGCAATAGAGTCTCCTTTTATAACTGGTAATATCTTTTATACACTTTTACCACTCATGGAAGGTCAGGTGCGCACACAAAGTATTCAGTGTTTGAAATCACGCTCTTGGCAGGTGAGACAATAGGGGACCTTCCGGCAAATACAGATCTCCCTGTCCTCCCTGGTCACTATTAGGGCTGAGTCTTGTAACTCTTCGGACAGGAAAGAGTGCAGTGGGACACTTACGAAGATGTTGTCTGGACTCGAGACACTGGATAACGCGGAGAGGTTGGGAGTGTATTCCTTGGGGCGCAGGAGTGAACTTACTGAGGTGTACAGAACCAGGATGGGCACAGGCAGAGTGAATGGACGCAATTATTTTCACTAGACTTGGAGAACCGAGGGCCAGAGCGCACAGGCTCAAGATGAGAGGAGAAAGAGATTTATTTGGTGAGGCGAGTGGCAACCTTTTGTTGCCCGGATGCTGGTCCATCTACGGAACGACCTACCAGTGGTAGTGGTCTATTCAAACGCATTAGAAACCTGGGCACTTGGCTGCATGACTCGTGAGACCCGCCAGAATAACGTCATCACTGCGACCACTGACCTGTCCGTGCAGTGATTGGCTGCTCACCGGGCCCCGAGGCGATGTGAGGATCCTCATCCTCAACGAGGAGGGGTTCGTCTTTCGTAAAGTTCAGCTCTGAGTAGGTGGAAGTCGGATCTTCTGGGAGAGAAAGGGGGAGAAAGAGAAATCGTTAGCGAATGGGAAGTGAAAGGACAGAGAGATGTAACAGTGAGTGGGGAGGAGAGGCACGGAGAGAGAGAGATGAAAGGCAAGGAGAGAATGTGAGGGAGAGGGGATTGTGAGCGGCGGGAGCCGGGAAGACAGAACAGGAGAGAAAGCCCGTGAAAGGGATGGATATGCATGCGATGGGGAATGGGAGGGGAAATGGAAGAAAATAGGGGACAGAGTGGAGAGAGACAGGGGGTAGAGAGTGGCGGAGAAATATGAGGACCAGAGGGGTTATGAGTGAAGGGGCAGTGAAAAGGGTGAGAGACAGAAAATAAGAAGGGTAGACGGAGGGTAGCGGGTAAGTAGGAGAGAGGGGGGAAGTACAAAGGGAACGAGCGTGAAAGGGTGATAGGGGTACAAGAGAAGGGTAAGAGAGACGGGAGATAGCGTGAGGGAGAAAGATCGGAGCGTTGGATAAAGAATGGGAGAGTGCATGGTGCGGATCAGTGGAAAATGGAGGGGGCAGCCAGAAGGGATGAACAGGCAGATATATTGAGAGAGATGGCGCAGAGCGAGAGGGTGAGAGGAAGCAGAGAGTACTCGTAGAAATTGGGAAAGAGACGCCTGAGAGGGGTAATAGAGGGGAGCGGGTAGAGCGTTTGGGCGATGAGAGAGTGAAAGAGAATGAAGAGGAGAGTGGGGAGAAAGAGTAAGAAGAGGGAAAAAGAGGGCAAGAGAAGGGGTTGAGAGACGGGGTGGGAAGCAAGACGGAGTAAGGTGAAAGTAGAGAGAGAAGGGGGAAAACAGGGAGCGAGTAGGGGTGAGAGAGCGAAGAGGGAGGAGGAAAGAGTGGGAGGGACGAAAGAGGGGGAACATGGAGAGGGTTCGTGAGAGGCAGGTAGTTGGAAAAAGAGATGTGCAGGAAGGGGGGGGAAGAAGAAATGCGAGAGGGAGACAGAGATAGAGAAGGGAGTGGGAGAACCAGGAGGGAGAGAGACAAGGAAGAGAGAAAGGGAATCGACTGTGGTAAGAGAGAGGTTAATATTTTGTACAGCGCCTTTCCCACTGTCGTCCATCTTCACCAGTCCTCCCGCGGTGTTTCCTACTCCGCCGATCCCCACAGCACTTCTTTCTCAATGCCCCTGCTCAACACCTATTCCACGGTATTAGCTCCAAACCGCACGGCCGATGACATTCTCTCTCCACTGACACCACTCGCAGCACTCTCTTCATCCTATTCAATAGCGCTGCCTTCACGCCCCTTCCCCGAATTCAGGCTCCTCACTAACCCTCCAACAGAGCTCCGCCCTCATCGCCTCTCCCGTCCGTTCAGCTGGGGACAGAACAGTGAGAGTCAGTAAGGCTCAGTCCACCCGTCAGATCACACACATCCGGGATCAAACACAGAATGAAGCTCTCTTCGCCCGCTTTTCTGCCCCACTCACCGTTGGAAGGAGACTGAGGGCCCGTCTTTGCGAACTTCACATTCATGTAAGTCTTGCCGTCGTCCATGTTGCTCAGGGGTCTCTGCGTCTCTGAGCTCACGAAGGGGAACGAACCGTTGTCAGAGGAAGCTCGTGTTGAGAAGGCGGTCAGACCGACAATAGCAAACACCAGGTGGACAGCTGATAAAGAGAGGAACCGAGAGCAGGGGGAGGAAGTGCGGGGCGGGGAGAGATTGAGGATGTGGGAGAGGGTGGTTCAGAGATATTCGAATGGAGGGGGGAGGGTGTTGAGAATGGGGAGAAAGGTGGAGGGGAGATTGGGGACCGATTGGCGATCAGCTGGGAGACAGAAGTGGACTGCAGTATACAGAGGGTAGAGGAGCTGAGAGAAGGGTGACTGTGGGGAGAGAGATGGGAATGAAGGGAAAGTAAGCGTGAAGAAGATGGTAAACAGGAGGAGGACGGACAGAGATAGAGAAATAGAACGTGACGAGACTTGGAGAGAGTTCGGGGGCAGAGGGCGAAATGATGGCGGTGAATTGGAAAACGACAGGAGAAAGAGAAGCGGAATGTGAGGAGCGGCGAGGAGCAGAGGGAGGGGGAAGGGAGCACTACAGAGAGGGCAGAGAGATGCGTGAGGGGGGTTGGAGAGGAATGTAGTCAATGGATGTAGAGAGGAACAAAAACAGGGAGGGAAAGAGAAAAGGAATGGAAAGAAGGGAGAGGATATTGAGGGTAGGGGGAATGAAGGAGGGATTTGTGTCACTCATACATAGGTTTTTTTTTCCGGGAGATATTTATCCACCGTTGCTTCTTGGTTTGCGCGTCGGACTCTCCCTCTGCCGGGCCTACAGACTTACTGTCTGTGAAAAAGCACGGCCCCAGGACAAACCCCACCGAGGTGAGTGAGTACTCCCCCTCCGACTGAGGTGGACATCACTCCTCGAAACTAGTTCCCTCCACAGAGTTTCCTCGCTTTCGCCGTCCTGTGGCGCACTCTCTCTTTCCTGTGTTACGTACTCAGGTAACAATACATATAGATGAGTTAGGCAAGGGTTTTTATAACAAATAACACGTTTATTAAACACTGAAAACAAACCCCCTCAAAAGTAAACAAACTCAAACGTAACCGGAACTCAGCTGCTGTGCGACACATTCACAGTTCTTAATAGCGCTGCAATTCAAACAGTTCTTAAAGCGGTATTGAAAAAAAAACAGTTCTTTAAAGCGGTATGCCGAAAGTAAACAGTTCTTTAAAGCGGTATGCCGAAAGTTCAAAAGCTCACAGTCCATTTAAAAGGAGAGACTTTTTTAAAGCGATTTAAATTCTCTTCCACGTCGATGTCCTTCGATTCCCCGGCGTCGAACTTTCCCACGAAGAATTTTATGAAATATAACGGCTTAAAAAAACACTGACCTTTCTTAGATAGATAGATAGATACTTTATTCATCCCCATGGGGAAATTCAGCATTTTTTCCAATGTCCCGTACACTTGTTGTAGCAAAAACTCATTACATACAATACAATACTTAACTCAGTAATAATATGATATGCATCTAAATCACTAGCTCAAAAAGCATTAATAATAGCTTTAAAAAGTTCTTAAGTCCTGGCAGTTGAATTGTAAAGCCACACTCTGTCCTCAATCTCCCGCTATCCCAGCGGAGATTAACACGAGAACAGTCAACGAAATCCTTCCGAATGAGGATCAAATAAGGTCGTAACCAATCCACCGTCGAAAATCGATTCTCCTCGATTTTTATCTTTCAAACTTTTATCTTCACTCTCCACAGTAAAGAAACTGCTGGCGATGACCTTTTAAAATTTAGGCATTATATAAAACTTCATTTTTCAACTAAACTGCGTCATCACATTAAATCACGCAGTGGCATGAAGTCAATTTGGCAAATCCCGCCACGAACTGCCCCCACCTGACAGGGTGGGTCTTCCTTTTATACCCTGTAAAAAAAAACTGTCACATGACCTCTACTGGCGGGAAAATGACATCACTCCACCATCACAAGACCATTACCTCAAGTCCAGCATAACTTCAACCCCAGTCACGTGACAAGGGTACCACTGTCACGTGTCACGGGTACGTAACACCTGTCTTATACCATGGCACTCTCTCTCTCTCTCTCTCTCTCTCTCTCTCTCTCTCTCTCTCTCTCTCTCTCTCTCTCTCTCCCCTCTCTCTCTCTCTCTCTCTCTCTCTCTCTCTCCCTCTTCTCTCACTCTCCCTCTCTTTCGCTTTCTCCCTCCCTCTCTCTCTTCCCCCTCACTCTCTCTTTCCCCTCTCTCCCCTCTCCTGTATCTCTCTCTCGTTCTACTCCAACAATTTCTCATTCTCCAATTTCCCTCTCACCCCATCTGCCCCACTTTCTTCCTCGGCCCCAAAACCAATATCCCTGTCGCTCTGACCTGGAGATATCCTCACCCGCCCACCCACCGATTGCAACCCGACCACAGAACTTCCTGCATATTCCCCGTCCCTTGCACTTGTCGGGGGCGGGGTTTGGAGATGAGGTGCCATTTTGCCTGGGATGCCCAGCCACCTCTCACTTTTACTTTCTATTTCCCCTTTTTATCTTCCAGTGTCCAATAACGCCACCTCCACCTACATCTGCCCATCTCCCTCCCTCCCTTCACCCCGCTCCACACATCCACACTCGTTCACTTCCAGTTCTCTCCCTCCACACATCCCCGGTTTCCGTCGCACCTTTCTCTTCCTTTACTCTCCCAATTTACTAAAGAGGCCTCCATTGCTTCATTGTGCAGAGAATTGTGCACAGTTTCACCACTCTCTGGGAAAAGCCGTACCTCCTCATCTCCCTCCTAAATCAATTAGCACGAAACTAGATGCTATGTCCCTTAGTTCTAGACTCTCCCCTCTCCCGTGGAAACAACTTTTCTGCCTCTATCTTTTCTACCCATTTCATAATTTTATTTGCTTCTCACAGAACTCCTTTATTTTTACTGGATTCCAGTGAGTAGTGTCCCAGGCGACTCAATCTTTCCTCATATTCTCATCCCCTCATCTCTGAAATGAACTTGGCCAGTCTCATCTGCGCCACCTAACAATCCAGTATATCCTTCCTCAAGGAAGGCGACCAGAACTGCACACAATACTCCATGTGTGGCTTCACCAGGACCCAGTCCAATTGCATCTTAACCTCCCTGTTCTTACGTTCAATCCCTCTAGCAATGAAGGCCAACATTTCATTTCCCTTCCTGACAGCCTGCTGCACCTGCAAAACAACCCTTTGTGATTCATGCACAGGAACTTGTAAGTCCCGCTGCTCAGCAGCATGTGGCAATCTGTTACCATTTAAATAATCATCTGCGCTTCCATTTTTCCTTACAATGTGGATGACATTTGATCTAGCAACATTGCACTTCATCTGCCAGACCCTCGCAAAATTAACCTGTCAATATTTCTCAGCAGACCCTACGTGTGTTCCACCCCGTTTGTTTTTCTACTCAATTCAGTATCATCAGCAAACTTAGATACACTGCACTTGCTCCCCTCTTCCAGATCGTAAATGTGAATCGGGAACAGTTGTGGGACCAGCACCGACCCCTGCGGCACACCGCTCACCACTGATTGTCAAACTGAGTAACCCCCATGTATCCCAGCACTCTGCTTTCTTTCAGTGAGCAACTCCTCCATCCATGCGAATCTCTCCTGCATCCATCATTCAGTGAGCCACTCCTCCACCCATGCGAATCTCTCCTGCATCCATCATTCAGTGAGCCACTCCTCCATCCATGCGAATCTCTCCTGTATCCATCATTCAGTGAGCCACTCCTCCACCCATGCGAATCTCTCCCGCATCCATCATTCAGTGATGCCTGCAACGTCATACCTGCCCATCTGCAACTGCGCTGCGAGTTCAACTTCTAATTTCGTGTACCGTGTGCGTTCAAATATAACACTTCCAGTCCTGCATTCATCCTGTTCGATTCTGTCCGCCGTCTACTGTGCAACTCATCCCACTGACTGACAATTTGCCCTGTCAATAGCCTCTCCTCACTACACACTGCCTCTGTTTATAAACCAGTTACCTCATCTTCAGCACAATCATCCGCCTTTCCTACGATACTTCATTGTTTGAAATATATGCAGCCCAGGACACTGTTCAGAAAATGATTAACCTATCGATTGCAAACTTTGTCTGAGTTCTTAGCAGCAGCACCCCGCGGAAGCCTCCCGAATCAAACCTCTTGCATTTCCTGGGTGTCAGCATCTCAGTGAATTGATGCTGCGCCCAACAAATTGGCCCGATACACTTTGTCGCTCCACAATAGGTCTCAGTGGGAGCAATCTCACTTGCTCTCCACTGGGACTTCGACCGTCTGGACAATAGCAATACCATGTCAGGGGACGGATTATTGACAACAGCTCAGCGTTCAGCACAATCATTTCCCCATTTCTAATCAGCAAACTCCAGATCCTGAGTCAGTAAATCCCCCTCTGCAACAGAATGTTTGACTTCCTCATCGGGAAACCACAGTCAGTTTAGGTCGGTCATAACAGTTCCCATTTACAGGGTGTGTTGAGGACAGATTAGTGAATTGGCAAAGCAGTGGCAGATGGAGTACAGTGTGGGGAAGTATACAGGCATGTAGTTTGCTACAACAAATAAAAGCAGAGATGAATTTCTAAACCGGGAGAAAAATCAAATAGCTGCGGCGCAAAGTAATTTGGGCATCCTCGTGCACGGTTCCCCGATGGTTAACTTACTGGAGTTGTCGGTGAGGAACGCAAAACGATTTTTGGCATTCATTTCCAGAGGTCGAGACGTTGAAAAAAAAATTAATGTTAAGGCTTTAAAAGGCATTGGTGAGGCCTATTTTAAAGTCTGTTGAGCAGGTCTGAGTCCCTTAAAGGAGGTGCCGACTTCGCACTGTGTTCCATTGGAATGAATGACAATGACTCATGGATTGAAACGCTTATCACACAAGGAGCGTTTGATCTGGGTCTGTACTCAATGGCTTTCTGAGGAATAAAGGGTGACCTCATTGAAACCTATCCGATGTTGAAGATCCTCGACTGAGTAGTTGTGCAGCTGAAGCTTCCTAAGGTGCAGCGGGGTGATACTAAAACCAGCGAACAGAAACTCTGAATAGAGAGTTGTCAATTTACAACGGCGATTAGGAGGAAATTATTTTACCCTCACAGGGGTGAATGTGTGGAATTCGCTTCCACATGACCATGAAGGAGAAGCTACTTGACATATTTCAGTGGGAAGGTGATAGCTTCCTGACTATTCTACGAATGAAGAGATACGAGGCCACTGCGTGAGATTGGGACTAAGAAGGTAATCAATCTCTCCGTTTCGTAATTTTATGTTTCAATATAAATTCCTCTCATTCTTCGGAATTACAATGAGTACAGTCCCAGTGGGCTCAATCTCTGCTCATGGTCTAAACTCCTCATCTCTGAAACAAACCCGGGGAATCTCTTCTGACAAACTCCAAACTCAGTATATCCTCGCTCAAGTGAGGAGACCAGGACTACACGCAGCACTCCAAATGCGGCCTCACCAGTACCCGGTACAGTTGCAGCATAACTTCCCGGCTCTTAAGTTCAATTCCTCCAGCAATGAAGGCCAACATTTTATTTGACTCCCTGACAGCCTGCTGTAACTGCAAACCAATCTTTTTCTGATCATGCACAAGAACCCTTGAGTCTCTCTGCACAGCAGCGTGCTGTATGTTGCACGAGGACCTTCAAATCACCTTGCGTCGCAGCTATTTGATTTTTCTCCCCGTTTGGAGAATCATCTCTGCTTTTAACTGTTGTAGCAAACTACATGCCTGTATACTTCCCCACAGTGTATTCCATCTGGCACAGCTTTGCCCATTTCCCTAATCTGTCTTCAAAGGGGAAATGGAAAATGTTATGACCGACCTACACTGACTGTGGTTTCCCGATGAGGAAGTCAAACATTCTGTTGCAGAGGGGGATTTACTAACTCAGGATCTGGAGTTTGCTGATTAGAAATGAGGAAATGATTGTGCTGAACGCTGAGCTGTTGTCAATAATCCGTCCCCTGACATGGTATTGCTATTGTCCAGACGGTCGAAGTCCCAGTGGAGAGCAAGTGAGATTGCTCCCTGTGAGACCGATTGTGGAGAGACAAAGTGTAGCGGGCTAATTTGTTTGTCCCAGTATTAAGTCACTGAGACGCTGACTCCCAGGAAATGCAATAGGTTTGATTCGGGAGGCTGTTGCTAAAAACTCAGATACAGTTTTCAATAGATATATTCATCATTTTCAGAACAGTATCTTTGTCCTCATATATTTCAATAAAGTAAGGATCGTAGGAATGGCGGATTATTGTGGTGAAGATGAGGTGACTGGGTTACAAACAGCGGCAATGTGTCGTGAGGAGAGGCTATTGACAGGGCAAATTTGCCGTCAGTAGGATTAGCCGAAAATTATAAAGTGGTCAAAATCAAAGAGGATGAATGGCGTACTGAAGGTTTTATATTTGAACGCACACTTTAGAAACAGAAAAACATAGAAAAACTACAGCACAACACAAGCGCTTCGGCATCATAATGTATTCTCCCAAATCCAAGCAACATCTTTGTAAATCTCCGCTGCAAAGTCTCCTGTGGTTTCCACGTTCTTCCTGCACTGACCAGAATTGAGCACAGAATTCCTAGTCTGTTCCAATATAGCTGTAGCTTTATCTCTCCGCTCTGAATAACAATCCCACGGTTTGGCAAGCAGTGGTAGCGGCCTGCCGCAGGTGTCGGTGCTGCGCCAGGGATTATTCACGGTACACGTTAACGATCTGGAATAAGGGATCGAACACAGCTTATCTAAATTTGCTCATGTTACTAAGCTGCATGGAAAGACCAATTTATGGAAGATACGGAGAGACTGCTGAGAGATATTGATAGGCTGAGTGGGCGAGGGTCTGGCAGGTGGAGTACAATGTTGGGAAATGGGATGCCATCCACTTTGGAAGTGAAAATGAAGTGTAAATTATTACTTAGTTGGTAAAAGATTGCAGCATGCTGCTGTGCAGAGTGACTTACAAGTTCCTGTGCATGAATCACAAAGGTTTGGGTTGCAGGTGCAGCAATCTGTCAGGAAGGCAAATGAAATGTCGTTTTCCATTACGAGAGGGGCTGAACTAAAGACCAGGGAGGTTAAGATGCAACAGTACATGGTCCCGGTGAAGCTACGCCAGGTCTACTGCGTACAGTTCTGGTCTCCTCACTTGAGGAATGCTATGCTGGATTTTGAGCTGGTGCAGATGAGACCCACAGGGTTCATTCCAGCGATGAGGAGCCGATATATGAGAGATTGACTCACCTGGTGCTCTACTCAACGGAATCTAAAGAGAGAGAGGAGATCTTAGAAAAACATTTTTTTTAAAAAAGAGATAAATTAGATAGAGGCATTAAAGTTGTTCCACAGGGAACTGAGACGAGACCGAAGGGACGTTGCCTCCAGTTTCGTGCTGTTGATTTAGGAGGGAGATGAGGAGGAACTGGTTTTCCCAGAGAGTGAGGGATCTGTGGAATTCTCTGTCCGAGGAAGCAACTTATTAAATAAGGAGACGAAAGGTAGAGAAATAGGTTCGACAAAAAGCGGGAATGTGTGGTGGGAGAGATCGGGAAGTAAGGTAGTGTGATGGTAGGAGGGGTGAAAGGAGGGAGGGAGATGGGCCAAAATGGAGGTAGCGTAATGGGGCAATGGAAGAAATGAACGGGAAGGAGAGAGTAAAAGTGAGAGTCGGCTGGGCATCCCAGGCAAATGGCTCCTCATACCCAAATCCCACCCCCGAAAGGTGTAAGGGACGGGGAATACGCAGGGAGCTCCGTGGTCGAGGTTGCAATCGGTGGGTGGGTGCGGAAATCTGCAGGTCAGGGCGACGGGAGTGTTAGTGGTGGATCGGAGAAAGAGAGTGGGGCAGATGGGGAAAGAGTGAAATAAGAAGTGAATAAGGCGTGAGATTGCGTCGATGTGAGAAAAGAAGCGGAAAGGGGTGTAGAGAGAGGGCGTAGTTCGGGCTTTGACCTGGGGTCGTGACTTCTCACGGACTGAAGGCCTGGAGCCCCGGCGATGAGCAGGAACAACCAACGCCCAAACCAGGAAAGAATGGTGGATGCAAATCTCCCGGGGAATGCACGCTCTGTATGAGTGGCACAAATCCCTCCGACACTCCCTCCTGCCCTCAATATCTCCTCCCTTCCTTCCATTCCTCCCCAAGCGTCGTTTGTCACTCTCTGTAGCGCTCCCTCTCTCCCTCCCTCTCCTCCACTCAACCTCCTGTCATTCCGGCTCTCTCTCTGTCTCCCTCTCTTTCTCCCGTTCGCCGCCTCTTTAATCCCGCTCGCTTCCAATCTTTCACCGAAACTCCTCATCCTCTATTTCCTACATTACTGCTCCCTACTCCTGTTTCCCCATTTCGGTCACGCTTCCCCCCCCCTCTCTCTCTCTCTCTCTCTCCAAACACTGACCCTTCTCTCACCCCTCTACCCTCTGTATACTGCCGCTCTCCTCTCTCTCCCCGGATCCCTAATCTTCCCCTCTCAACCCCTCTCTTTCTGCACACTCTCAATATTCTCCCAACACCCGCCACTCTAATCTATCTCGACCAGGCTCTCCCACGTCCTCATTCTCTGTACTTCCAGCACTTCCACCCTTTGCTCTCAGTTCCTCTCTTTATCAGCTGCCCACCTGGCCTTTGCTGCTGTCGGTCTGACCGCCTTCGCAACATGGGCTTCCTCTGACAACGGTTCGTTCCTCTTCGTGAGCTCAGAGACACAGAGACTCCTGAACAAGATGGACGGCGGCAAGACTTACGTGAATGTGAAGTTCGCAAAGACGGGCCCACAGTCTCCTTCCAACGGTGAGTGGGGCAGAAAAACGGGGGCGGGGGAGAAAGATCCATTCTGTGTCTAATCCCCGATGTGCGCTATCGGACGAATGGAGGGAACCTCACTGACTCTCACAGTTCTGTCCCCAGCTGAACGAATGGGAGAGGCGGTGAGGAGGGAGATCTGACGGAACGTTTGTGAGGAGATTGCACTCGGGGACTGGGCGTGGAGGCAGCGCCGGGGAGGGGCGGCGTAGGGGGAGAGCTATGGAATCCGAAGAAGAGAGAACACTGTGGGAGGTGTCAGTGAAGAGAGAATACCATAGGCAGGGCGGTGTGGAGTTTGTGCCGTGGGAGGGGTGTTGAGAAGCGTGTATTGAGAAAGGAGCACTGTCTCGATGGGCGGGGGGTAGGAAACATCGAGGGAGGACTGATGAGTTAGAGGACAGTGGAGGCGCTGTATAAACTTTTAACCTCACTCTCCTCTCGCTTAACTCATTCTCTATTCTCTCTCTTCCTCTCTGCCTCTCTCTTTCCCCTCTCCCCGCTCCCTCTTCACCCCTCTGCGCTCCCTCCTTCTCCAGCTACCTCCCTCTCATTATCCCTCTCTCTCTCTCTCTCTCTCTCTCTCTCTCTCTCTCTCTCTTTCCCTTGTTCTCTTCCCTCCGTCTCTTTCATTCTCTCTCTCTCTCCACTTTCTCTCACACCCTGTTTTCCCCTTCTCTCTCGAATTCACCTCCCGCTTGCCTGTCTCAATCTCTCAACCCCTTCAATCCCCTCTCTTTCACTCCTCTCCTTTTCTTCCCACGCTCCCCTCCATTCTGTCTCACTCTCTCACTGCCCGAACACTCTGCTGTTTCCTCTCTATGACACCACGCCTGTCCCGCTCTTCCTGGTCCCGCGACATCTTATATTTTCTGTCTGCACACTTTATGCTTCGTCTCCCACACACACTCTCTCTTTCTCTATCGATCTTCCTGTTCGTCCTCTCTCGGTGCCCCCACATCCAATTCCACTCATCTCCCACTCCACACATTCTTAGACGGGGAATAGGGTGGGGAAGATGAGGCGAACTTCAGTGAAAGGGGCTTCGAGTATTTGCCTCATTGGGTTCTCTTCCAAAGAAGGTGCGACCGGCACAGAAGAGAGGATTTCAATTCAATGTGAGTTGCATTGCAACCCAACCATACATGAACACCCATCAATACAGACAAACGAGTCTGCGTTACTGCAGGACCCAGATGCCAAACACAAAACGAACGGCCACAAAACGGCACAAAACACACAAAGATAACAAGCAGATGTAGAATATCGGTATGACATTCATGCAATATGTATGGATTCATATGGTATTACATATATTCCTCAGTCTGAGGGGAGAGTTGATACAGGTTTCTATCATGGCGAGAGACAGAGATAGACCAGGCAACCGGTGCATTTCTCCCCCAGAGAGAAATGTCTAATACCACGGAGTGGAAGCTCAGAGGGGGTATCTTTTCAGGAGAGGTGAAGGGCAAGGTTTTATATACACAGAGAGCGTGGGTGACAGAAATGTGCTGCCATAGGTAGTGGTAGAAGTAAATCGATAGAGACGTTTAATTGGCTCTTTGGCAGTCACGTGGGTGTGCAGGGATTGGAGGGAGATGAACATTATGTCGGTAAAAACGATTTAGGCTTGACGTATAGTTGACGTATAGCTCTGCTCAACTTAGAGGGTGGGATGAGCAGGGGAGGGTTAGATCAGGGAATATGACGATGGATTGATAAAGACAAGTAACGACTTTTTTCCACAGACGGTATGGGCAGTGAACGACCCACAAGGAGAGATAGATTAGATTCAAGCATCTGGCTAATCTGCTTTTTAACAGCGGCCCTCATTATCACGGGTATCTGCTGGAGGATTCACGGTGAGTTTATCACCGGTCGGAAAGACCAAACCGCAAAGAATAACAATGTCCACTATAACAGTCACACATTCCCAACATTTCCCAGAAACGCTCTTCACGGTGATATCAACACACGCCTCAATGTGGTAATGACGGGTCTCTCAGCATGACCACGACTCACCCCTCACCGTGACACCGACACATCCCCCACCAACACACCCCTCAATGTGGTAATAACGGGTCTTTCAGCCTGACCACGACTCATCGCTCACCGTGACACCGACACATCCCCCATCAACACATCCCTCAACATGATACCGACATATCCCTCAACCTGATGCATACACACAACCTAATGTAATAGCGATTCACTGCAACACTGACACGCCTCTCGCCGTGGCACCGACAGGTCACGCACTGTGATGTGGACACATGCCTCACTGTGACACGGACACGTCCATCAGTTTTCTTTTTTTATCATAACAGTAACTGTCACATCCACCAAAACACCGACATATCACTCACCGTTATAAAGACACATCCCTCACCGTAACACCGACAAGCCCCTCAGAGCGTCACCCACTCAGTCCTCACAGTAACAATAACACTACACTGACTGTGATACTCCATGGGGACGCATTTCGGCTTTTTTGCCGAATTTCGGGCCTTCGGGGTGGTGGGAGGATTGGGGTTAATTTTGAGTTACAGGATTACCTTTAGGTTTAATTTTAGCTTTCTGTTTTGTACTTTTTCCCATTATGGATTTCAGGAGCATGCATGTTTTGTACATGGTTATACTTAGCACCGCCAGTTTTGATTAGCCACGCTGGTATGCGTGTATTTATGAATTAAATAAAACATTTGTATGGTAACTAAACAAATAAACGTTAGAAGTTGGAACGTAAGTAGTTGGAACCATCCTATAAAGGGAAGGAAGTCTTTTTAAATCATTAATCGATTCCAACTTGATATAATGTTTGCTCAAGAAACGCATATCAAAGCGGGCGATCAAAATAGACTTTATAAAATGTGGAAAGGCCTTCAATGACACGCTACTTGTCAACATAGAACAGATTATCTATTTTTATGAAATCTAATATTTTAATCATCCAAAAAGTCATTCTGTCAGATATTAATGGTAGATTTTTAACTGTTAAAGGGCAATTCGTAATAGAAAACTTGTTCTGGTTCACCTACCAATACGCACAAAATGCTGATAGGTCTCGGCCCGAATCGTCGACAGCGCTTCTCCTTATAGATGCTGCCTGAACTGTTGCGTTCCACCATCATTTTGTGAGTGTTGCTTGAATTTCCAGCATCTGCAGATTTACTCGTATTCTGGTTAACCTATAAGGACCTGATGTAAACGATCCTTCTTTATTGCCGGATGAAATTAATATATGTTAATGGGTGGTGATTTCAGTTGTTTAAATCCTTTGATTGACAAGAATTCAAACAATCTCCGGCCTCAGAGTTTTTCTGCATCACTTATTAACTTTTATTTTGCGGCCTGGAAGAAATTTGGACACATTTGCATCCCAATGATAGAGATATTTCCATTTTTTCACATGTTCTCAAAAAATATTCGAGAATCGATTATTTTATAGCTGATCACCGATTTTTGTCCAAAGTCTAGAAATATGAATATGATGCTATATTTTTCTCGGTTCATGCGCCTTTAAACTTAGCTTTAGAATTGAATAACGTCGTTATTGCAAAATTGCCCTGGCGTTTTCCAGAAAAGTTATTTCAAAGTTAGATCTTTGTCAAATTTATTGAGTCTCAGCTAAAATCATTTGAAAAAAGTTAATATACGGGAAATGTGTCGAAATTGATTATATGGAATATATTTAAAGCATATTTGCGCGGTCAGATAATCTCCTATTCAGCTCAGCTTAAGAAACAGACAAAAAAGAGTTAGATAAGATTTCCAACAAATTAAAGACTTGGATAATACTTATGCAGTCTCTCCTAACATTGATGTATTAAAGAAATGAGTTGAACTACAATCACAATATAATTTATTATTAACTTATCCAATTGAAATTTTAAAAAGTCAATTTTATGCGTTTGGAGATGAAAAAGTGTTAAGCTATTAGCCGCTCAATTAAAAGCAGCTAGAGCTAAGAAGACACATTTTCAAAAAAATGTAGGGGAAATGACAGATTAGCATGTAATTATGAAGATAGTAATATTTTTTAAGACTTTTAAAGTCGTACTTTATAAATCTCAGTTTCCAGTTGATTCTTCTAAAATGAATGCCTTTTTACAAAAGATCGATTTTCCTCGAATCTCTGTTGAAGATCAAAAAACTCTTGATGCTCCTATTGCTGAAAACGAAATTTAGAAAGCTGTTTTTTATTGTTGTTGTTTTTTTTTTTTTTCCAATTCGATCTGGTAAAGCTCCAGGACTGGATCGTTATTCTGTAGGATATTGTAAAAAAAAAACTGACAAATTTATTTATCCATGTTATGTTGGAAATGATTACAAATGCTTTTTTTTATAGATAAGTTACCTCCCGCATTTGATGAAGCTATTTCTTTAACTCTTAAGAAAGATAAAGACCCTGCAGACTGTGCTTCATATAGACCTATTTCATTACTAAATGTGGATTCTGAAATTCTTTCAAAAATCATAGTTAATCGGTTTGGAATATGCCTAAAATGTTCGCTCAAGACCAAACAGGTTTTGTAAAGGGCCGTTATTCCTTTTCTAATGTTCCGATACCTTTAAATATTAAACATTCTTCCTTTTCTAAGACTCCCCAATGTGTTGTCACTCTTGATGCTGAAAGGGATTTGACAGAGTTGAATGGAAATAATTATTTGATGTTTTAGAGAAATTTGGCGTTGGTAATAATTTTAAAACGTGGATCAGAATGATATATAAAAACCATATTGTTGCTGTTATTAATAATAATTGCAGATCTCCTTTTTTCGGCTTTCCCAGGGTACGAGACAAGGATGTTCGTTAAGCCCTTTGTTATTTAATTTGGTGCTCGAAACCTTTGCTATTGCACTTCGTGAAGCTAAAGACATTAATGGATTTATCATAAATGGAACTGCTCATAAGATCTTCCTTTATGTTGACGATCTCTTAGTTTATATTTCGAATCCTGCAGAATCCATTCCTAGTTTATTGAAACTTTTAAACGACTTTAGAAAGTGTGCGGGATATAAACTAAACCTTCATAAAAGGGATTATTTCTCCTAAATGATTCTGCTTCTCTATATGATGACATTCCTTTCAGAGTTACTGACTCATTTAAACATTTAGGTATCATTATTACCAATAATCAAAGAGATTTATAAAGCTAATTTGGTTCTTTCAGTGGATTTTATGAAGCAAATATTTGGTAGATGGAATCCATTTTACACTTTCGTTAGCCGGCCGAATTCATGCAAATATAATAATGATTTTAGCAATCTTTTATATGTAGATCAAAATATCCCTATTTTTGATTGAGACGTTTTTTGATCAGGTTGACTCTATTATTTCATTTTTGTTTGGAATAACAAAAGAGCAAACATTGGTAAATATCACTTAATTTTTTAAAATGGAGGTCTCGTTGTGCCTACTTTAAGAATGTATTATAGGGCTGTTAACATACGTAATGTGTGTTTTTGGTTATACTGGGCTGATAAAAATGAACGACAACTATGGGCTGATTTCGAATTGAATGCTATGAAACAGTTTCACTTAACTTCATTATTAGGAGCTCTCTGCCTGTGCAACTGGCCGAAATTACTAATTTAAATTTATACCCTGTGATTAAGCAGTCATTACGAATTTGGTTCCAGTTTCCTAATTTTTTTTAATCTCAGAAATATAAACTTTTTAGTTTAAGTTATCGAAATTATTTATTTAAACCTCCATTAGGTGATGCTACCTTTCTTCTTTGCAGGAATAAAGAGTTTATTCCTTAATGGAGCTGTTCCTAGATGGTCCCTTGATATCCTTTAAGAAATTATTAACTAAATACTCTCTCTCGGATTCACATTTCCTGCAATATCTTCAGGTCAGACACTTCTTACAATAATATTTAAGTAATTTTCCAGATATACAGGGTTCTGTCCTATTAGATATTATTTTAAAAATGAATCCTTCAGTTAAATGTTTTATTGGGAAAATTTATAATTTATTGTTTCAACAGCACAATTACCCTTCACTTAGGATTGAGCGAGAGAGCTTAACATGACCTTGATAACAGAAGTTTAGCTGCGGATTTTGAAGTTGGTTAAATCTCCTTCGATCTGTTGCAGTCACTCTTAAATTCTATTTAATATTATATATCGTTACTATTTGACAAAGGAGCGATTGTCTAAAATGTTTCCTAATGTTGATAGTCTGTGTGATAGATGTAAAACTGAGGCAACCGCATTGAAACATATGTTTTGGTCGTGTTCTGAATTGAAACATTTTCGAAAGTCCATTTTCTCTACAATATCGAACGTTTAAAAACATTAATTTAAAATCTAATAAACTGACAGTTTTATTTGTTATAATCCCACAACATATTCATGGTATTTCTCCACCATACCAACATGTAATTGCGTTTGTTAGATTATTGGCCAGAAGGGCTATTTTGTTGAAATGGAAAGATGCTTCTGCTCCTACATTGATTCAATGGTTCTCTCAGGTGATGCTATGTCTTAGTTTGGAGAAAATCAGAAGTCGAATTTTTGATTCTCGATTTGATTTTGAGTAAAGGGTGGGGTTCATTTGCCCGCCACTATCATCTGATTTGAGTTAATTGATATGGCTTCCTTCCGATTTTTCTTCAAATGGATTTGAGTTGGCGGATTGATGCTTTTCTTTTTTTTTCGGGTTTTTTTTTCAGTTAGTACTTTTTTTTACTCTGAGTTAGCAGGGTTATTTTTTTCTTTCTTTATTCCTTTCAAAAATTCTTAACGCGTTATTTTTTCTTCTTATTATTGATATACTGCTTCGCTTTATTAATCAGACATTTGCTAATTTAATTCTTCATTGAACATAATGACATACTGACTTAATGTATTTTTGTTGATCTGAAATAATGATTAATAAGACGAATTTAAAAGAGAGAAAAGACAACAACACATCCACCGTGACCCGATGACAGCAACGAGTCTCTCACTGCAACAACGTCAAACCTCGCACTGTGACCCCGACATATCTTTCACCGTGACATAGAGATACACCGCGATGTGACCCGGTACACCTCTCACATGGACCCAGAAACACCTATCACAATGACAGGCACACGTCTCTCACTGAAACACCAACTCAGTGTGACAGGGAATCAATTATCACCGCGAATACTGACGCAGCCCCCGTCGTGGTCGCCAACAAAAACCTCGCTGGTAACCGGTTATACCCCTCAGCGTGTCCCAGACACGTACCTGGCGGTGGCGGCGACGCCCCTCACTGTGCCAACAGCGCCTTTCACCATGACAGTGACACACCACTCAACCTGACCCGCTCAGTTGCTTGACGCTAACGCTGACGCCCTATAAACGCCAAAGATCCTTCACCATCTCAGATCACCTCTGACCGAAACTACATACTCCTTTGGGAAGAACGTCAGGAGATGAACAGGACACAACACCAATGTCGACTGCCAGTCCATGTGTTAAACTCAACTTTGAATCCAACATATCTGAGATTTCCCACCTGGATCTCTCGCACAGAATCTGTCTCATGGCGACTCCGAAACACACGTCACAGTGACAACGACACCGCCTTCACCGGACACTGAGACACCAGCGACACCTACCGGATTCTCAACGTCAACGGCCCAGCTCCGAACCGTGACAAGGACTCACACGTCACTGTAACAACCCTCACCGAGACAGTATCGCCCCTCAACATAACACCGATGCACCGCTCACTGAGGCAATTACCCACACCTCACCCTGACACAGGCAAACCCCTTACCGTGATACCAACAACTAAATCCACAATGGCACCGACATAGTCCTCTCCATCACACTGACACACAGCTCAGCGTGACAATCGGACTCACACCGTGGCCATGACATGCCTCTCCCGGTGACACAGACACACTCCTCTCAATGACACCAGCAAACAGACATTGCACAGATACTCCTTCCACCGTGACTCTGCCAGACCCCTCACTCTGACATTTCCCAAGCCGTGACAGTGAGATACACTTCAGTGTGTCCCGGCACACATCTATCTGGGGCACAGAAACACTTACCACAGTGACACCGACACGTAACCCAAATCAACTCGGACATGCCCCGCGCTGAGACAGGGAATCGATCATCACCACGATACTGACACAGACCCCATTTTAATGATAAGGAAACCTTCACGGTGACATTGATAACCCCTCAGGGTGACACAGACACACCCCGAAAGGTGGCGCCGACGCCTCTCACTGTGTCCTCAGCATATCCTACACTTTGACACCCTTCACCGAGACATCGACACAACAGTCTCTGTGACCCGTTCGGTAGCGTGACGCTGACTCACGTGTCACTGTAAACTCTAAACATTTTTCACCATCTCTCTCAGTTTCACAGATTCGTCAGTCAGAGATCACCTCCGACCGAAACTGCCACTTGCTAAACTCAACCTTTCAATCCAAGATATCTGAGATTTCCGGAGTTAACTCCCGGAGATCCTGTCTCAAGAATCTCTCTGCGTTCAACTCTAATCTGTCCGAACTTAAGCGAGTGAACTCTGAACTCCGTCACCAGTTCACTGAGATGGAAACGAAGTATAGATCTGTCAACGAAATCAAGGCTCAAATCTGTGAATTGTTGACCAGCAGAAGAGGTGAGGCACCAGTCCCCTCTTTCACCCGCTCCTCATGACAGGGCAGGCATGGAGAGAGGGATTGTGTGATGGGACAGTGGCCAGAGAGATTCATCCCATGTGTGTCCCCAAAATGTGTTATGGCACCATGCAGAGAGAGTTTCACTTTGAATCTGGGAGTGTTGCCGGGGCGGTGCAACAGGCGCTTCATTCTGTGTCTGAACCCGGGAGTGTGTGATGTTATCTTGGAGAGAGAGCTAGAGTGTGCCTGATTCAGTGATGGGACGGTGCAGAGGGAGGGTGTGATAGTGCCGTAGGGAAAGAGATTCACACTGTGTCGGACCAAGGCTCTGCGTGATTGTTCTTTGTGGAGGGATTTAAACCCTGTTCTCTGACCTAGGGAGTGTGTGAGGGGCGGTGCGGAGGGAGATTCACTCTGTGTCTGACCCCAGGATTGTGTGATGGGACGGTGTGGAGGGAGACTCACTCTGTGTCTGATCCCGGGAGTGAGTGATGGGACTGTGTGGAGGAAGATTCACTCTCTGTCTGACCCCAGGATTGTGCGATGGGACGGTGTGGAGGGAGATTCACTCTGTGTCTGACCCCGGGAGTGTGTGATGGGACTGTGTGGAGGGGGATTCACTCTGTGTCTGACCCCGGGAGTGTGTGATGGAACGGTGTGGAGGGAGATTCACTCTGTGTCTGATCCCGGGAGTGTGTGATGGGACGATGTGGAGGGAGGTTCACTCTCTGTCTGACCCCGGGAGTGTGTGATGGGACGTTGTTGAGGGAGATTCACTCTGTGTCTGACCCCGGGAGTGTGTGATGGGACGGTGTGGAGGGAGATTCACTCTCTGTCTGATCCCGGGAGTGTGTGATGGGACGGTGTGGAGGGAGATTCACTCTCTGTCTGACCCCGGGAGTGTGTGATGGGACGGTGTGGAGGGAGATTACTCTCTGTCTGACCTCGGGAGTGTGTGATGGGACGGAGTGGAGGGAGATTCACTTTGTGTCTGACCCCGGAAGTGTGAGATGGGACGGTTGGAGGGAGGTTCACTCTGTGTCTGACCCCAGGAGAGTGTGATGGGACAGTGTGGAGGGAGATTCACTCCGTGTTTGACACCGGGAGTGTGTGATGGGACAGTGTAGAGGGAGATTCAGTGTTTGCCTGACCCTGGGAGTGTGTGATGGGACGGTGTGGAGGGAGATTCACTCTGTATCTGATCCCGCGAGCGTGTGATGAGACGGTACGGACGGTGCACACTGTTTTTGACCCTGCGCGTCTGTCATGGGAGAGTGAGAAAGAGCTTCACTCCATGTCATTCTTCCGGTGTCAGTGACCGGACCGTGTCTGATCCCTGAAGCGTGCGATGGGCAATGTGACAGTAGATTAACTCTGCGTCTCAGTCCGAGAATATGTGACGGGACGGGGTGGGGGGAGCTTCACTCTGTGACTCTCCGCAAAGAGCGTGTGATTTGACAGTGAGCAGCGTGCAGTCTGAACCCATGTCTGTGTGAAGGGGCCGTGGAGGGGTGGGGGAAGAGAGAGAGAGAGAGAGAGAGAGAGAGAGAGAGAGAGAGAGAGAGAGAGAGAGAGAGAGAGAGAGAGAGAGAGAGAGAGAGAGAGAGAGAGAGAGAGAGAGAGAGAGAGAGAGAGAGAGAGAGTGAGTGAGAGAGAGAGAGAGAGAGAGAGAGAGAGAGAGAGAGAGAGAGAGAGAGAGAGAGAGAGAGAGAGGAGAGAGAGAGAGAGAAAGCACACTGTGTCTAACCCAGGGGTTTGCGATGGGAGAGTGTGGAGGGAACTTGATTCTGTGTCTCTCCGCGAGAGTGTGCGATAGGACAGTGTGGAACGAGATTCCATCTGTGTCTTGACCCGGGAGCGTGTGATGGATGGTTTGGAGGGAAGTTCATTGTACCTGACCCTTGTGAATGTGCAATGGGACGTTGTAGGGGAGGTTCACCCAATGACTGAACCCAGGTGTGAGTGATGGGACTACTTGGCGTGAAATACACTCTGTGTGTCACCCCGGGTGTGTGTGATGGGAAAGTGTGAAGAGAGATTTACTCTGTGTCTCATTCGTATTTATTCCTGAATTCCAGAGCAACCGTGTTCCAAATACTGGTTCAGAAATAAAGACAGGTGTTATTACGCATCCACGTTTGAAGCATCATTCCGCAAAGCAGTCCATGAATGCTCAAACCGTTATTCAAGGCTGCTCAGAATTAATTCATGGGATGAAGCGGTATGTATCACAGCACGAGAAGATCCCACAGTAACACAGGAAGTATAACACACCCCCGGGGTCAGACACAGAATAAAAACCCACAATACACTCCCGTCACACAGTTCCGGGGTCAGACACTGAGTGAAGTTCCCTTCTCACCGTCCCATCACACTCTCCCGGGGTCAGACACAGAGTGAAGCGCCCTCCACACCGCTACATCATACACTCCCGGGATCAGAAACAGAGTGAACCTGCCTTCACACCGTCCCATCACACACTCCCGAGGTCAAACACGCAAGTGAATCTTCCTCCACACTGTTCCATCACACACGCATGGGGTCAGACTCAGAGTGAATCTCCCTCGACAGCATCATCACACTCTCCCGTAAATTGTTTTCGATTCTCGGCATTAACAACGGAATTTAATTTTACAGCGTTTTATTTTTCGATCTCCTATCCCCCGAAACATCACTTACTGGGTTGGAAAATGCGATAGCAGGTGAGATTTGGACTGATATGTGGGGTGGTAGTTGGGGAATTATGCTGTCCTGAGGGGAGAAAATGGGAATAGTTTACGGACGGAAGTAGGTTTCTGGGAAGAGGGAGGGGGACTGGGATTTGTCTGAAGACTGTACGAGCTTGTTGGGTACAATGGGAATATTTTAGGGAACGATACGGGTCTGTCACGGGACAGGGCAATGAAACATTTTGACGATTGTCAGTGGGTTCCGGGGATTATTTCCCTGGGATTATTTTGGTGACTGACGCAGGCTGCGGGGTTGGGAGATGCAGTGGAATTGGTTCGGGGTCTGACATAGATCTGTGAGGAGCAGGAGGCAGAGTCGGATTAGTTTGACGACAGGCCTTACTCTGTGAGTTATGCAGCAGGATCAGTTTGGGGTCTGACACTGATCTGGGGAGAGAGAGTGGGACAACTGGATCAGTTTGGGGTCTGACACTGATCTGGGGGGAGAGAGTGGGACAACTGGATCAGTTTGGGGTCTGACACTGATCTGGGGGGAGAGAGTGGGACAGCCGGATCAGTTTGGGGTCTGACACTGATCTGGGGGGAGAGAGTGGGACAACTGGATTAGTTTGGAGACCGATACGGGGGTGTGGACACAGAGTCGGTCAGTGGGTCCAGATTGCGGACTGACGCAGGGCTGAGGGAACAGTGAGGGGCAATGGGATTAATCTGGAGACGGACGTGAACTGTCGGGAGAGGAAGGAGCTGTGGGATGGATTTGGGGACCGCGTATCCCTCTGGGGGAGGGGGTTGCGGTGTCGGTGGGATATTGAGATCTGTTTGGTGACTGAAATAGATCTGACGGGAGAAATGGGTGTATTCGAGTCGCACTGGGACTGCCACAGGACTGTGGGGACCGCGGGACGACGGGCCGGAGGCTGTGGGGGAGTTGGTGTATTTGGATAAATTTGGCGACTGACACAGTGCAGTGGGGAGACATTGGACACAGGGATTATTTTGGGAACGACACGGGACTGTGGGGATTGCCCGGATTTAATGGGACTAGCTTGGCGACGGTCTCGTGTTCCGCCGGATCTGTTTTATCTCTGTTCAATTTTTTAAAATAATTTATTGACAGGAATGGTGGTTTTGATCTGCTGTACATGGTGCCTTCAGGAAGGTCCTCCTGCAGTGAATGTAAACCAAATAGAAGGGGTGAACATTGCATTTTCCATCAACACCATTTCATCTGCGAGAAGTCCGCACCCTACAGCCCAGATATTCCTGAAAAGATCCAGGTTCTCTGTCAACAGCCCGGAGAGCCGACTTGAATCAAATGATTACCCTGTCTTTCCCTTCCTTATCTCTCCTCCACTCTCACTCAGCCCATCCACTCAAAATCCTCCCTGCAGTCTCTGACCCTACCTGCTGATCTAATCTCCTCTTTTCGCAACCCCATTCTCCGCACCATACATGGACAACCCCACTTTCCATCTACCTCGCCCATTCTCGCCATCTCTCTCTCTACACCCTCTCCTCACCCTACTTCCTCGACCTTTCTCCGTCCGCTGTTTCTCCGCTCCCTCTTGCAACCTCTTTTCTCTATCCCTCCCGATTCTCCCTCTCTACCGCACTCTCTCCCTCCCCTGTCCGTTCCCTCCACACCTCCGTCTCCGCGATCTCTCACACTTTCTCCTTCCCACCCACTTTCACCTCAATCCTGTCTGGTCTGGGTCTCGATAACACAACTCTGGGTTAAAGTCTGTGCGCATTCCCACTGTCCGTGTCCCTCTTGAGTTCATGCAACTCTGTAAGGTAACAGCTACGCACCAGGGAATAAAGCCCCCTTCCTCTCTCCATCTCTGTCCCTCGAGCCCCGGCAATATTCCTGTAAATCTCCCTGGACACTCTCTCCGGCTCAATGGCATTTTACCCAGAGCAGGGTGACCAAAACTGTGCCGTCCTGTACCACTGCAACGTGACCTCCCGACACCTGTACTCAGTGTCCTGACCAGTGAAGACCAGCGGGCCAAGTGTGTGTCCACTCGCATCGTGACCTCCCGACACCTGTACTCAGTGTCCTGACCAGTGAAGACCAGCGGGCCAAGTGTCCTGTCCACTCGCATCGGATGTTTTACAACGGAATCGCTATTTGATTTATTATCTGAGAGTTACACAGCTTGGATTTTTGCAGCATCGATGTAAAATTAATGTAATTTACAAATATTAATGAAGACCTAATAAATGGCCTAACGTGAGGAAAGATATTGTCAATTACTGTAGAGGGTGTCATACGTGCCAGCTGGTGGGAAAAACTAATCAGGCCATCCCAAAAGCTCCACTTCGGGCGATACCTGCGTTTGGTGAACCATTTTCCAGGGTCATAGTGGATTGTTCAGGCCCATTGGCAAAAACTGCAGCTGGTCATCATACGTACAAAAATGCTGGATGAAGTCAAGAGGTCGAGCAGCAT
This sequence comes from Hemitrygon akajei, assembly GCF_048418815.1. Lineage (NCBI taxonomy): Eukaryota > Metazoa > Chordata > Chondrichthyes > Myliobatiformes > Dasyatidae > Hemitrygon > Hemitrygon akajei. Next base: position 8,028,676 of record NW_027331929.1, read on the forward strand.
CCGTTGAAAGAAGCAGTCAACGTTTCGGGTCGAGACCCTTGGTCAGGGCTAAAGAAGGAGGGGGCAGGGGCCCTATAAATAAGGTGAGGGAAGGTTGGAAAACCAATCAGAGGACAGATCAATGGGTGGGGGTGGTGAAGAAGGGAGGGGATAGGCAGCAGAGGTGAAGAAGGAATGTAAGGGGAAAGCACTATGGGTAGTAGAAGAAGGCAGAGTCATGAGAGGTGATAGGCAGGTAGAAGAGGAAGCAGAGTGAAAGTGGGATGGGGGAAGGAAGAGGGAGGGGATTACCGGAAGTTGGATAATTCGATGCTCATACCAAGGGTCTGGAGACTACGCAGACGGTATCTGAGATGTTGTCCCTCCAGCCGAAGTTTGGCCTCATCATGGCAGTAGAGTGGGCCATGTATGGACATACCGGAATGGGAACGTGAACCAGAGTTGAACTGGATGGCAACCGGGAGATCCTGTCTGTTATTGCGGACGGAGCGTAGGTGCTCGACTAAGCGGTCCCCCAATCTGCGTTGGGTCTCGCCGATGTAGAGAAGGCCGCAACGGGAGCACCGGAAGCAATAGATGACCCCAACAGAATTACAAGTGAAGTGTTGCCTCACTTGGAAGGACTGTTTGGGGCCCTGAATGGTGGTAAGGGGGGAGGTGTAGGGACAGGTATAGCACTTACGATTGCAGGGATAAGTGCCAGGTGGGAGATCTGTGGGGAGGGATGTGTGTTCCAGGCTGTCGCGGAGGGATCGATCCCTGTGAAAAGCAGAGAGGTGTAGAGAGGGAAAGGGAGGCCATCATTATTTGTTAACAATTATCTGTGCTGCATCCTGGTTCCCTGAAGCCGTGCCTCTCAGAAACATCCAGGCCAAGACTGAGGTAAAGGCACTCAGCAAGTACTTTTTCGCACTGGTAGGTTTACCTAAAGAAATTCTATCTGACCAGGGTAGTAGTTTTACTTGAGGAACATTCCAGCAAATAGAAACTGGGGGCTGAACACATTGTGTCATCTGCCTACCACCCGGAGTCTCAAGGGGCTTTGGAGCGGTTTCATTCCACTTCAAAGACCATGATTAAAGCCTACTGTCATGAGAATGACAGGGACTGGGATGAAGAGATACACTTAACACTTTTTGCCGTGAGAGACACCATGCAAGAGTTAATGGGGTTTATTCCATTTGAGCTCATTTTCGGTCATAGGACCAAAGGACCTTTGAACTTGCTCAGAGAGCAATGGTCTAATCCAAATGTGTCTGTCAGTGTGTTGGATTACGTTTTGAAATTCCGGGAAAGTCGTAACAAGGCTTGTAACCTTGCCTAGAAGAATCTGCAAAACTCCCAAATTAAAACGAAACGTTGGTTTGATTAGAGAGCGAGAGAGCAGGTGTTCGAGGTTGGAAATAAAGTGCTGGTTCTGTTCCCCTAGTGACCAAACCCCTCCATGCACAATTTCATGGACCATACCGCATAATTAAGAACATTGATTGGCTGAATTACGTTATTGAAACTCCCGACAGAAGGAAGGCGACACAATTAGTACACGTAAACATGTTGGAGTCTCATTATGACTCTGAGACGGTACCAATAAGCACTGTTACTGAAACAAATGGGGCTGTGGAATTCGACAATGAGGTGCAAGATCATTCTGATAAACTGAATACTGTACCAACAAGACTTGAGAATTCCACTAATTTGAAAGAGCTTGCTGATAAAGCCTGTCATCTAGAGCCTGCACAGAGGGAGCAATTGCAAGAACTAATTAGCAAGCATAAAGATTTATTTCCTGACATTCCGAGACGGAGCACCGTTGCAGTGCATGACGTCATTATAAACTCAGCCCAGCCCATTGAACAGCATCCTCACAGAATGAAGTTCGGGAAAAGCCAAGGGGTTGAAAAGGAAAATGGCTACATGCTAGCAACCGGTATCGTCAGGCAAACTAATTCAGACTGGGCGTCGCCCTTCGTTCTTGTGCCTAAACCGGACGGTCGCAGGAGATTTTGTACTGACTACAGGGAAATCAATGCAATAACCAAGACAGTTGCTTGTCCTATTCCGAGCTGGATGACTGTTTTGGTAAAGTGGGAAAGGCTAAGTACCTCACAGAAATTGACTTGATAAAAGGATATTGGCGTGTTCCTTTGACCAAAAGGCCAAAAAAATCACAGCGTTAGCACGACTTCAGGGCTGTATGAATATAATGTTTTACCCTTCGAGATGAGAAATGCTCCAGGGACATTTCAAAGAATGATCAATTCTGTGATCAGAGGTTCAGAAAACACAGGGGCTTATATCGATGATTCAGTGCTCTGGAGTGACACGTCGGAAGAGCATGTAACAGCTATAGAAAAGCTATTTGAAAGGCTGTCTGAGGCCAGTCTTACTGTGATCCTCGCTAAAAGAGAGTTTGGCAATGCCGCAGTTACATATCTGGGCTATGTATTAGGGCAGGGCCAACTGCTCCTGTACAAGGTTCAAGCTATTGCTGAGGTTCCTGTTCCGACTGGCAAGAAAGGGTTATGAAGATTTTTTTAGGAATGGTGGAGTATTATCGAAAGTTTTGTGAGAAATTAGTAGATATCGCTCTCCCCCTGTCAAAACTCCTAGGGAAGAATGAAAGATTTGAATGGAATGACCTTTGCCAAGAGGCATTAGAACGTCTGAAAACCATGCTCATTATCGTCCTGTGCTCAAAGCACCTGATTTATTCAAATCATTTCCATAGCAACAGACGCTGGCGATGACGCTGCTGGGGCAGTACAGTTACAGAAGTGTGTGGATGAGATTGAACACCCAGTAGCTTATTTCTCAAAGAAGTTTTGTGTGCACCAGGAAAATTATTCCACTGTTGAAAAGGAGTGGCTATCACTTATTCTGGATTTACAGGATTTTGAGGTCTAAGTTTCTCCTGCCCAGAGACCACGTGGTTTGTACGGATCACAATCCGTTGGTGATTCTTACTAAAATGAAGGATAACAATTGCAGGTTATCAAACTGGAGTCTGATATTGCAAGAATATGACTTAAAATCAAACATGTGAAAGGTACTGACAACATAATAGCTGATTGTTTATACAAATGTTAAGTTAGAAATTATACTCGTTTTTGCTCTGTTATTTGATGATTATACATGTATTGTTTCAAACTTTGCAATCTACAGTTCAGACAGGGAAAAAAGAGGGACAGTGAACAGAGGACTGAGAGGGGCAGAGAGACGAAATAAGAGGAAACAGAGAGCAGGAGAGGAGGGGGGAAAGTGCTTCAGAGAGGGAAGAGGATTGCGTGAGGGGTGAAGGATGAGGAGAAGGAATGTAGACAATGGATGAAGAGGGGAAGAGAACTAGGAAGAGAAAGGGAAAATGGATGGAACGAAGGGAATAGATATCGAGGACTGGAGTGAAGAAAGGAGGAATGACGAAGGGATTTGTATCACAAATAGAAAACCTTTATTTTCCTGGACCGATGCTTCTCCTGTTGGATCCTGGTTTGCGCGTCGGACATTTCCACTGCTCCTGCTCATTACCAGCGCTTCAGACCCTCCGTCTCCAAGATATGTGCCTCCAGGACAAACACCCAACCCACGCTGAGGTGCGTTGAACACACACCCCTTCCGTCCGAGAAAGTTAAGAAACTTGTTACCTCCACAGGGTTTCGTCGCCTTCTTCGTTTACTGGTGCACTCTCACTTCCCTTCCTAACACCATGCTCGCCCTCCCTCTCTCTCCCTTTCTCCCCCTATACAGGGAGAGAGGCAAAAGAGGTGAGTGCATTGCACTGCTTATCAGAGATAGTGTCACTGATGCAGAAAAGGAGAAAGTCATGAGGGACTGTGTACTGAGACTCTGCGGGTGGACATTAGGAACAGGAAGGGTTCAATAACTCCACAGGGCGTTTTAATGGCCCACCCAATAGTAACAGGGATATCGAGGAGCAGATAGGGAGACAGGTTCTGGAAAGGTAGACTAATAACAGGTTGTCGCGCTGAGAGATATCTATTTCCCAAATATTGATTGGCATCTTCCCAGAGCAAATGTGACATCATTTGACATAGCATTAGAGACGGATAGGAACAGGCAAGTTGGGAAAGCGTTTAATTGGACTAAGGGGAAATTGGAGGTTTTTAGGCAGGAACAAGGAAGCATAAATTGGGAACAGATGTACGGCAGAAATGTGGCAAAATGTTCAGGGGGCTTTTGTGTGGAGTTCAGCATAGGTAATTTCCAATTAGACAGGGAAATGATAGAACGGTACAGGAGCTAGTGTATACAAAGTCTGTTTAAAATCTAGTCGAGAAGTCGAGAGGACAAGGAAAGCTAACGGAAGTTTCCGAAAAAACAGGTAATGATAGAGATCTAGAAAGTTATAAAGTTAGCAGGAAGGAGCTAAAAAATGAAATTAGGAGAGCAAGAACGGGACATGAGAAGGCCTTAGCGAGCAGGATATAGGGACATTCCAAGGCATTCTACGAGTTTGTGAAGAGCAAGAGGATACGAAATGAGAGAATTGGACAGTAGAAACGTTTGTATGGAACACGAGGAGATCGCAGCGGTATTAAATGAGTACATTTTTTCAGTAGTCACTACGAAGAGGATATTGGCGATTGTTGGGGTGATTTACTGCGGATTAAAAAGATTGAGCAGATAGACATTAAGACAGACGATGTGCTGGAACTTTTGGAGATCATCAAGTTGGATAAGTCTCCGGGACCGGATGAGATGTAGCACAGCCAGCTGTGGGAGGGGAGGTAGGAGATTGCTGAGCCTTTGACAATGATCTTTGCATCATCAATGTGGACGGGAGAGGTTCCGGAGGATTGTAGGGTTGCAGGTGTTATTTTCTCATTCAGGAAAGGGAGTAGGGAGAACCCAGGAAATTATAGGACAGTGAGACTTACTTCAGTGGTTGGTAAGTTGACGGAGAAGATCACGCGAGGCAGGACTTGTGAACATCTGGAAAGGCGTAATATGATTAGGAATAGTTAGCATGGCTTTCTCAAAGGCAGGTCGTGTCTTACGACTCTGATTGAATTAATTAGCACCTGACTAAACCTATTGATAAAGGCAGAACAGTAGATACAGAGTATATGGATTTCAGCAAGGCATTTGACAAGGTGCGCCATGCAAGGCTTATAGAGAATATAAGGAGGTATATGATCGAAGGGGGCATTGTTTTGTAGATCCAGAATGGGCTTGCTCACAGAAGGTAAGGAGTGGCTGCAGACGGGTCATGTTCTGCATGGAGTTTGGTGCCAGTGGTGTGCCTCATGGATCTGTTGTGCGACCCATAGAATGCAAAAATGGGAAGAGAATTGGCAGATGGAGCTCTACGCAGAGAAGTGTGAGGTGGCTTATTTTTGCAGGTCAAATATGATGGCAGAATATAGTATTAATGATAAGTCACTTGGCAGTTTGGAGGATCAGAGGGATCTTGGTGTCCGAGTCCATAGGACGCTCAAAGCTGCTGAGCGGTTTGACTCTGCTGTTCAGAAGGCGTACCTTCAGTTGTCCTTCATCAACTTCGGGATTGTGTTTCAGAAACGATTGGCAAACGTCCAACTATATAAAACCCTGGTCAGGTGTTGGAGATCACGTGACATTTGCCCCAGGATACCCAGCAGTCTCTCATATTCTCTCTCCTTCCACTTGCTCTATCACATTACCCCCATTATCCGACTTCCCCCTCCTTCGTCCCACCGCGCTCCATCCCCATGCACCCTCCCTCACTTTCCACTCTCTCCAACCACACCTTTCCTCTTTCCTCTTCCCCATTCCTTTTTCCTTCCTCTCCCTATTTAGTGAGGTAGCATCCATTGTTTCATTGTGCAGATTCCCACAAGTTCACCACTCTCTGAGAATAACACTTCGTCCTCATCTCCGTCCTCAATCTCAACCCCGCATCTTGATGCTACGCCCCCTCTTTCTAGTCTGACCTACAGTGAAAACAATTTATCTGCCTATATTTTATCTATCCCTTTCATAATTTTATATGCTTCTATAAGATCTGCTTTCAACTTTCTGAATTCCAGCGAGTGCCGTCCCAGTCGACAAAATCTCTCCTTGCTCTGCACTGGGCCTTGGACCATCTGGACAATAACAATACCTACGTCAGGCTGCGGTTTACTGACCGCAGCTCAGTGTGAAAATAATCATTTCCCAAGTTCTAATCAACAGGCTGCAAATTCTGGACCTCGGTATCTCCCTCTACAAGAGAATGTTTGACTTTCTCAGACAGACAGACATACGTTATTGGTCCCGAGGGTAAAAGGGTTTCGTTACAGCCGCACCAAACAAGAATAGTGTAGAAATATATCAATATAAAACCATAAATAATTAAATAATAATGTTAATCATGCCGAGTGGAAATAAGTCCAGGAGCGGCCTATTGGCTCAGGGTGTCTGACACTCCGAGGGAGGAGTTGTAAAGTTTGATGGCCACAGGCAGGAATGACTTCCTATGATGCTCAGTGTAACATCTCGGTGGAATGAGTTTCTGGCAGTATATACTCATGGGCCTAACTAGTACATTACGTAGTGGATGGGAGACATTGTCCAAGATGGCATCAAACTTGGACAGCGTCCTCTTTTCAGACACCACCGTCAGAGAGTCCAGTTCCATCCCCACTACGTCATCGGCCTTATGAATGAGTTTGTTGATTCTGATGGTGTCTGCTACCCTCAGCCTGCTGCCCCAGCACACAACAGCAAACATGATAGCACTGGCTACCACAGCCTCGTAGAACATCTTCAGCATCGTCCGGCAGATGTTATAGGAGCTCAGTCTCCTCAGAAAATGGAGACGGCTGTGACCCTTCTCATCGGGAAACCACAGACAATGTAGATCTGTCATAACTGTTCCCATCTACAGGTAGTGTTGAAGGCAGATTAGTGAAATAGGCAAAAAAGTACAATGGAGTACAGTGTGGAAAAGTGTGTGGTCATACTCTTTGGATGAAGAAATAAAAGTATAAACGATTTTCCTAAGTGGGGAGAAGAATCAAATATCTGCTGTGCAAAGGAATTTGGGAATCCTGTTGCACGATTCCCTGATGGTTGACTTACAGATGGGATCGGTGGTGAGGAAGGCAAATCGAATGTTAGCATTCATTTCCAGAGGGCGGGAATATACAGCAAATGCAAGGATATAATTTTAAGGCTTTAAAAGACACAGGTGAGGACTGATTTGGGGGAATGGGAGTAGACTTGCTTTCCTTAGAAAAGAATTATAGGAAAGATGTCAGCAAAATAGAGAGAGTAGAGAGGAGATGTACTGGAATGTTACCTGGGTTTCAGCACCTAAAATACAGGGAAAGGTTTATCAAGTTGGGCCTTTATTCGTTGGAGCGTAGAAGTTTGAAGAGGGACTTGATAAAGGTATTTAAAATTATGGCGGGGGATAGATAGAGTTGACGTGGATAGGCTTTTCCATTGAGAGGAGGCGAGATTCAAACAAGAGGACAGGAGTTGAGACTTAGGGGGCAAAAGTTTAAGGGTAACACGAGGGGGAATTTCTTTACTCAGAGAGTAGTAGCTGTGTGGAATAAACTTCCAGTAGAAGTGGTGGAGGCAGGTTCGATATAGATAGATAGATAGATAGATAGATAGATAGATAGATAGATAGATAGATAGATAGATAGATAGATAGATAGATACTTTATTCATCCCCATGGGGAAATTCAACTTTTTTCCAATGTCCCATACACTTGTTGTAGCAAAACTAATTACATACAATACTTAACTCAGTAAAAAATATGATATGCATCTAAATCACTATCTCAAAAAGCATTAATAATAGCTTTTAAAAAGTTCTTAAGTCCTGGCGGTAGAATTGTAAAGCCTAATGGCATTGGGGAGTATTGACCTCTTCATCCTGTCTGAGGAGCATTGCATCGATAGTAACCTGTCGCTGAAACTGCTTCTCTGTCTCTGGATGGTGCTATGTAGAGGATGTTCAGAGTTATCCATAATTGACCGTATCCTACTCAGCGCCCTTCGCTCAGCTACCGATGTTAAACTCTCCAGTACTTTGCCCACGACAGAGCCCGCCTTCCTTACCAGCTTATTAAGACGTGAGGCGTCCCTCTTCTTAATGCTTCCTCCCCAACACGCCACCACAAAGAAGAGGGCGCTCTCCACAACTGACCTATAGAACATCTTCAGCATCTCACTACAGACATTGAATGACGCCAACCTTCTTAGGAAGTACAGTCGACTCTGTGCCTTCCTGCACAAGGCATCTGTGTTGGCAGTCCAGTCTAGCTTCTCGTCTAACTGTACTCCCAGATACTTGTAGGTCTTAACCTGCTCCACACATTCTCCATTAATGATCACTGGCTCCATATGAGGTCTAGATCTCCTAAAGTCCACCACCATCTCCTTGGTCTTGGTGATATTGAGACGCAGGTAGTTTGAGTTGCACCATATCACAAAGTCCTGTATCAGTTTCCTATACTCCTCCTCCTGTCCATTCCTGACACACCCCACTATGGCCGTGTCATTAGCGAACTTCTGCACATGGCAGGACTCCGAGTTATATTGGAAGTCTGATGTGTACAGGGTGAACAGGACCGGAGAGAGTACGGTTCCCTGCGGCGCTCCTGTGATGCTGACCACCGTGTCAGACCTACAGTCTCCCAACCGCACATACTGAGGTCTATCTGTCAAGTAGTCCACTATCCAATCCACCATGTGAGAGTCTACTCCCATCTCCGTTAGTTTGTGCCTTAAGATCTTGGGCTGGATGGTGTTAAAGGCACTAGAGAAGTCAAGGAATGTAATCCTCACAGCACAACTGACCCCCTCGATGTGAGAGAGTGATTTGTGCAGCAAATACGTGATAGCATCCTCCACTCCCACCTTCTCGTTATCCGCAAACATTTGTCATTTAAAGTAAAACTGGATCGGCATATGGACAGGAAAGGAATGGAGGGTTATGGGCTGAGTGCGGGCCAGTGGGACTAGGTGAGAGTAAGCGTTCGGCACAGACTAGAAGGGCCGAGATGGCCTGTTTCTGGGCTGTAAGTGTTGTAAAAAGGTGTAGTAACAAACCCCAATAAGTGCTACTGCACCTTTCCCATTCCTCAAATACACTATAATTGCCTCGCTAGAGGAGCCCGAGATTTTGTAGTGCGTTCCACTTGGGTGAAGGAAAATGATTCTGGGATTGAAACGCTTATCAGAGGAGGAGCATTTGATCTGGGTCTGCCCTGAGTGGAATTCAGAAGAATGAGGGGTGACGTCATTGAAATCTATTGGATGTTGCAGATCTCGATAGAGTAGCTCTGGAGAGAAGGCTTCCTAAGGTGGGGTCGGGGGGATACTGAAACCAGCGAACATGGCCTCAGGATAGAGCGATGTCAATTTACAACAGAGATTGAGAGGAAATTATTTTGCCAGAGACGGGTAAATCTGCGGAATCCGTTGCTACACACGGCCGTGGACGAGACGTTCCTGGGCATATTTCAGACAGACAGTGATAGATTCCTGACTAGACAGAGCATGAGGGGATACGGAGAGAAGGCTGGACATTGGGAATACGGGTGCATTTTGTATGATCAAATGGTGGACTGACCCGATGGAGCAAATGGCTTAATTCTACTACTCTGTGGTATGATGGTATTTGAAGTTCCTGGGATACGGGGTATCAGCATCTCAGAGGGTCTACACTAGGCACAACACATTCATGTAACATGAAAAACGTGTCATGTTCCTGACAGAACAGCCTCAGGAATCCAGCTAACAGCACTCCCATTCCTCGGAGAGTAGTTCGCTGTCACTTTCCCTTTAAGACTCAGACTGGCAATTATTGTCTGACAATGTTCCTCATGGACTGTATGTCGGTGAAGGCCTCGCGCCGAGCACTCAGTGCTCAACCGTACGGGATCCATTTCTTGTACTGCTGTTTGTGACTTTATCTGTGGATTTCATCACTGTGGTCTTGTTTATTTCGAGTCTGATCCGGAGTGTATTCTGGTCTCAGCCCGGCCCTTGCCTTCTCCACCATCCATATCTCTCCCGGTACAGAGGGGATTGCAAGGTTAGGGGTTTGAGGGGATGTGGTCTGTTATTGAGGACTCGCGAATTTCTCCGGATGTACTGTGGAGAGCGTTCTGACTTGTCGCATCGCCGCCTGGTGTGGAGGCTGCAACGCAGAGGGTCGCCAGAGGCTGCAGAGGGTTCTCGACTCAGCCAACCCCATCACGGGCACAAGCCTCCCCTCCATCGAGGACATGTTCAAGCAGGAATGCCTCGGGAAGACCTCATCCATCAGCGAGGACCCCCTCCAGCCGGGAAATGCCCTGTGCTCATCGGTACAATCGGGGAGAAGGTACAGGCGCCTTTAAACTCAACAATTTACAAACAGTTGCTTCCCCTCCGTCATCAGATTGCGAACGCTCCCTGAACACTTAAACACTCCCTCGGTATTCAACTTTGTTGCAGTATTTATTAATTCTCACAATTTACGTTAATTTTACATCTTTGCATCGTACCGAGGTCACATTGAAGTTGTACAAGGCGTCGGTGAGGCCGCGTTTGGAGGGTGGTGTTAGGTTCTCGTCGCCCTCCTGCAGGAAAGATGCCACTGAGCTGGAAAGAGTGCGGGGGGAGATTAACGAGGATGTTGCCGGGACCCGAGGGTCTGGGTTCTGGTGAGAAGGCAAGAATGATGTGTCTGTGTACCTTGAAGCGTGGATATGAAGCCAGGAGGGGCACAGATAGGGTGAATGCGCACAGTCCTTTTCCCCTGGGTTGGGGAATTGAGAGGCAGAGTGCACAGAATTGAGGTTAGAGTGTGTGGAGAGAACGGAGAGAGGAAAGGCAGAGAAAGGGGTCCGAGGGGAAGAGGAGGGGTGGAATGGGAATGAGTTAGAGAGAAGGGGAAAAAGAGAAACGGTGTAGAATGGGGGAGTAAAAGGGGGAGCGGGGAGAGCGGGGCAGAGAGGTATGGATCAGAGAGGGAGAGTGTTGGGGAGAATGGGGCTACGAGTAGAGGAGGAGACTGGGGTAAGAAGGAGGGGAAGAGAAATTGGAAAGAGGTGAAAGGATGGGGGTTTGAGAGTGGGGTAGATTGAATGGGGAGTAGTGGGGTGAATTCACTTGACTGAAGCCGGTCCGACAGGCTGTTGACAGAGATCTTGGATCTCTTCCGGAATATCCGGGTACAAATGTGTAGCCTTCTCGCAAATGAATCTGTGTTTCATGTTGCAACTGTAAGTGTAACTCCAACCGGACGAGTAACACTTACTGCAGGTGGGCGGTCTGTTGAACATCTTGTACAGAAGATTAGAGACCACATTCCTATCAAAGAGGTTAGACAATTTCAACAGAGACAAAACAGATCCAGCAGACAACCGGAGTCGTCGCCAAACCAATCCCTCTAATCTGCGCTCTCTCCACAGCCCCTTGCCAGCCTCGAAACTAATCCCATGATACCGCGCTCTTCCCACAGTCCCGGGTCCACGGCCGTACGAATCCCACTACACCACACTCCCCTACAATCGCGACTCAGTTCCCAAATTTACCCACTGCACCACCCCTCCCGAAAACCCTGCGTCAGTCAACGAACGAATCCCAATGTCCCACTCCCCACACAGCCCGCTGTCAGTCTCCAAATTTATCCCACTGACCCACTCTCTCCCCACGACCGCGTGTCACTCCCACACCACCGACCTGTAACTGTACAAACCTCACCCGTTTCTACATTTTCCAATCCAGTAAGTTCCGATTCGATGGCCGATAGAGATGGAAACAAAATCCTGTGAAATGAAATCCCTTCGATTAATGTGCATTAACGCCCTGGGAAATGTTTCACTGCTAATGTAATGGTTTCTCTGTAGCGGCAGTGTGTTTGTGTTATGACGAGAGATAACGGGGGCTTTGGAATGTGTGGCGTCCCATGATGGGAGGGGTTTTCTTTCCTGTGAGCCCGAGAGCGAGGGATTCGCGGGCTTTTGTTCGGCAGAAGATGGAGAGAGAAGATGCCAGAACGGGGTAATCGTAGTCTGCATGCCTGAGTGGACTTGGAATGGGGTCGGGAGTCGACCACGCCCGGGGGAAATCGATGGAGAACGGACGGACGGGAAAACAGTGAGCTCCAAGGAGCGCATTGGACTGTTTCATAAAAATGGGCCCTTTTTCTCTTTGTTTTCTGTACTAACCCTGTAGTCAAATGAAGAATCATAAAGCCCAATCGTTTAATTGCAAATGCTGTACCTCTCGATATTTCGTGGGATTGATTTGTAACCGGCCAACACATCACGCAACATCCACACAATCGTGCTTTTTCATTTTGACCTGGCCGGAGGCAGTATCGCCCGCCGACCCGCCGATCCCCAGACAAACGCATGCTTGTCGAACCTGAGGAATACTTTTAGCCTCCCTCCATGTATAACCACAGGAGCATGAGAAGAGATGGCACAGAGATGGATTTACCCAGTGTCTGATCGCAGGAATGTGTGATGGGACGGCGTGGAGTGTGCTTCTCTCCCTGTCTGACCCCGGGAGTGTGTGACAGGACGGAGTGGAGGGACTTCATTCGGTCACACTAAATAAAAACTTATATAGCTGTACCGCGGAGAATATTCGGACAGGGTGCATCACTGTCCGATATGGAGGAGCTACTGCACAGGACCTAAAGAAGCTGCGGAAGGGTGTAAATCTAGTCAGCTCCATCTTGGGGACTAGTCTACAAAGTACCAGGATAGCAGTGTTTCAGAAAGGCAGCGTCCATTATTAAAGACCACCAGCACCCAGGGCATGTCCGTTCCTCTCTGGAACCATCAGGTAGGAGATACAGAAGCATGAAGGAACGCACTAAGTGATTTAGGAACAGCTACTTCTCCTCTGCCATCCGATTCCTGAATGGACGTGAAGCTTTGGACACTAACTCACTTTGCATAAGGTAGTCCATTTCTGTTTTTTTTTTACATTTTAAATAATCAATTCAATATCCGTGAATGATTTACATGTTTATTTTTATTATGTTTTATTTTATTTATTATTATTTTTTCTCTCTCTGCTAGATTATGTATTGCATTGAATGCTGCTGCTGAGTTAACACATTTTACGTAACATGCCGTTGGTAATAAACCTGATTCAGATTCTGCTTCGGTTGGGAGATTCACTGTGTGTCTGACCCCGGGAGAGTGTGATGGGACGGTGCGGAGGGAGATTCACTCTGTGTCTGACCCCGGGAGTGTGTGATGGGACGGTGTGGAGGGAGATTCACTCTGTGTCTGACCCCGGGAGAGTGTGATGGGACGGTGCGGAGGGAGATTCACTTTGTGTCTGACCCCGGGAGTGTGTGATGTGACGGTGTGGAGGGAGATTCACTCTGTGTCTGACCGCGGGAGTGTGTGATGGAACGGTGTGGAGGGAGATTCACTCTGTGTCTGACCCCGGGAGTGTGTGATGGGACGGTGCGGAGGGAGATTCACTCTGTGTCTGACCCCGGGAGTGTGTGATGGGACGGTGCGGAGGGAGATTCACTCTGTGTCTGACCGCGGGAGTGTGTGATGGAACGGTGTGGAGGGAGATTCACTCTGTGTCTGACCCCGGGAGTGTGTGATGGGACAGTGTGGAGGGATATTCACTCTGTGTCTGACCCCGGGAGTGAGTGATGGGACAGTGTGGAGGGATATTCACTCTGTGTCTGACCCCGGGAGTGTGTGATGGGACGGTGTGGAGGGAGATTCACTCTGTGTCTGACCCCGGGAGTGTGTGATGGGACGGTGTGGAGGGAGATTCACTCTGTGTCTGACCCCGGGAGTGTGTGATGGGACAGTGTGGAGGGATATTCACTCTGTGTCTGACCCCGGGAGTGTGTGATGGGACGGTGTGGAGGGAGATTCACTCTGGGTCTGACGCCGGGAGTGTGTGATGGGACGGTGTGGAGGGAGATTCACTCTGTGTCTGACCCCGGGAGTGTGTGATGGGACGGTGCGGAGGGAGATTCACTCTGTGTCTGACCCCGGGAGTGTGTGATGGGACGGTGCGGAGGGAGATTCACTCTGTGTCTGACCGCGGGAGTGTGTGATGGAACGGTGTGGAGGGAGATTCACTCTGTGTCTGACCCCGGGAGTGTGTGATGGGACAGTGTGGAGCGATATTCACTCTGTGTCTGACCCCGGGAGTGTGTGATGGGACAGTGTGGAGGGATATTCACTCTGTGTCTGACCCCGGGAGTGTGTGATGGGACGGTGTGGAGGGAGATTCACTCTGTGTCTGACCCCGGGAGTGTGTGATGGGACGGTGTGGAGGGAGATTCACTCTGTGTCTGACCCCGGGAGTGTGTGATGGGACAGTGTGGAGGGATATTCACTCTGTGTCTGACCCCGGGAGTGTGTGATGGGACGGTGTGGAGGGAGATTCACTCTGGGTCTGACGCCGGGAGTGTGTGATGGGACGGTGTGGAGGGAGATTCACTCTGTGTCTGACCCCGGGAGTGAGTGATGGGACGGTGTGGAGGGAGATTCACACTGTGTCTGACCCCGGGAGTGTGTGACGGGACGGTGTGGAGGGAGATTCACTCTGTGTCTGACCCCGGGAGTGTGTGATGGGACGGTGTGGAGGGAGATTCACTCTGTGTCTGACCCCGGGAGTGTGTGATGGGACAGTGTGGAGGGAGATTCACTCTATGTCTGACCCCGGGAGTGTGTGATGGGACGGTGTGGAGGGAGACTCACTCTGTGTCTGACCCCGGGAGTTTGTGATGGGACGATGTGGAGGGAGATTCACTCTGTGTCTGACCCCGGGAGTGTGTGATGGGACGGTGTGGAGGGAGATTCACTCTGTGTCTGACCCCGGGAGTGTGTGATGGGACGATGTGGAGGGAGATTCACTCTGTGTCTGAACCCGGGAGTGTGTGATGGGACGGTGTGGAGGGAGACTTACTCTGTGTCTGACCCCGGGAGTTTGTGATGGGACGATGTGGAGGGAGATTCACTCTGTGTCTGACCCCGGGAGTGTGTGATGGGACGGTGTGGAGGGAGATTCACTCTGTGTCTGATACCGGGAGTGTGTGATGGGACGATGTGGAGGGAGATTCACTCTGTGTCTGACCCCGGGAGTGTGTGATGGGATGGTGTGGAGGGAGATTCACTCTGTGTCTGACCCCGGGAGTGTGTGATGGGACGATGTGGAGGGAGATTCACTCTGTGTCTGACCCCGGGAGTGTGTGATGGGACGATGTGGAGGGAGATTCACTCTGTGTCTGACCCCGGGAGTGTGTGATGGGACGATGTGGAGGGAGATTCACTCTGTGTCTGACCCCGGGAGTGTGTGATGGGACGATGTGGAGGGAGATTCACTCTGTGTCTGACCCCGGGAGTGTGTGATGGGACGATGTGGAGGGAGATTCACTCTGTGTCTGACCCCGGGAGTGTGTGATGGGACGGTGTGGAGGGAGATTCACTCTGTGTCTGACCCCGGGAGTGTGTGATGGGACGATGTGGAGGGAGATTCACTCTGTGTCTGACCCCGGGAGTGTGTGATGGGACGATGTGGAGGGAGATTCACTCTGTGTCTGACCCCGGGAGTGTGTGATGGGACGATGTGGAGGGAGATTCACTCTGTGTCTGACCCCGGGAGTGTGTGATGGGACGATGTGGAGGGAGATTCACTCTGTGTCTGACCCCGGGAGTGTGTGATGGGACGATGTGGAGGGAGATTCACTCTGTGTCTGACCCCGGGAGTGTGTGATGGGACGATGTGGAGGGAGATTCACTCTGTGTCTGACCCCGGGAGTGTGTGATGGGACGGTGTGGAGGGAGATTCACTCTGTGTCTGACCCCGGGAGTGTGTGATGGGACGGTGCGGAGGGAGATTCACTCTGTGTCTGACCCCGGGAGTGTGTGATGGGACGGTGCGGAGGGAGATTCACTCTGTGTCTGACCGCGGGAGTGTGTGATGGAACGGTGTGGAGGGAGATTCACTCTGTGTCTGACCCCGGGAGTGTGTGATGGGACAGTGTGGAGGGATATTCACTCTGTGTCTGACCCCGGGAGTGTGTGATGGGGCAGTGTGGAGGGATATTCACTCTGTGTCTGACCCCGGGAGTGTGTGATGGGACGGTGTGGAGGGAGATTCACTCTGTGTCTGACCCCGGGAGTGTGTGATGGGACGGTGTGGAGGGAGATTCACTCTGTGTCTGACCCCGGGAGTGTGTGATGGGACAGTGTGGAGGGATATTCACTCTGTGTCTGACCCCGGGAGTGTGTGATGGGACGGTGTGGAGGGAGATTCACTCTGGGTCTGACGCCGGGAGTGTGTGATGGGACGGTGTGGAGGGAGATTCACTCTGTGTCTGACCCCGGGAGTGTGTGACGGGACGGTGTGGAGGGAGATTCACTCTGTGTCTGACCCCGGGAGTGTGTGATGGGACGGTGTGGAGGGAGATTCACTCTGTGTCTGACCCCGGGAGTGTGTGATGGGACAGTGTGGAGGGAGATTCACTCTATGTCTGACCCCGGGAGTGTGTGATGGGACGGTGTGGAGGGAGACTCACTCTGGGTCTGACCCCGGGAGTTTGTGATGGGACGATGTGGAGGGAGATTCACTCTGTGTCTGACCCCGGGAGTGTGTGATGGGACGGTGTGGAGGGAGATTCACTCTGTGTCTGACCCCGGGAGTGTGTGATGGGACGATGTGGAGGGAGATTCACTCTGTGTCTGAACCCGGGAGTGTGTGATGGGGCGGTGTGGAGGGAGACTCACTCTGTGTCTGACCCCGGGAGTTTGTGATGGGACGATGTGGAGGGAGATTCACTCTGTGTCTGACCCCGGGAGTGTGTGATGGGACGGTGTGGAGGGAGATTCACTCTGTGTCTGATACCGGGAGTGTGTGATGGGACGATGTGGAGGGAGATTCACTCTGTGTCTGACCCCGGGAGTGTGTGATGGGATGGTGTGGAGGGAGATTCACTCTGTGTCTGACCCCGGGAGTGTGTGATGGGACGATGTGGAGGGAGATTCACTCTGTGTCTGACCCCGGGAGTGTGTGATGGGACGATGTGGAGGGAGATTCACTCTGTGTCTGACCCCGGGAGTGTGTGATGGGACGATGTGGAGGGAGATTCACTCTGTGTCTGACCCCGGGAGTGTGTGATGGGACGATGTGGAGGGAGATTCACTCTGTGTCTGACCCCGGGAGTGTGTGATGGGACGATGTGGAGGGAGATTCACTCTGTGTCTGACCCCGGGAGTGTGTGATGGGACGGTGTGGAGGGAGATTCACTCTGTGTCTGACCCCGGGAGTGTGTGATGGGACGATGTGGAGGGAGATTCACTCTGTGTCTGACCCCGGGAGTGTGTGATGGGACGATGTGGAGGGAGATTCACTCTGTGTCTGACCCCGGGAGTGTGTGATGGGACGATGTGGAGGGAGGTTCACTCTGTGTCTGACCCCGGGAGTGTGTGATGGGACGATGTGGAGGGAGATTCACTCTGTGTCTGACCCCGGGAGTGTGTGATGGGACGATGTGGAGGGAGATTCACTCTGTGTCTGACCCCGGGAGTGTGTGATGGGACGATGTGGAGGGAGATTCACTCTGTGTCTGACCCCGGGAGTGTGTGATGGGACGGTGTGGAGGGAGATTCACTCTGTGTCTGACCCCGGGAGTGTGTGATGGGACGATGTGGAGGGAGATTCACTCTGTGTCTGACCCCGGGAGTGTGTGATGGGATGGTGTGGAGGGAGATTCACTCTGTGTCTGACCCCGGGAGTGTGTGATGGGACGATGTGGAGGGAGATTCACTCTGTGTCTGACCCCGGGAGTGTGTGATGGGACGGTGTGGAGGGAGCTTCACTCTGTGTCAGACCCCGGGAGTGTGTGATGGGACGATGTGGAGGGAGATTCACTCTGTGTCTGACCCCGGGAGTGTGTGATGGGACGGTGTGGAGGGAGATTCACTCTGTGACTGACCCCGGGTGTGTGTGATGGGACGGTGTGGAGGGAGATTCACTCTGTGTCTGACACCGGGAGTGTGTGATGGGCTGTGTGGAGGGAGATTCACTCTGTGTCTGACCCCGGGAGTGTGTGATGGGACGGTGTGGAGGGAGATTCACTCTGTGTCAGACCCCGGGAGTGTGTGATGGGACGATGTGGAGGGAGATTCACTCTGTGTCTGACCCCGGGAGTGTGTGATGGGACGGTGTGGAGGGAGATTCACTCTGTGACTGACCCCGGGAGTGTGTGATGGGACGGTGTGGAGGGAGATTCACTCTGTGTCTGACACCGGGAGTGTGTGATGGGCTGTGTGGAGGGAGATTCACTCTGTGTCTGACCCCGGGAGTGTGTGATGGGACGGTGTGGAGGGAGATTCACTCTGTGTCAGACCCCGGGAGTGTGTGATGGGACGATGTGGCGGGAGATTCACTCTGTGTCTGACCCCGGGAGTGTGTGATGGGACGGTGTGGAGGGAGATTCACTCTGTGACTGACCCCGGGAGTGTGTGATGGGACGGTGTGGAGGGAGTTTCACTCTGTGTCGGACCCCGGGAGTGTGTGATGGGACGGTGTGGAGGGAGATGCACTCTGTGTCTGACCCCGAGTGTATGTGATGGGACGGTGTGGAATGATTCAGTCTATGTTAGACTCCGGGAATCACAGACCTCTTCCTGGTTGGAATTTATTTCGAGGAGCCTTGCATCAAAGTTTGAACAATGTTCCCTCGCTCCATCATAAGGTTTCTCAAAGGTGGATATGAAATAACACCGATTTTCGTTTTCATTCCAATTCTGAGGACACGTTTGCTCTGCAAATCAGGCGGAAAAAAATCAGTGAATCTCCCTCCATAACTCCCATTGCACCGACTGGGATCAGAAAAAAAGACAATCTCCCTTGACAACGTCCCATCCCGGACTCAGACAGCAGGTGTCGCTCCTTTCACACCGTCCCATCATACAATCATACACTCTTGCAGCCAGACACAAAGTGGACCTTCCTCCGCACCGTGTCATCACACATACAGAGTTTAACACAGTGAGAATCTCCTTCCTTACGTCCCAATCACACAATTCCTGGCGAGTCACAGAGTAAGGCTTTCTCTAAACCGTCCTTTCACACCCTTCTGTTTTCTCACACAAAGCGAAGTTTCGCCCACAACGTTCCATGGCACCTTCACGGGGTCAGACTCCCTCCACAATATCCAATCACATAATCCTGTTTCACATAGAATGTTCGTCCCTCTGCACTGTCCTATCAAACACTCGCGGTGTCGGACACGGAAACTCTCTCTCTACGATCCCATTACACACTCTGACAGTCAGACACAGAGTGAAACTCCCTCCACACCGTCCCATTATACACTCCCAGATTCAAACACAGTGTTAATCCATTTCTGCAACTTACATCACTCACTCCCGGATCCAGACACAGCGTGAAGCCCCCACTGCACCGTCCCGTCACACACTCCCGGATTCTGAGTGATCCTGCCTCTCCACGATGCCATAACAAATTTCAAGGGTCAGACAAGGGGTGAATCTCTCTGGGCGCTGATAGATCACACAATCCCGCTGTCACACTCAGAGTGAAGCTAGATCTATACTGTCCCATCAGACCTTCCCGGAGTGAGACATGGAGTGAAGCTGTAATGTTACGTCTCACAATCCCGTGGTCAGACACAGAGTGAATCCACCTCCACAACGTCCCATCACACTCTCCTGGATTCAGTGATAGAGTGACACCTACTCCACGCAGCCCCATCACACAGTCACTGGGTCAAACACACAGTGAATCACCCTCTATACCATCTCTTCACACAGTCCTGATGTCAATCACAGAGTGACGCTTCCTCTCTCCATGCCTGCCCTGTGATAAGGAGCGGGTGAAAGAGGGGGATGATGCCTCACCTCTTCTGCTGGTCAACAATTCACAGATTCGAGCCTTGGTTTCGTTGACAGATCTGTACTTCGTTTCCAACTCAGTGAACTGGTGACGGAGATCGCTGTGCATTCCTTTAAGAACGGACAGATTAGAGTTGAGCGCAGAAAGCTTGGATTGAAGGGTTGAGTTTAACTCATGGTAGTTTCGGTCGGAGGTGATATTACACTGACGAATCTGTGATACTGAGAGAGATGGTGAAGGTTGCTTACTGTTTACAGTGACACGTGAGGCAGCGTCACGCTACAGAACGGGTCACAGAGTGTTGTGTCAATGTGACGGTGAAGGGTGGAACAGTGAATGATGAGCTGTTTGCTCAGTGAGAGGCGTCGGCGCCACCTGGAGGTGCGTGTCTGTGTCACGCTGAGGGGTATATCAATGTCCCGGTGAAGGGTTTGTTGTTGTTACCGTAGGGGTCGGTATCAGAATCGTCCGGAACCTGTCCGAGTTGCTGTGACGGACGTGTCGGAGTCACTATGATAGGAGTTACTGTGTCCCGGCGAGAGGTGTACCGGGTCACAATGAAGTGTGTCACGATGTCAAGACGAGGAATATTTCAGGGTGAGGTGCCTTGTGGTGTCACCGTGGGTGGAGTATCTGTGTCATTGTGTGCTGTTCTCACGGAGAGGTTTATGTCTGTGTCACGGTGAGAGACATGTCATAGCCACGGTGGGTGTGAGAGGGTCACGCTGAGATGTGTGTCGGTGTTACGGAGAGGACTATGTCGGTGTCATTGTGAATTTAGGCGATTGTATCACTTTAAGAGTTTTGCCTGTGTCAGGGTGAGGTGTGGGTAATTGCGTGAGTGACCGGTGCATCGGTGTTATGTTGAGGGGTGATACTGTCTCGGTAAGGGCTATTCCAATTACTTCTGAGTCTTTGTCGCGATGCGCAGCGGAGCGGATCACGTTGAGGAGCGTGATGATGTCACGGTGTACGGCACCTCAGTGTCACGGTGAAGAACGTGTCGCTGTCACTGTGAGGTGTGTTTCGGTGTTGCCTTGAGGAGTTGATCAGTAATACCGTCAGAGGCATATTTATATTACAGTGAGGGGTGCGTTGCGGTCAGTGTGACTTCCATGTGTGTGTCACGGCGATGGTCGCGGTTAGGAGTGTATCTGTGTCTCGTTGAAGGTCGTGATCGTGTCAGAGTGAGGGGTCTGGTCATGTCACGGCGGGTGGAGTCGCTGTGTAATGTGTGGGTGCTGGTCTCGTTGAGAGGAGTGTGTCTGTGTCACTGTGAGAGGCATGTTATGGCCACGGTGTGTGTCCGATTGTCACGCTGAGGTGTGTGTCGGTGTGATGGAGAGGACTATATCGGTGTCATTGTGAATTTAGGTGTCAGAATCATGGTAAGGGGCTTTCCAGTGTCAGGGTGAGGGGTGGGTAATTGCCTCAGTGAGCGGTGCATCTGTGTTAATGTTGAGGGGTGATACTGTCTCGGTGATGGGTGTTACAGTGACGTGTGAGATAAAATTAAGAATTATACAATTTAAAGTGGTGCATCGGGCCCATATGTCTAAGGACAAACTTGCTCGTTTTTACTCCCACATTAATCCTATCTGTCATAGATGCCATTCCAAAGCAGCCTCTTTGACTCACATGTTCTGGTCTTGCTCTATTTGGAGAAATATTGAAAAGATATTTTTTGGTATTATTTCAACAGTGAGGAGTATTCATTTACATCCTCCCACTACTTCTGCAATTGTTGCCTTACCAATGGTGGATAAAAGTTATTTATCCCCATCAGCTCCTTGGATGATTGCATTTGTTACATTAATGGCTAGAAGATCCAATTTATTGAACTGGAAAGAGATGAGTCATCCAACTACATTCCAATTGTTTTCCTAAACTATATCTTGTCTTAATTTAGAGAAGATCAGAAGTTTTATTTTTGACCCTTCGATTAAATTTGAAGAAAGCTCGAGACCATTTA
The DNA here is from genome assembly GCF_048418815.1 of Hemitrygon akajei. NCBI lineage: Eukaryota > Metazoa > Chordata > Chondrichthyes > Myliobatiformes > Dasyatidae > Hemitrygon > Hemitrygon akajei. Next base: position 8,050,487 of record NW_027331929.1, read on the forward strand.
TTCAACACTTTCATATGAGCTAAATCGACTTTTCCTGACCGTTTTTTATTACCCTTAAATATTTGGAAAGAGGAGTGGAGTTGTTGATAGGTCTCGTTATATCCGTTATAATATAATATCCTAGGATTTTTTAGTTTAATTTGCAAGTTCGTTAGTTTTTATTTCAAGTTGTTTTTTTTTTCTTTCTTCTATACAAATACAGGATGAGTTTGGGAGGGTTTGTACATTTGTGTTATCTACAATTTATACTTGTATATACTGCTCTATTAACTATCTATTCCCAATCTCTCTATATTACTGTTACTATGTTTTGTATGAAAATCAATAAAAAAAATTAAAAAGAAAGAAAGAAGCACCGTCAGGAGCATGTCCATTGTAGTGATGGGTACGTTGCGGTCAGTGAGACTGCCATATGTGTGTCACGGCGATGTTCGTGTCAGTGTCGCGGTTAGGAGTGCATTTGTGTCTCGTTGAAGGTCGTGGCCATGCTCCGGTGAGTTATCATGTTGTGGTGAATAGCGTGTCGGTGTCAGGACGAGTCTTGATTTTGTTATTGTAAAGACCGTGTTTTTATCACGGTTAGGTGTGTATCCGTGTTATAGAACATAGAACATAGAATAGTACAGTACAGTCCGTTCGGCTCACAATGTTTTGTTGACCCTTAAACCCGCCTCACTTATAAACCACGACCTTAAATTACTCCATATACCTATCTAGAAGTCTATTAAATTTCACTAGTGTATCTGCCTCCGCCACTGACTCAGGCACTGCATTCCATGCACCAACCACGCTCTGAGTTAAAATCCTTCAACTAATATCCCCCTTGAACTTCCCTCCCCTTACCTTAAAGCCATGTCCTCTTGTATTGAGTAGTGGTGCCCTGGGGATGAGGCAGTGGCTGTCCACTCTGTTTCTTCCTCTTAATATATTGTCTCCCTCCATCTTGTCTCCTCTCATTCTGTTCTCTCCAAAGAGTAAAGCCCTAGCTCCCTTAATCTCTGATCATAATGCATATTGTCTAAACCAGGCAATATCCTGTTAAATCTCCTCTGTACCCTTCCAGTGCTTCCACATCCTTCCTGTACTGAGGTAACCGGAACTGGACACAGTAGTCCAAGTATGGCCTAACCAGAGTTTTACAGAGCTGCATAATTACCTTGCGACTCTTAAACTCTATCCCCCGACTTATGAAAGCTATCATTCCATAAGCTTTCTTATCTACCCTATCAACCTGTGAAGTATCTTTCAGGGATCTGTGGACATGTACCCCCAGATCCCTCTGCTCCCCCACACTACCAAGTATCCTGCCACTTACTTTGTACTATGTCTTGATGTTTGTTTTTCCAATGTGTAGCACCTCACACTTCTCCGGTTTGAACACCATCTGCCGCTTCTCAGCCCACTTCTGCATCTTATCAACATCTCTCTGCAGTCTCAGACAAACCTCTGCACTATCCAGACCAACACCAACCTTTGTGTCGTCTGCAAACTTGCCAACCCACGCTTCTACCCCCACATCCAGGTCGTTAATGAAAATCACGAAAAGTAGAGGTACCAGAAATGATCCTTGTGAAACACCACTAGTCACAACCCTCTAATCTGAATATACTCCCTCCACCACGACCCTCTGCCTTCTGCAGGCAAGCCAATTCTGAATCCACCTGGCCAAACCTCCCTGGATCCCATGCCTTCTGACTTTCTGAATAAGCCTACTTTGTGGAATCTTGTCAAATGCCTTACTAAAATCCATGTAGATCACGTCCACTGCACTACCCTCATCTATATGCCTGGTCACCTCCTCAAAAAACTATATCAGACTTGTTAGGCTCAGTCTGCTCTTCACAAAGCCATGCTGTCTGTCTTTTATCAGACCATGATTTTCGAAATGCCCACAGATCAAATCTCTAAGAATCTTTTCCAAGAACTTTCCCACCACAGACGTAAGGATTACTTGTCCAAAGTTACACAGACTATCCCTACTAACTTTTTTGAACAAGGGGACAACATTCCCCTCCCTCCAGTTCCCCGGTACCATTCCCTTAGGCAACGAGGACATAAAGATACTACTCAGAGGCTCAGCAAACTCTTCCCTCGCCTCGTGGAACAGCTTGGGGAATATTCCGTCTTACTGCATTTTACCAAATTCAACACAGACTCTTCCGTCATATCAACATACTCCAGAACTTCAGTCTCACTCATATTGTGTTCACCGTCAACAAGTTCCGTTCGACTCACCATAGATCGAGAGCCCGGCCACTATCCCGACGAGACCGAACGTAACTAGGCAGAGTAGACAGTTCTTACGGCAGGATCTATTTCCGGTGTTCTGCTTCGGCGCCTGTTTCTGCGCACCTGTAGAGAGACCATTCAGCGTGTGTGTGAATTCAGACATCTTCCCCAATTGGACTCCCTCCCACCCACCATCCGCCCTTTCTCCTTCCACCACATTCACCCCCCTCCCTCTCTCAATCTCATCGACTTTCAGCCGTCATCCCCGACAGTCCCAATTCCTTGACTTGGCAAAGGCTGACAGGTGTCTGACCTATCAGATCTCCCCTGAGCCTCCTCCGCTCCAGAGGTAGCGACCCAGGTGTCCGACCTTCCGTTGTAACACACGCCACCGAATCCCGGCAGATTACTGTTAAACCTCTCCGGAGGCTCCCCAGCCCTGACATCCTTCCGATAATGGGGTGACCAGAAATGTATACAATACGCCTGATTCAGCCTGACTAGTGATTTTTATAAAGTTGCAACATAATTCCCTGGCATTTGTACTCAATGCCCCGACTAATAAAGACAATACACACAAAACGCTGGTGGAACACAGCAGGCCAGGCAGCATCTATAGGAAGAAGCACTGTCGACGTTTCAGGCCGAGTCCTTTCGTCACGACTAGCGAGAAGGAAAGATACTATGCGATTTGAAAGCAGGAAGGGGAGGGGGAAATGCGAAATGATAGGAGAAGACCGGAGGGGGTGGGATGAAGCAAAGAGGTGGAAAGGTGATTGGCAAAAGAGATGCAGAGCTGGAGAAGGGAAAGGATCATGGGACGGGAGGCCTAACGAGAAAGAAAGGGGGAGGGGAGCACCAGAGGGAGATGGAGAACCAGCAGAGTGATGGGCTGAGAGAGAGAATAAAACAAACAACTAAATATGTCAGGGATGGGGTAAGAAGGGGAGGAGCATTAACGGAAGTCAATGTTCATGCAACATTTTAGGTTTGTTCCTGTTAAGCTCCATATCCCCGTCTCCAAGCCATATCTGTAACTCAGCGACGTCCCACTGAATTCTCTGCCAGCCTTTTCCGCTCTCCACAGCGCCGCCTCTCGCGTATCATCTACAAACCTACTAACAATCTACATCTACATCTAACATATACAATTTCATGCACATCATTTATATAAATTTAAGAGCCGAGTGGTTATTTTGCAGTTGTATAGGATCCTGTTCAGACCCCACTTGGAGTACTGTGCTCAGTCCTGGTCGCCTTGGGAAAAGGTGGAAACCATAGGAAGGGTGCAGAGGAGATTTACAAGGATGTTCCCTGGTTTCGGGAGCATGCCTGATGAGAATAGGTTGAGTGAACTCGGCCTTTTCTCCTTGGAGCGACGGAGGATGAGAGGTGAACTAATAGAGATGTATAATGTTACGAGAGGCATTGCTTTTGTGGATAGTTAGAGGCTTTTCCCCAGGGCGGAAATGGCTAGCACGAGGGGGCCTGGTTTTAAGGTGCATGGAAGGAGGCAAAGAGGGGATGTCAGCTGTAAGTGTTTTAACTCAGTGAGCGGTGTGTGCATGGAATGGGCTGTCGGCGGCGGCGGTGGAGGTGGAAACGATAAGGTATTTTAAGAAACTTTTGGACGGTTGCATCGAACTTAGAATAATAGAGAGCTATGGGTAAAGCATAGGTTTTCTAAGCTAGGGACATGCGGTCAATTTTGTGGGCCGAAGGGCCTGTATTATGATGTATATTTTCTATGTTTCTAGGTTTCTAACCCACCCATCTGCAAATTCATCTAGATCTTTTAGATACATCACAGACAGGGATTAATTGAGGTGCCAAGTTTTATTACTCTGATGGTGGTCAGGCTATGGGAGACAGAGGAATTGTTCCAGGCAGATGCATTAGGAACTTGGGCACTTGGGAGTATGACATTCCAGACTGACGTCATCACAGTGAACTCTGACCTGTTTGTGCAGTGGTTGACAACCCGTCGGGTCCCGAGGAAATGGGAGGATCTTCGTCCTCAGCGATGCGGGGTTCCTCATTCCGAAAGTTCAGCTCAGAGTAGGTGGAGTTCAGACCGTCTGGGAGAGAGAGAGAGAGCAGATAAGAAAGAGAGCGAGAGTGTTAGAGAATGTGGGAGGGTGTCGCGAAGAGAAAGAATAGAGAACGGTGAGAAGAGAGAGAGAGGCAAGTGACGGAGAGAGAAAGTGAGAATGAGGAAGACAGGGTGGGGGACAGGGGTGGAGACAGGAGAGACTCGGGTGGGGCAGCAGAGGAGAGCGATGGGCAGACAGGGGGAGGTGCCGACAGGAGCGATGGGCGGGAAGATGTAAGAGAAAGAATGGGGTGGGAGAACGGGGTGAAAGGGGCGGAGACAGAGGGGGAGAGAGAGGGGAGAGTAAGGAACAGGGAGAGTGCAGTGGGAGGTGTGAGAAGAGGGCGAAAGAAAGGGGGATAGAGAAGGGAGAGTGAGGGGGAAAAGTGTGGAGGGATGGGAAAGAGAGAAAAAGAGAATTTGAGAGAGAGTGAGAAGAGTGAGGGGAGAGCGCGTCGGGGAAAGGAAGAGAGCCGTGGATAGAGAGGAGGACAGGGCGTGAGGGAAGTTGAGGGGCAAATTTAGGGAAACAGTGAGTTTGGAAGACCGGCGGGGGCGGTGGGCGGACGGCAAAGGATGAGAGGGAACGGAGAGAGAAGGAAAGAGCGCGAGTGGGAGAAGGAGAGTGGTAGAGACGGTGACTGTGATAGAGGAGTGATGATAGGGAGAGGAGCAATGAGAGAGGGTGAGGAGAACGGGACTTGTGGGCGACAGTGGTTAAAACGGGGAGATGGAGGAAGAGAGAGAGGGAGAGCGGAGAGGGTGTGAAGAGGTGAGTGAGGGGTGGGAAGGGGAAAAAGGAAATGAGAGAGGGGTTAAGAAAAGTGCGAGCGTTTATAGATTCATACCACGCTCCCTCCTCACCGTCTCTCCAACTGTGTCCCTCCTCACCACACTGACACGGCGCTCACTCATCTCCGCAACCCCAACCCACAGCGCTCACTCCTCACCTCCCCTTCCTCTACACGGAACACCCCATGCTACCTCTCCTCACCGACCCTTCTCACAGCCCACTCTCCTCAAACCATCCCACGCCGCTCGCTCCTCATCGCCCCTTCCTCCACACGGAAAACCCCATGATAACTCTCCTCACCGACCCTTCTCACTGCCCACTCTCCTCAAACCATCCCACAGCGCTCGCTCCTCGTCGCCCCTTCCTCCACACGGAACACCCCATGATACCGCTCCTCACCGACCCTTCTCACAGCCCACTCACCTCAAACCATCCCACGCCGCTCGCTCCTCATCGCCCCTTCCTCCACACGACACACCCCATGATACCTCTCCTCACCGACCCTTCTCACAGCCCACTCACCTCAAACCATCCCACAGCGCTCGCTCCTCATCGCCCCTTCCTCCACACGGCACACCCCATGCTACCTCTCCTCGCCGACCCTTCTCACAGCCCACTCACCTCAAACCATCCCACGCCGCTCGCTGCTCATCGTCCCTTCCTCCACACGACACACCCCATGATACCTCTCCTCACCGACCCTTCTCACAGCCCACTCACCTCAAACCATCCCACAGCGCTCGCTGCTCATCGTCCCTTCCTCCACACGGCACACACCATGCTACCTCTCCTCGCCGACCCTTCTCACTGCCCACTCTCCTCAAACCATCCCACAGCGCTCGCTCCTCAAAAGAACAAAGACAAAACTGACCTCGATCTGTCCGGACCCGGGACGCCGAGGGCGTCTTGAAATTAACTTCTGCGTACGATACATCAGGTTCAGCTGGGGACAGAACAGCGAGGGTTAGAGACAAAGTGAAGCTCCCTGCACACTGCCCCATCACACAATCCCGGGGTCAGACACAGAGTGAATCTCCCCCCACAACGTCCCATCACACACTCCCGGGGTTCAGATACAGAGTGAAGCTCCCGCCACACCGTCCCATCACACACACCGGGGATAAGCTGAAGAATAGAGTTGTCGCCTGTCTCTCTGCCCCACTCACCTCGGGAAGGAGACCGTGAGTCAGTTTTTCCCAACTTCACATTCATGTAACTCTTGCTCCGGTCCATCCTGCCAAGGATTCTCTGCGTCTCTGAGCGCAGATAGGAGAAGCAACTGTTGTCAGAGGAAGCCTGTGTTACCAAGTGGGTTCGATTGGTACCAACCAACGCCGGATGAAGAGCTGATGAATAGAGCAACCTAGATCAGGAGCAGGAACTGCGGGAAGCAGAGAAATTGAGGGTGTTGCAGAGGGTGATCGTGAAAAATGAGAGAAGTCGAGGGAAGAGTAATCAGAGTGGGGAGAAAGAGGGGAGGATTCAGTGTCGGTGAGAAATAGAGGTGGGTGACAATGGACAGACTGGGGAGAAGGGAGCGAGAGAAGGTTGTGAGGGGAGAGGAGGGAGGAAGGATTGATGGAGATGGGGAAAATGAGCAGACAGGGTGAGACTTAGAGAAATAAAGGCGGCAGAGTTGGACAGTGATTGGGAACAGAGTGCGGGCCGGTGAACGGAGGTGAGAGAGTGAAATCAGGGTGGAACAAGACAGCGGAGAGGAGGAGAGGAAGGATGGAGATCGTGGTGAAACAAAATAGCGGAGAGGAGGAGAGGAAGGATGGAGATCGGGGTGGAACAAGACAGCGGAGAGGAGGAGAGGAAGGATGGAAATCGGGATGGAACAAGACAGCGGAGAGGAGGAGAGGAAGGATGGAGATCGGGGTGGAACAAGATAGCGGAGAGGAGGAGAGGAAGGATGGAGATCGCGGTGGAACAAGACAGCGAAGAGGAGGAGAGGAAGGATGGAAATCGGGATGGAACAAGACAGCAGAGAGGCGGAGAGGAAGGATATAGATCGGGGTGAAACAAAATAGCGGAGAGGAGGAGAGGAAGGATGGAGATCGCGGTGGAAGAAGACAGCGGAGAGGAGGACAGGAAGGATGGAGATCGCGGTGGAACAAGACAGTGGAGAGGAGGAGAGGAAGGATGGAGAGCGCTGTGGAGATGGAAGGTGGATTCTGGGAGGACTGAGGGAATGTGGAATCGAAGGAGGGACATAGAACGGAAAGGATTTGGAGGAGGTGAGTTGAAACGGAGGGCAGGAATGAGGAAGGAGGGAACGTCCAATGGATTTTCTCAATCACACTGAGCCTGAATTATCCGGTACAAATGTACCCACATTTGGTTCCTGTTTTAAGCATTGGATGCTCCCATTGCTCCCGCTCATGGCCGGGGCTTCAGACTCCCTGTCTGTGAAAAAGCAGGAGATCCACCCAAAACCCGCCGATGTGAGTGAACCCCATCCCTCCGAGTGAGGTGAACAGCTCACCTCGAAACTCCTTCCTTCCACAGGCTTTCCTCGCTTTCCTCGTCCTGTGGCGCACTCTCCATCTCCCTCCCTCCTTATTCCGTAGCGTTCTCTGTCACTTCCTCTCGATCTCCCTCGACAAGCTTTCCCCACTCTCCTCTTGTCATTCTCCCTTTCCCTCCCACCATTCTCTCTCTCACTTTCTATCCCATCTCCTTCCCCTCCTCAACACTTGCTCTTTTCTCTACCTCCTCTCGCCCACCTTTGCTCCGCTGTCTCCTCTTCCCCATTATATTATTCCACTCGCTCCCCCATCTGCCCCTCACTTTTTCTTCTCTCCACGACCGACACTCCTGTTGCCTTGACGCGCAGATGTGCTTGAACAGCTACCGATGGTTTCTCTATTCCCCCGTCCCTTCTGAATGTCCACCTTCATCTCCTTCGGCTCTTCACCCGCCTCCCATTCTCTCCCATCACACCTTCTCTCTTCTCTCTCCCACTCTTCCTCTTTCTTCCGTCTCCCTCAGTCCCTCACTTCTCTCTTCACCATCGCCTCGCACTGGGTCCTTCTGTCCCCCTTACCTCCCCTCCCCCCTTCACGACTTCCCTGTCACGCACCTTCCCTCTTCAGTTCCTCTCTCCTCTACACCCTCCCTCTTTTACCTACCTTAATCATTTTCTTTGATCCTCTTCCCTCATATTTCCTCATCCACCTCACATTTTCCTTTACTCCTTCCTCCTTGAACGTGCCTTTCACCCTTCTGAACCTTCACCTCCAACCCTCCCTCCCTATCCACGCCTCGCTCCGGAACTACCGAAATCCAGTTGTGACCGGCCCTCACGGGACGAGCTTCCCTGGTGGAGCGCTGAGATAAGGGAGCTCCACGCTGCAATGCCCAACTCGGCATTGGCGACGCCGTCCGGCTCCATTACCCTGGAGCATCAACACCTCCCTGTGGAGCAGGTGTGGGAGAGGGATTTTCAGGACCACGGTTAAGAGGACGAAGTTTTGCCGGATATGGGAGATATTAATTTCTCAAATATCGATTGGCATCTCCCTAGAGCAAGGGGTTTAGCAGGGGTGGAGTTTGCTAGGTCTCTTCTGAAAAGTTTTTTGACACAATATGTAAACAGGCCTACAAGAGGAGAGGCTGTAATTTATTTAGTATTAGTGTCACACTTGATATGTCCTAATCTTTCACGTCTTATCCTCTTACTCTTCACATTCTTGTGGACTGCCTTGGGGTCTTCCTTAATCCTGCCCGCCAAGGTTTTCTCATGGCCCGTTCAGGGTCTCCTCATTTCCTTCTTAAGCTCCTTCCTGCTGGACTTATAATCTTCCAGATCTCTAACATTACCTTGCTCTCTGGAGTTTTTCTAAGCTTTTCTATTCCTCTTGACTAGATTTATTACAGCTATTGTACAGCACGGTTCCTGTACCCTACCATAACTTTCCTGTCTCATTTGAACGTACCTATGCAGAACTCCACACAACTAACTCCTGAATATCTGCCATCTTACTTCCTTACATTTCCTTGCGAACATATACTTCCAATTTAAGCTTCCAAATTCATGCCTGATAGCCTCATAATTTTCCCTTTCTCCAATTAAACGCTTTTTAACATATCTGTTCCTATTTCTCTCCAATGCTATTGTAAAAGAGGTAGAAGTATGATCACTACCTCTATAATTCTCTCCAGCTGAGAGATCTGACACCTGACCGGGTTAATTTCCCAATAGATCTAGGGAAATACCAATCGATATTTCGGAAATTAAAATCTCCTATTGCACCTTTCCAGGATTTATTTCTCTATCTGCTCTTCCATACCCCTGCTACTATTGGGCGGCCTATAAAGAAAAACGCCCAATAAAGTTATTGATCCCTTCCTGTTCCTAATCTCCACACACAGAGATTCCGTAGACAATTCCTCCATGGCGTCCACCTTTTCTGCAGCCGTGACCGTCGTGGTCCCTTCTGGCACCTTGCTATTTACCTTAGGAGACAGGTCTCAATCACGGTCGCAGCCTGAGCATACACCCATCATCATCAGCGGCTTCACAGTGGAGAGAGTGGAAAACATCAAATTCCTTCGCGTGCACATCTCCGACAATCTCACCTGGTCCAGGAACACCCCTGGGATTGTGAAACGGGCCCAGCAGAGATTGAACTTTCTGAGGAAACTTAAACAAGCATCACTCCCCACTAACATCTTAACTACATTCTACAGAGGCGTGCTTGATAGCGTGCTGACCTTTTGCCTCACAACCTGGTACTCCAGCTGCAGTGCTGCCGACAAAAAAAGCCTTGCAGAGGGTGTTTAGAGGAGCAGAGAAAGTTATTGGTGTCTCCCTGCTCTCTGTCCAAGACCTCTTTCAGAGTCGATGCCTCCAGAAGACACGGTACATCATGAAAGATGCCTCACACCCTCTCCATAAACTCTTTGATCTTCTGCCATCAGGTAAACGCTACAGGAGCATCAAAACTAAAACCACAAGGCTACTAAACAGCTTCCTCCCACAGGCAGTCAGACTGCTAAATAGCTGCTCTACCTGACTCTGCTTTGGATACATTTAACTTGCACTGGACACTTATAACTTGATTTTAACCGACATGTGGCTGTTGTGTTTTACTATTTATTGTTGTGTTTACTATTTATTGTTGCGTTTGTTATGCTATGATTAAACTTGCCCCGGGAAAACTCTGTCTCATTCTGCCCTGCAGAGCTGATGTATGGTTGGAATGACAAGAAAGTTTTTGAATCTTGAATCTTAATTTCCAATCACTCCCAGGTTCCACGGAACTACACACACCTGCTTCCCATTAGAAAATGCGGGATAAAGACCCTGTGATAACAAGAAGGAGCTGCCAGTTCGTTGGTTGACTCGTGTCCGAGTAACCTCGTTCCAAGTTACTTAGGACGATCAGTTCTAAGTCTGGCATCGCTCCTGAATCCTCTGCTCATGAGAGAGAGAGAGATGGAAAAGAAAACAATCAAGAACATCTGCTGCAGATAACAGAGAGATAAGAGAGTGAGAGAGACTTGTTGATTCACCGTATTATGACTTCTGAGAGGGTTATTTATCTTGTACCATTCTGTTCATTAACATTCCTCAGTGGACAGCTGGAGTGGGCTGGTTTGATGGACACAGCCATTCAAAATTGATTGACAACTGAGACCCCGTGAGTAGGGATAAAAGTGAGGTCTGGGGAGACACCCTTCAGACACACCAGGAGACACACGAGTGGACACTGATTGAGTGTTGGAACCCACAGGAAAGGTGAGGGCATCGGTGACCGAACCAGGAGATCGGTCAGTTAAACACACAATGTTACAGCTTGTGTGTGTGTTCACTCATGCCAGAGTGCCGAGTCCACCACAGAAGAACGGTCTATCTGAATGACAGAGCGTCATAATTGAATGGCCACAATGACACGACGGATTAAGAAAGGAGTAAAAATGTTTGCCTGCTGCAGCAGTTGCTGTTACATCTCTCTCTCTCTCTCTCTCTCTCTCTCCTCTCTCTCTCTCTCTCTCTCTCTCTCTCTCTCTCTCTCTCTCTCTCTCTCTCTCTAGCTCTCTCTCTAGCTCTCTCTCTCTCTCTCTCTGTCTCTCTCTCTCTCTCTCTCTCTCTCTCTCTCTCTAGCTCTCTCTCTAGCTCTCTCTCTCTCTCTGTCTCTCTGTCTCTCTCTCTCTCTCTCTCTCTCTCTCTCTCTCTCTCTCTCTCTCTCTCTCTCTAGCTCTCTCTCTAGCTCTCTCTGTCTCTCTCTGTCTCTCTGTCTCTCTGTCTCTCTCTCTCTCTCTCTCTCTCTCTCTCTCTCTCTCTCTCTCTCTCTCTCTCTCTCTCTCTCTCTCTCTCTCTCTCTCTCTCTCTCTCTCTCTCTCTCTCTCTCCCCCTCTCCAACGATTACAACACAACTACCATAACTACATCAGCACGCATGAACTGAACTGAACTTTATACTTTTTTATGACAATTCATTTACCCCTAGACATCGATAGAGCTTGCTTATTATTAATCCTACACTTTTAGGTATATTACTGCTAACTATAGTTATCTATATATTGGCATTATTGGTATCGATTTTCTTATTTTACTAATAAACACTTTCGAATATAGTACAACGAGACTCCAACGGATTCTCCTTTCTCTGCTGGTCAGACACCCATTTACGGGGTATGTAACAGCATGGTTTTAAGGTACTTGGAAGTAAGTATAGAGGGCAGGTTTTGTTTACGCACAGAGTGGTGAGTGCGTGGAATGGGCTGTCGATGGCGGTGGTGGAGGCGGAAACGACTGGGTCTTTTAAGAGACTCCTGGATGGCTACAAGGAACTTAGAAAATTAAAGGGTTATGGGTAAAGCCTAGGTATCTCCTAGGTAGGGGCATGTTCGGCACTACTTTGTGGACCGAAGCGCCTGTATTGTGATGTATCTTTTCTATGTTTCTAATTCACCCATCGACAATTTATTTACTTCACAGACAGAGATTTCATTGGGGAGCCAGTGACAACCTTTTTTAACCCAGATGGTGGTCAGTCAGTGGAACGAGCTGGCAGAGGAAGTGGTCGAGACAGATGCATTAGAAACTTGTGCACTTGGGAGTATGGCACGTGACCCCTCCAGACTGACGTGATCGCTGTGAACTCTGACCTGTTTGTGCAGTGGTTGTCATCCTGCCGGGTCCTGAGGAAATGGAAGGTTCTTCGTCCTCATCGATGCGGGTTTCCTCTTTCCTAAAGTTCAGCTCTGAGTAGGTGGAGTTCAGACCTTCTAGGAGAGAGAGAGAGAGAGAGAGCGAGTCGAATGGGTAGATAAGGAACAGTGAGAGCGGAGGAGAAGGGGGGAGGGTGTCGGGAGAGAGAGAGGAGAGAGAGAGGAATAGGTGATGGGGAGAAAGGGGATGAGACAGCGAGAGTGGGGGTGAGGGAGAAGGGGAGAGCGCGGAGAGACTCAGGGAGGCAGAACAGAGAAGAGCAACGGACTGAGAGGGGGAGAGAGCGACAGGGGCGATGAGTGGAAAGATGCGAGTGAAAGAATGGGAAGGGAGAACGGGGTTAAAGTGAGAGGGAGAGAGAATCGAGAACAGTGAGGGGGCAGAGGTGTGAGAGACAGCGAAAGAGAGTGGGTAGAGAAGGGAGAGTTAGGGGAGGAGAAAAGTGGGAGACTGATGGGGATGAGAGAATAAGAGAATTTGAGAGAGAGAGAAGAGCGAGAGGAGAGACGGTCGAGGGTAGGAAGAGAGGCGCGGATGGGCAGGAGGAGAAGGCGCGTGGGGAGATGAGCGGAAAATTTAGGGACAGGGAGCAGTTGGAAGTCCGGGAGGGGCGGAAGGGAAAGGGCGAGAGAGAGAGCGGAGAGAGAGGGAAATTGCAAGGGGGAACACCGAGAGTGTTAGAGACGGTAACTGTGATAAGAGGAAAGAAGGGAGAGAGAAGGGGAAATGAGAGAGGGTGAAGGGGACTGTGGGAGATAATAGGGAAAACGAGGAGATAATGGAGGGGAGAGAGGAAGGAAAGAGGGAAAAAAGAGTGGGGTTTGAAAAGGGAGAGGGCGGTTATGGCTTAATTCCGTGCTGTCCCCTCACCGACGCTTCTCATAGAACTCTCTCTTCAAACAAAGCATATAACGATATAACCATATAACAATTATACCACAGAAACAGACCATCTCCGCCCTTCTGGTCCGAGCCGAACGCTAACTTTCACCTAATCCCACTGACCCGCACTCAGCCCATAACCCTCCATTCCATTCTTGTCCATATACCGATCCGATTCTGCTTTCATTGACAATACCGAACATGCCTCTACCACTTCTACTGGAAGCTCATAACACACAGCTACCAATCTCTGAGTAATGAAATTCCCCCTCAAGTTACCGTTAAACTTTAGCTCCCCTAAGTTTCAACTCTTGTTTGATTCTCCCTTAATCTCAATAGAAAAAAAAATATCCACGTCAACTCTATCCATCCCCCTCATAATTTAAATACCTCTGTCAAGACCAAACTTGTTCAATCTTTCCTTCTAACTTAGGTGCTGAAACCTAGTTAACATTCTAGAAAATCTTCTCTGTACTCTCTCCATTTTGTTGACATCTTTCGTAAAATTTGTTGACCAGAACTGTACACAATACTCCAAATTCGGCCTAACCAATGCCATGTACAATTCCAACATTGCATCCCAACTCCTATGCACAATGCTCTGACTTATAAAGGCGAGCATACCAAAAGCTTTCTTCACCACCCTATCCACATGAGCTTCCACCTTCAAGGAACTATGCAGCATTATTCCTAGATCACTCTGTTCTACTGCATTCTTCAATGCCCTACCATTTACCATGTATGTCCTATTGGAATATTCCTTCCAAAATGTAGCACCTCACACTTATGAGCATTAAACTCCATCTGACATCTCTCAGCCCACTCTTCTAACTGGCCTAAATCTCTCTGCAAACTTTGAAAACCTACTTCATTATCCACAACGCCACCTACCTAGCATATTGACTCATCCAATTTAACACCCTATATCCAGATCAGCACCCAGTACAGATCCCTGAGGCACACCACTAGTCACCGGCCTCCAACCTGACAAACAGTTATCCACCACTACTCTCTGGCATCTCCCATCCAGCCACTGAATCCATTTTACTACTTCAATATTAATACCTAACGATTGAACCTTCCTAACTAACCTTCTGTGCGGAACCTTGTCAAAGGCCTTACTGAAGTCCATATAGACAACATCCACTGCCTTACCCGCGTTAACTTTACTCGCAACCTCTTCAGAAAATTCAATAAGATTAGTCAAACATGATCTTCCACGCTCAAATCCATGTTGACTGTTCCTAATCAGACCCTGTCTATCCGGATAAGTATATATAATATCTCTAAGAATACTTTCCCTTAGTTTACCCACCACTGACGTCAAACTTGCAGGCCTATAATTGCTAGGTTTACTCTTAGAACCCTTTTTAAACAATGGAACCGCATGAGCAATACGCCAATCTTCCGGCACCATCACCGTTTCTAATGATATTTGAAATATTTCTGTCAGAGCCCCTGCTATTTGTACACTAACCTCCCTCAATGTCCAAGGACATATCCTGTCAGGACCGGAGATTTATCCACTTTTATATTCCTTAAAAAGCCCAGTGCTTCCTCCTCTTTAATCTTCATAGTTTCCATAACTTCCCTACCTTTTTCCGTTACATTAAACAATTCAATATCCTTCTCCTTAATGAACACCGAAGAAAATAAATTGTTCAAAATCTCCCCCATCTCCTTCGGCTCCATACGTAGCTGTCCACTCTGACTCTCTAAGAAACCAATTTTGTCCTTCACTATCGTTTTGCTATTAATACAACTGTAGAAACCCTTCAGATTTATTTTCGCCTTACTTGCCAAAACAACCTCATATCTTCTTTTACCTTTTCTAACTTAGCTCTCTCTCTCTCTCTCTCTCTCTCTCTCTCTCTCTCTCTCTCTCTCTCTCTCTCTCTCTCTCTCTCTCTCTCTCTCTCTCTCTCTCTCTCTCTCTCTCTCTCTCTCTCACTCATTATCTCCCAACATATCTCTCATTATCTCTCACATTATTTATTTTCATCCGATGGCGCACCCTCCATACTGCCCCTCCCGGTTCTCACTCCGCACGGCACCCCCCCACCCCCACTGTCCCTCCCACAAAGTACACCAAACAACCCCCTAACCCCCAATCGTGATGCACCAGCAGAGAATCACTAGGCTCAACTGTACGTTTTTCCTGAGATCTCTCAACAGGATTGGACACATCAGCTAAACACAGACAGGGCAACAAAGATGAATCTGACCTCCATCAGCCGGGTCCCGAGGCGCCGAGAGGGTCTTGACGTTAAGTTCCGCATACGATACATCAGATTCAGCTGGGGACAGAACAGTGAAGGTCAGACACAGAGAGAAGCTCCTTCCACACAGTCCCATCACACACTCCCGGGGTCAGACACAGAGTGAATCTCCCTCCACACAGTCCCATCACACACCCCCGGGGTCAGATGCAGAGTGAATCTCCCTCCGGACCGTCCCATCTCACACTCCCGGGGTCAGACACAGAGTGAATGTCCCTCCACACCGTCTCATCACACACTCCCCGGGTCAGACACAGAGTGAATCACCCTCCACACACCGTCTCATCTAACACTCCCGGGGTCAGACACAGTGTGAATCTCCCCCCCACACCGTCCCATCACACACTCCCGGGGGTCAGACACAGAGTGAATGTCCCTGCACACCGTCACATCACACACAACCGGTATCAGGCACAGAGTGAAACTCCCTGCCTCGGTCTCTCTGCCCCACTCACCTCGGGAAGGAGACGGTGAATCCGTTTTTGTGAACTTCACATTCATGTAAGTCTCGCTGTCGTCCATCCTGTCGAGGGTTCTCTGCTTCTCTGAGCTCAAAAGGGGAAGCAGCCGTTGTCAGAGGAAGCCCGTGTTTACAAGCGTGTCCGACTGACACCAGATGGACAGATGTTAAAGAGAGGAACCGAGAACAGGCGGAGGGTTGCGGGGAGGAGAGAGGATGGGGGCTTTGGAGAAAGTGATTACAGTGGCGGGGTAGAACAGTGAAAGTGGGGAGGAAGAGGGGGGGTGGGAGAAGGAGTGAGAAGGGAAAATTGGAGAGAAAAGCGGGGTGTCAGGGAGAGAGTGGGGTAGTGTGGGAACAGAGGGAACTGACAGCGATAGAGGCGGGGAAAGGAGGGAGGAAGAAAGGAGAGAAATTGAAATGGGTGAATTGGAGAGAGATTGGGAGGAACAGGGAGGTAAGAGACGGTGAGCGAACGGGGTGAAGAAAGGGATGATGGAATGAGGGGAACGGAGATGAGAATTGGGAGGAGAGAGAAAGCGATATAGAGAGGAATCGTGTGAATGCAGGGGAGAGATGAGGGAGAATAAATTTAGACGATGGAGAGAGGGATCGGAGGGGTAGAGAGGGGAAAAGAAAGGAGGGAAGGAAGGATGTAGAGAAGGTGGGAATGTCGGAGGGATTTGAATTCCTCATATAGAGCCTCTATTCTCCTTGTGATTTGCACCCAGCGGTTGGTTCCTCATTTGCGCATCGGATGCTTCCACAGCTTCTGACCATCGCCGGATCTTCAGCAAGAAACCACGGCTCAGGACAAAGACGCAGCACATCCACACAGCTGAGTGAGCCCCCTCCCTGTGAGAGAGGTGAACTTAGTCCTGTGGTAGAAACATAGTAAATAGGTGCTGGAGTAGGTCGTTCGGCCCTTCAAGCCTGCAGCGCCATTCTGTATGATCATGGCGGATCATCCAACTCAGAACCCTGTACCTGCTTTCTCTCCATACCCCCTGATCCCTTTAGCAAAAAGGGCCATATCTAACTTCATCTTAAAAATAGCCAATGAACCGGCCTCAACTGTTTCCTGTGGCAGAGAATTCCACAGATTTACCACTCTCTGTGTGAAGAAGTTTTTCCTCATCTCGGTCCGAAAAGGCTTCCCCTTTATCCTTAAACTGTGACCCCTCGTTCTGCACAGCCCCAACATCGGAATCAATCTTCCTGCAGCAAGCCTGTCCAATCCCTTTAGAATTTTATACGTTTCAATAAGATCCCCCCTCAATCCCCTCTCAATCTTCTAATTTCCAGTGAGTATAAGCCTAGTCGATACAGTCTTTGTTCATTTGAAAGTCCTGCCATTCACTCTCTCTCTCTCTCTCTCTCTCTCTCTCTCTCTCTCTCTCTCTCTCTCTCTCTCTCTCTCTCTCTCTCTCTCTCTCTCTCTCTCTCTCTCTCTCTCTCTCTCTCTCTCTCTCTCTCTCTCTCTCTCTCTCTCTCTTCCTCTCTATTCCTCTCTCTCTCTCAGCTCTCCTTCTTCCCCCATCTCCCATCGCTCTTTCTCTCTCATTATCTCCCGCCGCCCTCCTCACCCTTCCCTCCGCTTCATCCCGTCTTAATTCACTTCCCCCTCCACATTACCTTCCCTTACTCTTTCATCCATCGGCCCAAAACCGAATCTCCTCTAACACCACCACTCCCTCCCAAACCGTCGCTGTAATCTGGAGATATCGCGACCCACCCATCCATTGCACCACTACCAGGAAGCCCCCTGCATTTTGGATCCCGTCCCCTCCGCCTTTCCAGCGATGATGGATGGGGGAGAGATTAGATGGCATTTGGCCGTGGGCAGCCGGCCATCTATCTACAGCGCCCTCCTCTCTCCAAGTCTCCCATTAACCGCCACCCCCCGCTCCCTCGTTCGCTTTCTCTTTCCTCCCACCACACCCTCGCTCACCTCCCGCTCTCCACCCCACCGGAACACAAACTCCCGGGGTCAGACACAGAGTGAATCTACCTCCACACCGTCCCATCACACACTCCCGGGATCAGACACAGAGTGAAGCTCCCTCCACACCGTCCCATCACACACTTCCGGGATCAGACACAGAGTGAATCTCCCTCCACACCGTCCCATCACACACTCCCGGGGTCAGACACAGAGTGAATCTCCCTCCACACCGTCCCATCACACACTCCCAGGATCAGACACAGAGAGAAGCTCTCTCCGCACCGTCCCATCACACACTCCCGGGGTCAGACACAGAGTGAATCTCCCTCCACACCGTCCCATCACACACTCCCGGGTCAGAAACAATAGACAGTAGACAATAGGCAATAAACAATAGATGCATTAATAGGCCATTTTGCTCTTCGAGCCAGCACCACCATTCAATGTGATCATGGCTGATCATCCACAATCAGTACCCCGTTCCTGCCTTCTCCCCATATCCCTTGACTCCGCTATCTTTAAGAGGTCCATCTAGCTCTTTCTTGAAACGATCCAGAGAATTGGTCTCCACTGCCTTCTGAGGCAGAGCATTCCCCAGATCCACAACTCACTGGGTGAAAAAGTTTTTCCTGAACTCCGTTCTAAATGCCTACCCCTAATTCTCAAACTGTGGACTCTGGATCTAGACTCCGCCAACATCAGGAACATGTTTCCTGCCTCTAGCGTGTCCAATCCATTAATAATCTTACATGTTTCAATCAGATCCGCTCTCATTCTTCTAAATTCCACTGTATACAAGCTCAGTCACTCCAATCTTTCAACATAAACAGAATGAAGCTCTCTCCAAACAGCCGGGTCACACACTCCCGGGGTCAGACACAGAAAGAAGCTTGCTCCACACCATCGCATCACCCTGCACACCGTCCCGTTGTTTCACGTTGTTTGTCAAGAAAAAGTATTCGTTTGTCGAGTGGTGGGGGTCATAGTTTTCTTAACTACCCTACCCAACAGGTCTACCTATCACAGGTAATACGGTAGTTAAGAACGGTGTTAGCTTTCATAATTGGACGAACAGTGTTTAAGAGTCGCGAGTTATTGATTCAGCTCTATAAAACTCTGGTTAGGCCACACTTGGATTACTGAGTTCATTTCTGGTCGCCTCACTATAGGAAGGATGCTTTGGAAAGGGTACAGAGGAGATTTACCACGATGCTGCCTGGTTTAGAGAGTATGGATTTTGATTAGAGATTAAGGGAACTCGGGCTTTACTCTTTGAAGAGAAAGAGGATGAGAAGAGACATGATAGAGGCATACAAGATATTATGAGGAATAGACAGAGTGGTCAGCCAGCGCCTCTTCCCCAGGGCACTACTGCTCAATACAAGATGACATGGCTTTGAGGTAAGGGGTGGGAATTTCAAAGGGGATGTTAGAAGAAGTTTTTTTGAAGAGAGTATTTGGTGGGTGGAATGCACTGCCTGAGTCAGTTGTGGAGGCAGATACACTAGTGAAATTTAAGAGACTACTAGACTTGTATAAGGAGGAATTTATGTTGGGTGGTTATATGGTGGGCGGGGTTTAAAGTTCTGCACAACATTGTGGGCCGAAGGGCCTGTACTGTGCTGTACTACTCTATGTTCTGTAGTTTTCAGGTGCTTGGATGATGGTAGAAGGCGCTGTCGGAGAAATGTTTTTTTCACACAGAGAGTGGTGGACTGCCACAGAGAGAGAATGCACTTCTAGCGATGGTCTTCGAGCCGGATTCAATGGGGTCTTTTAATAGACTGTTCGATAAAACCTTTGTTCAATGGTATTGTAAATGCAGTTGATCCCTACGCCTACTTCCGTTTCATCTGCAAACTCTGCCACAAAGTCATCTGTTCCACTCAGCATTGAAAATCAATGTGAGAAATAGCGGTTTCAACACAGTCCCCCCTGAGTAACACCACTCGTCACTGGCAGCCAACCAGAGAAGCCCATTTTATTCCCACTCGTCACTGGCAGCCAACCGGAGAAGCCCATTTTATTCCCACTCGTCACTGGCAGCCAAACGGAGAAGGCCCGTTTTATTCCCACTCGCAGCTTCCTGCCGGTCAGAGAATCCTCTATCCATGCCTGTGCCTTTCCGGTAACCCCATGGGATTATGTCTTGTTAAGCAACCTCATTCATGGCACTTTTCCAAATGCGTTTGGAAATCCAGTAAATGACATCCACTGCCTGTCCTTTGACAACCCTGCTCGTTACATCCTCAAAGAACTCTAACAGATTTGTCTGCATAATTTCCCCTGACAGAAGCCAGCTGACTTTGACTAATTTTAGAATTAGTCACCAAGTGCCTCGCAACCTCAACTTTATTAATAGACTCCAACACTCTCCCAGCCACTGAGGTTAAGCTAACTGGAAACAGTGAAACATAGAAACCCTACAGCACAATACAGGCCCTTCAGCCCGCAAAGTTATTCCGAACATATACCTACCTCAGAAATTACTATGCTTACCTATAGCCCTCTATATTACTAAGCTCCGTGTATCTATCTAAAAGCCTCTTAAAAGACACTATTGTATCTGCCTCCACCACCGTTGCCGGCAGCCCATTCCACGCACTTACCACTCTCTGAGTAAAGGAAATTACCCCTGACATCTCCTCTGCACTTACTCCCCAGCATCTTAAACCTGTGTCCCCTTGTGACAACCATTTCAGCCCTGGGGAACAGCCTCTGACAATCTACACGATCAATGCTTCTCATTATTTTGTACACCTCTATAAGGTCACCTCTCATTCTACTTCGCTTCAACGAAAAAAGACCGAACTCACTCAACCTGTTCTCATCAGGCATGCTCCCCAATCCAGGTGAAATCCAAATCTCCTCTGCACCCTTTCAGTGGCTTCCACATTCTTCCTGTAGTGAGACGACCAGAACTGAGCACAGTACCACAAGTGGGGTCTGACCAGGGTGCTATAGATCTGCAACATTAACTCTCGGCTCCTAAATTCAATTCCACGATTGGTGAAGGCCAGTACACCGTAACACCTCTTAACCACAAAGTCGACATGCGGGTCAGCTTTAAGTGTCCTATGGTCTCGGACTCGAAGATCCCTCTGATCCTCCACACTGCCAAGAGTCTTAACAATAATACCATATTCGGACATCATATTTGACCTACCAAAGCGCGCCACTTCACACTTATCTGGGTTAAACTCCATCTGCCACTTCTAAGCCCATTTTGTCATCCTATTAATGTCCCGCTGTAACCGCTGCCAACCCACCACACTATCCACAGCAACTCCAACCTCAGTGACATGAGCAAATTTACTAATCCATCCCTCCACATACTTATCCAGGTCATTTATAAAAAATAAATGCTTAGAGTAAGGGTCCCAGAACAGATCCATGAGTACTCGACTGGAGATCGAACTCCATGCAGGATATGACCCGTCTACAACCACTGTTTGTCTTCTGTGAGCAAGCCAGTTCTGGATCCACAAAGCAGTATCCCCTTGGTTCCTATGATTCCTCACTTTCTCAGCAAGCATTGCATGGGGTACCTTATCAAATTCCTCGCTGATATCCATATGACTGCATCTACTACTCTTCCATCATCAATGTGTTTAGTCAAATCCTCAAAAAATTCAATAAGGCTCGTAGGGAACGACCTAACCTTGACAAGGCCATGATAACTACTCCTACTCATATTATACCCCTCCAAAAGCTCATATATCATGCCTCTCAGGATCTTCTCCATCAACGTACCAACCAGTGAGGTAAGACTCAGTGGTCTATAATTTCCTGGGCTAACTCTACTCCCTTTCTTGAATGAAGGAACAACATCCGCAACACTCCAACTCTCCGGAAACTCTCTCGTCCCTATTTATGATGCGAAGTTAATCGGCAGAGGCTCAGCAATCTCCTCCTTCGCCTCCCAGCGTAGCCTGGGTTACATTTCGTCCGGTTATGGCGTCTAATCCAACTTGATGCTTTCCAAAAGCTCCAGGACATTCTCTCTATTAATATCTCCATGCTTAAGCTTTTCCGTCTGCTGCAAGCCATCACTTCAATCACGAAGATCCTCTTTCCACAGTGAATACTGAAGTGAAGTGTTCATGAAGTACCTCTGCTATTCCCTCCGGTTCCATTACACTTTCCCACTGTCACACTTGATAGGTCCTATTCTTTCACTTCTTATCCTCTTGCTCTTCACAAAGCTGTAACATGCGTTGGTGGCTTCCTTAATTCTGCCCGCTGAGGCCTTCTCATAGCCCGTTCTGCCCTGCTAATTTCCTTCTAAGCTCCTTCCTAGTAGCCTTATAATCTTCTAGATCACTAAAATTACCTAGCTCTCTGAACTTTTTGTAAACTTCTCTTCTTGATTGGATTTATTACAGCCTTTTTACACCACGCTTCCTCTATCCTACCATAACCTCCCTGTCTCAGTGGAACGTGCCTATACAGAAATCTACACAATTATCCCTGAATATTTGCCACATTTCTTACGTACGTTTTCCTGAGAACATCTGGTTCCAACTTAAGCCTCCAGTGTCCTGTCTGATAGCATCATAATTCATCCAACTCCAATTAAACGCTTTTCTAAATTGTCTGTTCCTAGCTCTCACCAATGCTGTTGTAAAGGAGATAGAATGATGATCACTATCTTCAAAACGTTCTCCCACTGAGAGATCTGACACCTGACCAGGTACATTTTCCAAAACCAAATCAAGTACAGCCTCTCCTGTTGTAGGCATATCTATCAAGAAACCTTCCTGAAGACACCTAACAAACTCTACCCCATCTAAACCACTTGCTCTAGGGAGATTCCAATTGATATTTTGGAAATTAAAAACTCCCATCACGACAATCCGTTATTATTACAACTTCCCAGGATCTGATTCCGTATCTGCATCATCGATATTCCTGTTACTATTAGGCGGCTTATAAAAAACACCAAGTAAAGTGATCGACCCCTTCCTGTTCCTAACCTCCACTCACAGAGACTCAATAGAGCATCCCTCCATGGCGTCCAACATTCCTGCAGCGGTGGCGCTATCAATGATCGACAGTGCCATGCCGCCACCGCATTCGCCTCCCTCTCTCTCCTTTCTGAAATATCTAAAACCTGGCAGCTGAAGTAACCATTCCAGTCACTGAGCCATCCATTTCTCTGTAAAGGTCACCACTTCATATCTCCAAGTAGTGATCCACGCTCTAAGCTCATCGGCTTTCTTCAAAACACCCCTTGCGTTAACTTAGACACATTTCAACCCTTCGGTTTAAGCGCAACCCTCCTCCATCACCTGCCTAACCTCCCTCTCGCACTGTCTACAAGCTTTCTCTATTTGTGAGCTGACCTCCTCTTCCCCAATCCTTCTGTTCGGTTCCCACACCCCAAACTTTCTAGCTTAGTGAGGGGACGGTGTGGAGGGGAGATTCACTCTGTGTCTGACCCGGGGAGTGTGTGATGGGTCGGTGTGGAGAGAGATTCACTCTGTGTCTGACACCGGGAGTGTGTGAGTGTGTGTGTGGAGGCAAATTCACTCTGTGTATGACACCGGGAGTGTGTGATGGGGCGGTGTGGAAGGAGATTCACTATGTGTCTGACCCCGGGAGTGGGTGGTGAAAGAGTGTGGAGCGAACTTCACTCTATGTCTGCGTTCGGCAGTTTGTGATGGGAAAGTATGGAGGGAGCTTCATTCTGTGACTGAAACCCGGAACTCTAGAGGGCTCTTTACTCTGGGTCTGTTCGCGGAATGTTTGATTAGACGGTGTGTCGGGAGTTTCACTCTGAGTCTGAAACGTGATTGTGTGATGTGACGATGTACGACGATTCACTTGTGCCTGAACCCGGAGCACTGTGATGGGCCGGTGTAGAGGGAGATCCACCCACTGTCTGAACAAGTGTGTGTGTGTGATGAGACCCTGTGAAGGGAGATTCACTCTGTGTCTGATCCCGGGAGTGTGTGATGTGACGGTGTGGAGGGAGATTCACTCTGTGTCTGACCCCGGGAGTGTGCGATGGGACGGTGCGGAGTGAGATTCACTCTGTGTCTGACCCTGGTTGTTTGTGATGCGACGGTGTGGAGGGAGATTCACTCTGTGTCTGACCCCGGGAGTGTGTGACGGGACGGTGCGGAGGGAGATTCACTCTGTGTCTGAACCCCGGGAGTGTGTGATGCGACGGTGTGGAGGGAGATTCATTCTGTGTCTGACCCCGGAAGTGTGTGACCTGACGCTGGGACAGTGTGTAGAAAGCATCACTCAGTGCCTGCTCTCGGGTGTGTGTGATGGGACGGTTTAGAGGGATATTTACTCTGTGTCTGACCACGGGAGTGTGTGATGCGACGGTATGGAGGGAGATTCACTCTGCTTCGGACCGCGGGAATGTGTGATAGGACGGTGTGGAGGGAGATTCACTCTGTGTCTGACTCCGGGTGTGTTTTAATGGGACGCTGTGGAGGGAGATTCACTCTGTGTCTGACCCCGGGAGTGTGTGATTCGACGGTGTGGAGGGAGATTCACTCTGTGTCTGAGACCGGGAGTGTGTGTTGCGACGGTATGGAGGGAGATTCACTCTGCTTGGGACCGCGGGAATGTGTGATGGGACAGTGTGGAGGGAGTTTCAGTTTCTGTCTGTCCATGGGATAGTGTGATGGGACGGTGTGGAGGGAGATTCACTCTGTGTCCCACCGCGGGAGTGTGTGATGCGACGGTGTGGAGGGATATTCACTCTGTGTCTGACCCCGGGAGTGTGTGATGGGATGGTGAGGAGGGAGATTCACTCTGTGTCTGAACCCGGGAGTGTGTGATGGGACGGTGTGGAGGGAGATTCACTCTGTGTCTGACCCCGGGAGTGTGTGATGGGACGGTGTGGACGGAGATTCACTCTGTATCTGACCCAGGGAGTGTGTGATGGGACGGTGTGGAGGGAGATTCACTCTGTGTCTGAACCCGGGAGTGTGTGATGGGACGGTGTTGAGGAGTTTCACTTTGTGGCAGATGGAGTTTAATGCTGATAAGTGTGAGTTGCTACATTTTGGTAGGAATAATCTAAATAGGACATACGTGGTAAATAGTAGGGCATTGAAGAATGCAGTAGAACAGAGTAATCGAGGAATAATGGTGCATATTTCCTTGAAAGTGGAATCTCATCCCGATAGGGTGGTGAAGAAAGATTTTGGTATGGTGGCTTTTATAAATCAGATCATTCAGTATAGAATTTGGGATGTAATGTTAAAATTGTACAAGGCATTGATAAGGCCGAAATTGGAATATTGTGTATAGGTCTGGTCACCGAATTATAGGAAAGATGTCAACAAAATAGAGAGAGTACAGAGAAGGTTTACTAGAATGCTACCTGGTTTATAGAACCGAAGTTACAGG
The DNA here is from genome assembly GCF_048418815.1 of Hemitrygon akajei. Classification (NCBI taxonomy): domain Eukaryota; kingdom Metazoa; phylum Chordata; class Chondrichthyes; order Myliobatiformes; family Dasyatidae; genus Hemitrygon; species Hemitrygon akajei. Next base: position 8,075,724 of record NW_027331929.1, read on the forward strand.
GAAAGTTTGAACAAGTTATGTCTATATTTATTGGATAGCAGAAGGTTGAGGGGGGACTTGATAGAGGTATTTAAAATAAGGAGGAGAATAGATCGAGTTGATGTGGATAGTCTTTTTCCATTGACAGTAGGCGGGATTCGAACAAGAGGGCAATATTAGAGAGTTAGGGGGCAAAAGTTTAAGGGTAAAAAGAGGGGGAATTTCTTTACTCAGAGAGTGGTAGTTGTGTGTAATGACCTTCCGGTAGAAGTGGTAGAGACATGTTCGGTATTGTCATGTAAAGTAAACTTGGATAGCATATGTAAAGGAAAGGAATGGAGGTTTATGGGCTGAGTGCTGGCCAGTGGGACTACTTGAGAGTAAGCGTCGGCACGGACTAGAAGGGCAGAGATGGACTGTTTTCGTTCTGTAATTGCTAAATGGTTGTATGTGTGATGGCAGAGTGTGGAGGGAGATTCGCTCTGTGTCTGACCCCGTGTGAGTGTAATGGGACGGTGAAAAGGGAGATTCATTCTGTACCTGTCCCCGGGAGTGAGTTATGGGACCGTGTGGAGGGAAATTCACATTGCGTCTGTTCCCGTGATTGTGTGATGAGACGGTGTGGTGAAAGATTCGCCCTGCGTCTGACTGCCGGAGGGTTTGATGGGATCGTGTGTAGGAAGTTTGGTTCTGTCTCTGATGCAGGCATTGTGTGTTTGGACAGTGTAAGGTTGTTTCTGTCTGTGTCTGACCCCAGGAATGTGTGATGGGACGCTGTGAGGGTAAATCCGCTCACTCTCTGAACATGGGAGTGTGCTATGGGACGGTGTGGAGGGAGCGTCACTCTATGTCTGACCCCGGGAGTTTGTGTTGGGACGGTGTGTAGGAAGCTTCTCTCTGTGACTGAAACCTGGGGTCCGTGATGGAACTATGTAGAAGGAGCTTCACTCTCTGTCTGACCCTGGCTGTTTGTGATGTGACGGTGTGGAGGGAGAGTGTCTCTGCGTCTGGCCACCGTGTTATGTATTGGTAAGGTGTTAAGAGAGCTTTTCACTGTCTGGCACCGGTCGTGTGTGATGGGACGGTGTGGAGGGAGCTTCCCTCTTTCTCTGACCCCCGGAGTGTGTGATGGGACGGTGTGGAGGGAGATTCACACTGTGTCTGTCCCCGGGAGTGTGTGATGGGGCGGTGTTGAGGGAGATTCACTCTGTGTCTGACCCCGGGAGTGTGTGATGGGACGGTGTGGAGGGAGCTTCATTCTGTGTCTGACCCCGGGAGTGTGTGATGGGACGGTGTGGAGGGAGCTTCATTCTGTGTCTGACCCGGGGATAGTGCGATGGGACTGTTTGGATTGTGAATCTCTCTGTGTCTGACCCAAGGAGTGTGTGATGGGACGGTGTGGAAGGAGCTTTTCTCTGTGTCTGATCTCAGGAGAGCGTGACGGGATAGTGTGAAGGGAGCTTCATTTTGTGTCTGATCCCGGGAATGTGTGATGGGAGAGTGTGGAGTGAGATTAATTCTGCGTCTGACCCCGAGAATATGTAATAGAACGGTTTAGAGGGAGCCTCGTTCACTCTCTGATCCGGGGAGTGTGTGATACGACGGTATGTCAGTGAGTTTCACTCTGTGTCTGACCCGGGTGTTTGTGATGGGCCGGGCTGGAGGGACCGTCTCTCTTTGTCTGACCCCGTGAGTGGGTGGTGGGAGAGTGTGGAGCGAACTTCAGTCTATGTCTGCGTTCGGCAGTTTGTGATGGGAAAGTATGGATGGAGCTTCATTCTGTGACTGAAACCCGGAACTCTACAGGGCGCTTTGCTCTGGGTCTGTCCTCGGAATTTTTAATTAGACGGTGTGTCGGAAGTTTCACTGTGAGTCTGAAACGTGATTGTGTGATGTGACGACGTACGGAGATTCACTTGAGCCTGAACCCGGAGCTGTGTGATGGCCGGTGTAGAGGGAGCTTCACCCACTGTCTGACCAAGTGTGTGTGTGTGATGAGACCCTGTGAAGGGAGTTTCACTCTGTGTCTGACTCCGGGAGTATGTGATGGGATTGAGTAGAGGGATATTGGCTCTGTGTCTGACCCCGGGAATGTGTGATGGGAGAATGTGGAGGGGGATTCACTCTCTGTCTGTCCACGGGAGAGTGTGATGGGACGGTTTGGAGGGATATTGACTCTGTGTCTGACCCCGGGAATGTTTGATGGCAGAATATGGAGGGAGATTCACTCTCTGTCTGTCCACGGGAGAGTGTGATGGGAAGGTGTGGATGGAGTTTCAAATTGTGTCCGATCTCGTGTTTGTGTGAATGGGACTGTGTGAAGGAAGGTTCAGTCGGTATGATCCGGAGATTTAGTGCTTGGGCGGTATGCAGGAAGCTTCGCTCACTCTCTGATCCCGGGAGTGTGTGATGGGACGGTGTGGAGGGAGATTCACTCTGTGTCTGAGGCGGCAGCTTGTGATGGGATGGTGTGGAAGGAGCTTCACTTTCCGTCTGATCCCATGGTGATTCACTTTGTGTCTGAGTTCAGGTGATTGTGTGACGAGGCAGTCTAGACGGAGATTCACTCTGTGTCTGACCCCGGGAATGTGTGATGGGACGGTGTGGAGGGAGATTCACTCGGTGTCTGTCCCCGGGAGTGTGTGATGGGACGGTGTGGAGTAAGATTCACTCCGTGTCTGACCCCGGGAGTGTGTGAAGGGACGGTTTGGAGGGAGATTCACTCTGTGTCTGACCCCGGGAGTGTGTGATGAGACGGTTTGGAGGGAGATTCACTCTATATCTGACACACCAGTTTGTGATGAGGCAGTGTGGAAGGAGCTTCACTTTCTGTCTGATCCCCTGGTTGTGTGATAGGATGGTGTGGAGGGAGATTCACTCTGTGTCTGTCCCCGGGAGTGTGTGATAGGACGGTGTGGCAGAGATTCTCTCTGTGTCTGATGCCGGAGTGTGTGATAACGGGACGGTTTGGAGGGTGCTTCGCTTTGCGTCTGGCGGTTGGAGCTTATATGGGACGGTGTGGAAAGAGCTTCACTTTGTGTCTGATTCCCTGATTGTGTGATGGGATGGTGTGGAGGGAGATTCCTTCTGTGGCTGAGCCCGGGTGTGGCTGAGTTTGTATTCATTTTGACAATAGTGGAGGCCATGGATAGACATATCAGAATGGGAATGGGACGTGGATTTAAAATATGTGGCCACTGGGAGATCCTGCTTTTACTGGCGGACTGAGCGTAGGTGTTCCACGAAACCGTCTCCCAGTCTGCGCCGGGTCTCGCCAATATATAAATGACTCAGGTTGGAGGAACAACACCTTATATACCGGCTGGGTAGCCTCCAACCTGATGGCATGAACATTGACTTCTCTAAATTCCGTTAATGCCCCTCCTCCCCTTCTTACCCCATCCCTGACATATTTAGTTGTTTTCCTGTTCTCCATCTCCCTCTGGTGTTCCCCTTCCCCCTCCTTTCTTTCTCCTGAGTCCTCCCGCCCCATGATCCTTTCCCTTCTCCAGCTCTGTATCACTTTCGCCAATCACCTTTCCAGCTCTTAGCTTCATCCCACCCCCTCCGGTCTACTCCTAACATTTCGCATTTCCCCCTCCCCCCTCTACTTTCAAATCTCTTACTCTCTTTCCTTTCGGTTAGTCCTGACGAAGGGTCTTGGCCCGAAACGTCGACAGCGCTTCTCCCTATAGATGCTGCCTGGCCTGCTGTGTTCTACCAGCATTTTGTGTGTGTTGGTGTTTGAATTTCCAGCATCTGCAGATTTCCTCGTGTTTGCTCTTTCCATATATAATCTGTCTATGCCTTTCAACATTCCAAAGGTTTCAATGAGATCTCTCCTCATCCTTCTGCATTCCAGCAAGTACAGATCCAGAGCCATCAAACGTTATTCGCATGTTAACCCTTTCATTCCTTGAAATATCCTGGTAAACCTCCTCTGGACCTTCTCCAATGCCAGCATTTCTTTTTCTAAGATGAACGTACCAACACTGCTCAGAACGCTCAAGTTGAGACCTCAGCAGTGCCTGATAAAGCCACACCATCACAACCTTGCTCTTGCAATTTAGACATTTTGAAATAAATGCTCACATTTGCCTTCCTCACTAGCAACTCAACTAGCAAGTTAACCCTCAGAATGTTTTGTGTAAGGATCTTTAAGTCCTTCTGCATCTCATATTCTTGGATTTTCACCCCGTTAATGAAATAGTCCGCACCAATAACCTACTACCGAATTGCATGACCATGAATTTTGCAAAGTTGTATTTCATTTGTCACTTTTCCCCATTCACCGAATTGGTCAAAGTCCTACTGCATCCTGTCTGTTTCTTCGACACGACCTGTCCCTCTGCCAAACGTCGTATCAACTCCAAACTGGGCAACAAAGCCATTTATTGCATCATCCCGGCGTCAGACACAGTGGGCAGCTCCCTCCTCAGCATCCCATCACACATTCCCGAGATCAGACATACAGTGAAACTCCCTCCACACTCTCCCACCTCAAATCCAGAGAATCAGATGCAGAGTAAAGCTCCTTGCACACCGACGCTTCAAACACTCCAGTGGAGAGGTATAGACTGAACAACCCTTATCACAGAACCCGCTATTAGACATAGAGTGGAATTCTTCCCACATCGTGCCGTTACACACTCCCGGGTTCAGACACATAATGAAGATCCGTCCTCACCGTCCCATCACACACTCCCGGGGTCAGACACAGAGTGAATCACCCTCCACACCGTCCCATCACATATTCCCGAGATCAGTTACTGTTACTGGTACTGGTTTTAAAGGCGTTTCAGAGGAAATTCAACAGGTTAATTGCAGAGATGAGGGCGTTAGACTATGAGGAGAGATTGTGTCTCCTGCGACTCTACACGCTGGAATTCAGAATAGGAGAGGAGATCGTATAGAAACAGATAAAACATGAAACGTGAGAGATAGATCGAGGCAGGAAAGTTGTTTGCACCATTAACAATGACCTGGATGAGAAAATGGATTGATGTGTTAAAGGTAAGAATTTTGGCAGTGTCCCCTAATTAAGGTTTCATCTATGTTTCATCACATAAAACATTAAAAAACCCTACAGCTCAATACAGCCCCTTCGTCCCCCAAGGATGTGTCGAACATGTCCCAACCCGAGAAATTACTAAGCTTACCTATCGCCGTCTATTTTTCTAAGAATCTATCCAAAAATCTCTTAGTAGACCTTATTGTATCCGACTCCACCACCTTTGCCGGCAGCCCATTCCACACCCACATCACTCTCTGAGTAAAAAAACTTACCCCTGACATCTCCTATGTACCTACACCCCAGCAACATAAACCTGTGTCTTCTTGTGGCAACCATTTCAGTCCTGTGAAAAAAAAGCCTCTGATTATCCACACGATAAACGGCTTTCAACATCTTATACACCTCTATCAGGTCACCTCTCATTCTCCGTCACTCCGTGGGGAAAAGAACGAATTCACTCAAACTATCCTTCTAAATATCCTCTGCACCCTTTCTATGGCTTCCAAATCCATCTTTAGTGAGACGACCAAAATTGAGCACAGTACTCCAAGTGGGATCTGACCGGTGTCCACTATAGCTGCAACATTACCTCTCTGCTCCTAAATTCAATTTCACCATTGATGATGGCCACTATAACATATGCCTTCTTAACTACTGCGTCATCCTGCGCAGTGTTTTGAACGTCCTATGGGCTCGCATTCCAAGATCACTCTGATTCTCCACACTGCCAAGAGTCTTACCATTAATACTATATTCTGCCATCATATCTGACCTACCAAAATGAAGCATTTCAGACTTATTTCGGTTGCACTCCTTCTTCCAGTTCTCATCCCCGTTTTCCATCTTATCAATGTCCCGCTGTAACCTCTGACAGCCCTCCACACTATCCTCAACACCCCCAACCTTTGTGTCAACAGCAAAATTGCTAACCCAACCCATCATCTTCCTCATCCAAGTCATTTTTACTATTAGAGAAAACTTTCCCTGCTTCTATCTTATCTATCACCTTTCATATTTTATCTGTTTCTATACGATCTCCTCTCATACTCTGAATTCCAGTGAATAGAGTCGCAGGAGATTCAATCTCTCCGCATAGTCTAAACCCCCTCGTCTCTGCAATTAACCTGGTGAAGCTCGTCTGCACCGCCTACAAAATCAGTACATGCTTTCTCAAGTAAGGAGACAGGAACTGCATGCTGTACTCCAGGTGCGGCCTCATCACTACCCTGTGCAGATGCAGCATAAACACTTCGCACTTAAATTCAATCCCTCAAGCAATGAAGCCCGACATCCTTTTTAAACCGAAGCAGGAGACTGAGAGTGAAAGAGTAAAGCCATCTCGGAGAACAAGGTTGTCTTTCACTGCTGGGGAAGTGAGTCTACACTGCGCAGGCGCGTGACTTAGAGCACCAAAGGTTTAAAAACAAGACCGCCATATACAGCGGGAAGCGTTGAGAGGGGGCAGTATAATGAGAAGGAGCAGACTGACAAGGCATTGGCTCAAAAGGCTTCGGCATGAACAGACAGAGGTGAGAACATGTTCCGGTAGTTTTGTTTTTTTGTTGGTTGTTTTTTTTTTCCGCTTGGAGTAGAGAGAGTGCCGGGCAGGTTGTTGTAATATTCCTCTTCCCGGATGTGGAAAATCAGGGAGACATCCATTGTCCCTGCGGGAAGTGCATCCAGCTGCAGCTCCTAACAAACCGCTTAACGGAACTGGAGCCGGAGCTGGATGACCTCCGGATCATTCAGGAGAATGCGGAGTTTATAGACAGTAGTTTATCGTAGGTTGTTACGCCAAAGAAGTAGCGCACAGTTAACCTGGTTACCGTCAGGCGAGGGAAGAGAAAAGGGCAGTCCGAGCAGGTTTCCCCTGTGGCCATTGTCCTCAGCAAGTAAACCGATTTGGATACTGTTGGGGTCGATTACTTACCTGGAACAAGCTGCCACTGAATCTGGTTCTGCAGGGCAGAATGGAGGGTGGAAGACGTGGAGAGCGGTAGTGATAGGGGATTCGGTAGTTAGAGGTACAGACAGGAGGTTCTGTGGTGGTGACAGAGACTCCCGGATGGTTTGTTGCCTTCCGGGTACCGGGGACAGGGATGTCTCCGATCGTGTACACAGATTTTGAAGTGGGACGGTGATCAGACAGATGTCATGGTACACATCGGTACCAATGACAAAGGAAGAAAGAGTAAAGAGGTCCTGATGCGTGAGTATAGACAGTTTTGTAGGAAGTTAAAAGCAGTTTCTCCCGGGTGGTAATCACAGGATTGATACCTATGTTACGTGCCAGTGAGAGTAAGAGAAGGATGCTCTGAAGGATGACATGTGGCGGTGGAATTGGAGTAGGGGCAGGGTTTCAGATTTCAGGATCATTGGGACCTCTTAATATAACCATATGACCATATCACAATTATAACACGGACACAGGCCATCTCGGCCCTTCTAGTCGGTGCTGAACGCATACTGTCACATAGTCCCACGAGCCAGCACTTAGTCAATAGCCCTCCATTCCTTTCCTGTCCATATACCTATGCATTTTTTAATGACAAAATCGAACCTGCCTCTACCACTTCTACTGGACGCTCGTTCCACACAGCTACCACTCTCTGAGTAAAGAAGTCCTCCCTCAATTTACGCCCTAAACATTTGCCCCTTAACAATCAATTCACGTCCTCTTGTTTGAATCTCCCCTGCATTCAATGGAAAAAGCCTATCCACTTCAACTCTATCTATCCGCCTCAAAACTTTAAATACCTCTATCAAGTCCCCCCCCCCTCACCATTCTACGCGCCAAAGAATAAAGACCTAACCTGTTCAACCTTTCTCTGTGACTTAGGTGCTGAAACCCAGGTAACACTCCAGTAAATCTCCTCTGTACTCTCCCTAATTTGTTGATATGTTTCCTATAATTCGGTGACCAGAACTGTACACAATATTCCAAATTTGGCCTCACCAATGGCTTGTACAATTTTAGCAATACATCCTAACTCCCATACGCAATGCTCTGATTTTTCAATGGCCAGCATAACAATAGCTTTCTTTACCACGCTATCCACACGAGATTCCACATTCAGGGAAATATGCACCATTATTCCTAGAACACTCTGTTCTACTGTATTCCTCAATGCCCTACAATTTACGATGTATGTCCTATTTTGACTATTTCTACCAAAATGTAGCACCTCACACTTATCAGCATTAAACTCCATCTGCTATCTTTCAGCCCACTCTTACAACTGGCTTAAATCTCTCTGCAAGCTTTGAAAACCTACTTCATTATGCACAACGCCACCTATCTGAGTATCATCTGCATACGTACTAATCCAATTTACCACCCCATCATCCAGCTCAATAATGTATAAGACAAACATCTTTGGACCAAATTCAAATCCCTGAGGCACACCAGTAATCACCGGCCTTCAACCTTACAAACCGTTTCCACCACTACTCTCTGTCATCTCCCATCAGCCACTGTTGAATCCATTTTACTACTTCAATATTAATACCTAACGATTGAACCTTCCTAACTAACCTTCCGTATAGAACCTTGTCAAAGGCGTTACTGAGGTCCATATGGACAACATCCACTGCTTTACCCTCGTGAACTTTCCTAGTAACCTCTTCAGAAATTTCAAAAAGTTTTGTCAAACATGACCTTCCACGCACAAATCTATGTGAACTGCTCCTAATCAGACCCTGTCTATCCAGATAATTAGATGTACTATCTCTGAGAATACTTACTATTAATTCAGTCACCAATGACGTCAGACTTACAGGACGATAATTGGTAGGTTTACTCTTAGAACCCTTTTTAAACAATGGAACCACATGAGCAATTTAACAATCCTCCGGCACCATCCCCGTTTCTAATGACATTTGAAATATTTCTGTCAGAGACCCTGCTATTTCTACACTAACAACCCTCAAGGTCCTAGAAAAAATGCTGCCAGGACCCGGAGACTTATCTACTTTTATATTCTTTAAAAGCTTTAGTACTTACTCCTCTTTAATCATCATCGCTTCCATAACTACCCTACTTGTTTCCCTTACCTTTCACAATTCAATATTCTTCTTCTTAGTGAGCACCGATGAAAATAAATTGTTCAAAATCTCCCCCATCTCTTTTGGCTCAACGCATAGCTGCCCACTTTGATTCTCAAAGGAGCCAGTTTTACCCCTCACTATCCTTTTGCTATTAAGCTTCTGGGACAGGTGGGACCTGTACAGGAGAGATGGTTTACACCTGAACTACAAGGGTACGAATATCCTTGCAGGGAGGTTTGTTAGTGATTTTGGGGAGGGTTTAAACCAGAATTGCAGGGGGATGGGAGACAGTGTTCCAGAGCAGACAGTGGAGCTGAGGTGAAAATAAATGTTGTTAACAGTTCTTGCAAAATCAGAAATAGAAGGGTTGTGTGTGCTAATAATAATCTTCTGAGATGTGTCTATTTCAATGCTCGGAGAATTCTGGGGAAGGCTGACGAACTGAGGGCGTGGATTGACACATGGAATTACGACAGTATAGCCATTACTGAAACTTGGCTACAGGAGAGGACAAATGTTCCAGGGTTCCGATGATTCAGATGTGATAGAGGAAGAGAAATGAACGGTGGGGAGAGGGAACGTTGGCATTGCTAGTCAGGGAAAATGCTACTGCAGTGCTCGGGCAGGACTGATTAGAGGGTTTGTCTACCGAGGCCATATGGGTGGAGCTGAGAAACAGGAATGGTATGACCACATTAAATAGGTTGTATTATAGACCACCCAATAGTCAGCGAGAACTAGAGGAGCAAATCCGCAGAGAGATAGCAGACCACTGCAGGAAACATAAAGTTGTGATCGTAGGGGATTTTAATTTTCCACATATTGATTGGGGCTCCCATACTTTTAGAGGTCTAAACGGGTTAGAATTTGTAAAATGTGTTCAGGAAAGTTTTCTAAACCATTATATAGGGATACCAACTAGAGAGGATGCAATATTAGATCTCTTATTATGAAACAAGTTAGGACAGGTGACGAAATTGTGTATAGAAGGGGGGCTCTTTGGTTAAAGTGATCATAACACCATTAGTTTGAAATTGATCATGTACAAGGTAGATCTGGTACTCGGGCTGAGGTTCTAAACTGGAAAAAGGCCATATTTGAAGAAATAAGAATCTAAAACCGTGGATTGGGGCAAGTTGATCTCTGGCAAGAATGTGATTGGTAAGTGGGAGGCCTTCAAAGTAGAATTTTTCAGCTTGTATGTTCCTATTAGGAATAAAGGCAAAGTGAATAAGAATAAAGAATCCTAGTTCTCACGGGATATTGGAACTCTGATAAAGAAGAAGTGAGAGATATAAGTCAAGTATAGGAAACAATGAGCAAATAAGGTATTTGACTAGTACTAAAAAGGCAAAACAATCTTTAAGAAAGAAATCAGGAGGGCTAAAAGAAGACAGGAGGTTGATTTGGTAATCATGGTGACGGAAAATCCAAAGACCTTCTGCAGGTATATTAAATGCAAAAGGATAGTAAAGGATAAATTTGGTCCTCTGAAAGATCATAGTGGTCTGCTACGTATGGAGTCAAAATAAATGGGGCAGATTTTATATGTTTTTTTTTCCCGTCCCTTTTATAAGGAAACTGATATGGAATCAATGGAAATAAGGGAAACAAGTCGTGAGGTGATGGATCCTACACAGATTGAAGAGGAGAGGGTGCTTGCTATCTTGAGGCAAATCAGAGTAGATAAATCCACAGGACCCGACAGGGTATTCCCTTGGACCTTGAAGGAGACTGGTGTTGAAATTGCAGGGACCCTGGCAGATATACTTAAAATGTCGGTATCCACGAGTGAGGTGCCGGAGGATTGGAGAAGAGCTCATGTTGTTCCGTTGTTTAAAAAGGCTCTAAAAGTAATCCGGAAAATTTTAAGCCGTTAAGTGTGACGTCTGTGAAGGTAAATTATTGGAAGGAGTACTAAGAGATAGCATCTACAAGTCTTTGGATAGACAGGGAATTATTAGGCAGAGCCGCAGTGGCTTTGATTGTGGTAAGTCATGTTTAACAAATCTATTAGAGTTTTTCGCGGAGGTTACCAGGAAAGTGGATAAAGGGGAGGCAGCGGATGTTGTCTACATAGACTTCAGTAAAGCCTTTGACAAGGTCCCGCATGGGAGATAAGTTAGGAAGATTCACTCGCTGGGTATACATGATGAGGTGGTAAATGGGATTAGACATTGTCTCAGTGGGATAAGCCAGAGAGTTGTAGTGGACGATTGCTTCTCTGAGTGGAGGCCTGTGACTAGTGGTGTGCCAAAGGGATCAGCGTTGGGTCAATTGTAATTTGTCATCTATATCAATGATCTGGATGATAATGTGGTAAATTGGATCAACACATTTGCAGATGATGCAAAGATTGGAGAAATGGTGGACAGTGGGGAAAGTATCCAAAGCTTGCAGTGAGATTTCGACCAGATGGATAAATGGGCTGAAAATGGTAGGTGGAGTTTAATATAGACAAGTGTGAGGTATTGCACTTTGGAAGGACAAATCAACGTAGAACATGCAGGGTAAATGGTAGGGCACTGAAGAGTACAGCAGAACAGAGAGATTTGGCAATACAGATGCAAAATCCCGTAACAGAGGCTTCAAAGGTAGACAGGGTCGTAAAGAGAGCTTTTGGTACTTTGGCCTTTATAAATCAAAGTATTGAGTATAAGAGTTCGAATGTTATGGGGAGGTTGTATAAGGCATTGATGAGACCGAATTCGGAGTATTGTGTGAAGTTTTGGTCACCCAATTACAGGAAAGATATTAATAAGGTTGAAAGAGTGCAGAGAAGGTTTACAAGGATGCTGCCGGGACTTGAGAAACTGAGTTACAGAGAAAGGTTGAATAAGTTAGGTCTTTATTCCCTGGAACGTAGAAGGATGAGAGGAGATTTGATAGAGGTATATAAAATTATGATGGGTGTACATAGAGTGAATGCAAGCAGGCTTTTTACACAGAAGCCTAGGGAGAAGAAAGCCAGAGTACATGGGGTAATGGTGAAGTGGAGAAAGTTAAAAGGGAACATGGGGGGGGGGGGTTCTGCTTCACACAGAGAGTGTTGGAAATGTGGAATGAGCTACCAGATAAAGCGGTAAATGCGAGCTCACATTTAATATTTACATGAATGAGAGGTTGGAGTAGGCAGAAAAATGTTTCGGCACAACCAGGAAGGGCCTAGAGGCCTGTTTCTCTGCTGCAATGTCCTATGGTTCTATGGTTCTAACAGACTGCGATATCTCTATAGATATGTTCCTCCTAATCCAGCAGACGGTTCACTCGTCTACAATGTAGCTCCGAATTCATGGCGATACATTTCTTATTCCTCATTTTCTCATTCTCATTGATGAAGGAAGAGCAGTAGATGTAGTGTATATGGATTTCAGCAAGACATTTTTTAAAGTACCCCATTCAAGGCTTATTGAGAAAGTAAGGAGGCATGGGATCCAAGTGGACTTACTCTGTGGATCCAGAACTGGCTTGCCCATAGAAGTGGTTGTCCATCATGGCTGTAGACGGGTCATATTCTGCATGGAGGTCGGAGATCAGCGGCGCGACCCAGGGATCTGTTCTGGGACCTTCAATCTTCCTGATTTTTATAATTGACCTGGGTGAGGAAGTGAAGGGATGGGTTATTAAGATTGCTGATACCACAAATGTTGGAGGTGTTGTGGATAGAGTGGCGGGCTGTTAGAAACAGCGGAACATTGATAGATGCAAAACTGGATTGAGAAACAGCAGATGGAGTTCAACCCAGATAAAAGTGAAGAAGTTCATTTTGTTAGGTCAAATGTTATGGCAGAATATAATATTAATGGCAAGACTCTGAGCAGTGTGGAGGATCAGAGGAATTTTGTGTCCGAGTACATAGGAAGCTCAAAGCAGATGCGCAGGTTGACTCTGTGGTTAAGAGGGCATACGGTGTATTGGTCTTCATCAATAGTGGAATTGAGTTTAGTAGCCGAGAGAAAATGTTGTAACAATATAGGACCCTGGTCAGACCCCACTTGAAGTATTGTGCTCAGTTCTGGCCGCCTCACTACAAGAAGGATGTGGGAGCCATATATTTGGTATGTATATCAAGAATGGTTGAAAAGAGATAACTATTTAATGAATATACTGCTGTTTGCTGGTTGCTGGTTAAAAAGATTCTTACTAGGAAATGGTTATTAGATCAGAGCCCAGGCTTAAGTGCATGGATGGAAATTACAACGGACATTTACAAAATTGAGAAGATACCAGCATCTGTTAATCATAAGTTGGAACTATTTGATTCATACTGTGGGGAAATGGTTTAACTGCATAACACCTCATAGGCCTGATTTCATTCTCAGAAAACAATGAACATGTTGTAAACAAAGATCACTCCCTACTTGTACATCGTTTCTTCCTTTCGCTTGTTCCTTCTTTCATCTCTTTTCTATAAGTGATTTCCTCAGATAAATATTCTGTGGAGATTTGTGACATATATGACTATATGGTATAAATGTACAATATCTGAAATACATCTTATGGTAATGTTTGTTTGATGATGAACTTCAATACAAAATATAAAAAAGAAAGGGTACAGAGGAGATTCACAAAGAATTTGCCTGGATTGGGGAGCATCCCTTATGAAAACATGTTGAATTCACTCGGCCTTTTTCTCCTTGGGACGAATGAGGATGAGAGGTGCCCTGATAGAGGTGTACAAGATGATGGGAGGTATTGATCGTGTGGATCGTCAGAGGCTTTTTCCAATGGCTGAAATAGTTGCCACAAGTGGACACAGGTTTAAGGTGCCTGGGAGTAGATACAGAGATGTCAAGGGTAAGTGTTATACGCAGAGAGTGCTGAGTGTGTGTAATGGGCAGCCGGCAACGGTAGTGCAGGCGATACAACAGGCTCTTTGAAGAGTCTTTTGGATAGGGACCTGGAGTTTAGAAAAATAGAGAACTATGTGTAAGCCTAGTAATGTGTAAGGTAGGGTCATGTTCAGCACAAGTTTGAGGGCCGAAGGGTCTGTATGCTGTTGTAGGTTTTCCATGTTTCTATGTTTCTACCCACAAAGCCTCACTTAGACGAGTTCTCTTGCCTGTTCTGACTGTGCTCTGCGGGGACATTTGCTCAGCCCTGTAATGTCACCTCTCCTCCTGTAATCATTCCGCTTTCTGGCGTCTAAAAATAGGGAAACACGAAAATTCGTGCTGTCCTGCTTGCACCCTATTCTCAATGATGGCTGCAATATCATATTCACTGTGTTGATTTATACCCCGAGCTCAACTGCGCTACTTAGAAGCTTCCTGCATTGAAATATACGGAGATCAGGTCACCAGTCGCATGATGCACAACGTTTTGATTCCTGACTTTTTCTGAGGTCTGAACAACATCTGTCTCGATTTTGACTCCTCTACCTGCTCTCGAACTCTGAATCCAATCCCCCTGCACCTCAGGTTCAACTACTCTCCCAAAAACCCTCATGCACCTTACTGACAAACCTTCCCGCAAGGATATCAGTTCCCCTCCAGTTTATGTGTAAACCGTCTTCCATCTCTTCTGTAGACATCTCACGTTCCTTGGAATAAGCACAATGAATTTTGCAGCCCTCCCACCTGCACCGTAGTTTGAGCCACGTGCAAAAATGTATGGTCTTCCTAGGTCTGGGCACACTGGGACGGGTGCTGGTCCTGTCCTTTAATGTAATAGCTAAATCTCTGACCTTACTGTGCAGAACCACCTTCCCATACATACCGATTTCATTGGTACGTATATGGACCAGGACGTCGAGTTGCTCACTCACCCACTTAAGAATCATAGAATCTTTTTGCAATTGCAGTTGAGCCTCTTTCTATTGCACTTAAGTCAACTACATTATTTCAACGTTTTAGGAGAGGGGTCAGAGAACATTCCCATTGAAATCCCCTCAATTCACATCGAACACTGTTGTGCTCTCCACCCTCAAAATTTTATATCAATTTCACTGTGATTGTACGTTCTTATCAGTTCAGTTTTGGGTCCCAATCAGAGACAGCTTCTATTTCTTCCCGCCACACTCGATTTAGGTTTTAGACAATGAGGTTTGAACGGTCTTATGCGCATTAAGGATTTGTGCACTGATAATATTTTTAATAGTTTTGATAACCTGTGCAGTAAATATGGCCTTTGGCATCATCATTTTTTTTCAATGCCTGAAGATTCTCCACTTTGTCAAGGAAAAAATACCCTCATTTCCTGATCTAGCACCTGCTATGTTGTGGGACAAACTCACTC
Organism: Hemitrygon akajei; assembly: GCF_048418815.1. Classification (NCBI taxonomy): domain Eukaryota; kingdom Metazoa; phylum Chordata; class Chondrichthyes; order Myliobatiformes; family Dasyatidae; genus Hemitrygon; species Hemitrygon akajei. The sequence goes on from NW_027331929.1 coordinate 8,091,001, forward strand.
TTAGCTTTAATAATAAAGGGCTGATCTCTGTACTATACTCGCAGCTGATGTCTTTGGGAGTTCAGCATCTAAACAAAACTACGATTAACTGGGAGGATGACCTTGGTGTGGATCTGGCTGAGGAATATTGGGCAAAAGCACTGAATAGGGTTCATTCCTCGTCATCATGTGCTAGACTGGGGCTCATACAATTTAAAGTTTTACACGGTACATTTAAGTAAAGCCAGGCGTGCTGACATATATCCCGGGACAGACGCTGGCTGTGACAGGTATTCCTTCTCTCCGGCTGGTTTAGTGCATGCATTTTGGTCTTGCCCTCATCTTGATGGCTACTGGGCACAGGTTTTGTTTAAATTATCAGTGAGGTTTTGGGGTGATACTGAGACCTTGCCCGCTTATAGCTGTATTTGGTGTGGCAGGTGATGTTGTGGGTTTAAATGCGAACCAGTCGGATATCATTTCACTCACATCGCTTTTGGCCCGTAGGAGAATCTTGCTGGTCTGGAAATCTGCCACTCCCCCATCTGCTGCTGCTTGGTTAGAGGACGTATTTTTTTTTTTCTTTTCTGAAATTAGAAAAGATTAAATTCACTCTGAGGGCGTCTGTGAGAAAGTTCTATTCGAAATGGGAGTCTTTCTTGTCACATTTTGGGAGTCTGAAGGATTAACCTACTAGTTGAGGGCATTTGATTGTACTTGGGAATTTGCTTCCCTTTTAACACGCATATGGTTTACCTCACAGGGTGGTTGATGAATTGTAATACGAGTGTATTCTGGATCATCTGAGATGTTGTAGATGTGTGTGGGACTTCGTCTTGAAGTAGTGTGGGGGTATGGCTGTGAAATGTCCGTACTTGTATATGTGAAAGTTTGTATTCTAAATACATTAGCTGTCATTGTATGTTCGGGGAGGGCGGATGAGGGGAGGTTTGTTTAGGTATAAGATACAAAAGCAAAATGGAGGAAATGTAATCCATTATGTATTCTATATTGTGCCGTTCCTTCAGGAAAATATATTATTAAAAACGAATCACAGAGAATAAATGGTGTGCTGTGAAAAGAGGAAGGAAGGGGAGGAGAGTGGGGCCACAGAAAGGGTTTTCAGATTCAGCCGTTGGTGCAGAACGTGTGAGGCGCCATTTTCTTATTCCCTGTCTTTGTTTGGAGTCTACTTAAATGCCGAAATCTGCTGACCCATGGCCAGGAGTCACAGACAGAGCGAGAATCCCTCCATCCAATCCCATGACACACTCCTGGAAACATGCACTGAGTAACGCTCCCTCCTCAACGATCAACACACCCCCGGGATCATACACAGAGTGCAACTCCCTCCATATTGTTTCAACACACTCTCTGGGGTCACACACAGAGTGGGGCTCCGTCCACTCCGTCCAAACACGCAGATCCTTGGTCTGATAACCAGCGAAGCTCTCTAAATATTATCCCATCACACTCCCGGGGTCAGACATGTGAAGTACCTCCCGCACCATCGCAGCACACCTTACCGGAGTCAGCAAAATTACGTAAACCTCTCCCTCCTCCGTTCTCCACACTCACCAATACCCAGCATTTCGGTTGTCCTGTAGTCTTGAATCGTGTTGTGTCTCTCGGAGATGGCGTCTGTGTGTGAGCGGATTGTGTGCTGCCGTTAGAGGAAGGAAGGGGAGGAGAGAGGAGGCCAGGGAAAGTGTGGCGAGTTTGCAGCCACTGATGCAAGTGGTGTGGAACACGTGACCGGCCTGTGCATGCAGAGTTGTGGAGATATTCAGATCCTGGCGATCGATATCCATGGTCCGGGGGGAGGTGAAACACCTGCCATCATCTCCCACTCATACACCCCACAATTGCCTGTGTCACAGAGTGGGAGGAGAATGGAGGAGCGTTTAGCGGGTGGAGTGTATCACGGTGATGGGGCGGGGCGTATGGGTGCGTACGGGATGGTGGAGAATGCAAAGTGTGCAGGAGAGGATGTGGGTTACGGAGACTGGGTTACTTGTAGGCGAGGGATGGGTGGCGGAGACGGGAGTGATGGACGGCAGTCTGTGTGACGGTAACTGGGAATAGTGTAGGGGTAGGGTGACGGAGTCGGGGAGTGGTTTTGTAGAGGGAGATTGTTATGCTTCCGGGGAGTACTTTAGTCGAGTTGCAATTCAGGGCCTGACTCTGTGTTGGTCTCGTTGAGTGGTGAGATCCTGCTGTGGGGCAGTGTGTCAGTGTGTCAGTGTCAAGATGAGGGGCGTGTTCATGTCAGATGTGGGTTCTGGCAGTGAAACCGAAATACTTTCAGTGTCCCATTGAAGAATATCTCCGTGTCACAGTGAGGGTTGTGTGTCTCGTTCATTGCTTATGCAAACGGTACTGTCCCAAATGCAATCAAGTCTCACTAATATCTTTCGTGTCAGGCTTAGAAGCGTTGACCCTTGACCTGAGCGCATCTGCCCTTCAAACAATACTTCCTGCGTTGAAACGTACGCATCTCAGAACATGAGTCCCAGCAGGCTCAAGCTTTGCTTCTTGACTTTTTCAGAACTCTAGTTTATACCACCACTCTCAAATTTTAATGGCAAACCTTACCGCTGGGATATTATTTCTATTCCAATTCAGGTGTAAGTTGACAGAGTTGCTCATGGCAGATAAAATGAAAGAGTTGAGCAAGGTGGGGGCGGTGATGCGCGGCCTCCAGTCTGGTGTATGTCCTGCCCCCTGGTGTTCGCTCGGCAGAATACAATCTCTTTTGTGAATGCCCAGCGGCATCAAGCTGCAGAAATGTGTGTGTGTGTGTGTGTGTGTGTGTGTCCTTAATACGTGAATGTATTTTACTGATATCCTAGATATGTTTGTTATCTTTATACTTGATACGTATTATGTGCGCTGCAATCCTAACTCTTCAGCCACATTTTAAACTGAATGTTCTTTCTCATTTTCGCCACACCTGCGCATAAATAAGTTTGTAGAACCGGCTCCCTTTTCCTACCTATATACTGGTGACGATAACGACCGCATACCATCGAGGAATCTCGTTCTCGTCCACAGTACCATTTTTCCGTTCCCCTAACAAAGACAATCCCATCGATACAGCTCGTCAGATTTCAACCCATTCATTGAGGAGCCACAGACCCATAGTTAGTTCCAGAAACCTGACCGGTGAGACTTTCCCCTGCTTGGCCATTTGCACCTCTCTCCTCTCATCCGGAAGTAACCAAAGTGGTCTACCTGATATTGAGCAGGTTGTCCAGAAGGGGTCCCTGTGCTGGCTCTGGCTGTTTAACCCCTTTCACCTTCCTGTCTGTCACACACTTTCCAGTATCCAACACCGTGGGTGTAAATACATCTCTATATGTCTTCACTATCATCCCCTCAGCTTCCCGAACGATCCCGAGTTCAGCCAGTTCCAGTTCCAACGCTGTTACGCAGTGTCACGGCGAGATGCGCGTGGGTGTCACGGTTTGAGGTCGTTTAGCGCCCGGTCGGGGTTGTGCCCATGTAATGGTGAGGGGTGTGTACGTGTCAGAGTGACAGCTGTGTGGCTCGCTCACTGCCTATGCTGTCTGTGAAGTGGATGTTCTCTGTGTTTCACAATCTATTGTCAAAGTCCTTGATCTAACCCACCACCCTTCTCTGCCCACTCGATGAGTTGAAGTCTGTCTTTTTGCCCCTCCTGCAGAGCAGTGAACGTAAATCACCGAACAGAACAGACCCTTCGGCCCACAATGTTCTTATATGCCAATTGAGCTGTATCACATCTGCCTGCACAACAACCATCTCCCTGCGTTCCCTGCACATTAACGTCCCTGTCAGAGAGGCACATGAACCCCTCTCTCCCTGAGTTTGTCAGTGAATCCCATGTGGCCTTAAGGCCGCCCATCAAATTCGAACACTTCCCGCTTCATCACGACTAATACAACCGAAACCGGGAATGTTGAGCTGACGCTCCTGCCCACCCTGTAACTGCGTCTCACCAATGTCTACAATATCACAATTCCAGCCATTGACCCCGGACCTGAGCTCATCGGTTTTCCGTACAATACTTCCTGCATTGAAACGGGAGGCAGCGCAGAACATGAGTCCCAGCAGGCTCAACCTTTTGGTTCCCCACTTTGTCTGTGGTATTAACAACATCTGTCCCAACAAACACTCCACTATCTGTTTTGGCATTCTGTTTTTCATCTCCCTGCATTACTATTTCAATCCCCTCCTCTTTAATGGCAGAACTTCCCGCTGGGATATTAGTTCCTGTCCAGTCCAAGTGGAAAAGGTGAGATTTGCTCAGTGGCGGAGAAAAGGAAGTAGCTGCTCAACGTGGGGGCGCTGTGGCGCGGCCTCCGGGCAGGTATATGTGCCGCCCCCTAGTGTTCGCTCGGCAGAAGACAACCTCTGTTCGTGTCCAATCCAGATTTCCCTCGCATTCTGTGGACCCTGGGACTCAAGCTGCGTTGTGGCCTATTTTAAGCCTCATATGTTATAGGTGTTTTTGCACCTTGGTCCTGGAGTAACGCTCTTTCGTTTGGCTGCATTTTGTGGCTATTCATATAAGATTGAATGGCAATTAAACTTGGATTGTATTGAAATAGGCCTTATACAGTTGTCACAACTTCCTTTGAAGAGAACCCAGTGATCCAGCTATCAGAAGCCCTCATTCATACCACGACAACTTCGCCACGTGTTAATCGGTGTTGTCTTCCTATTTCTGGAATTGTTATTACCGAACTTGGCCTGCTCACCCTCCCAGTTAAGATTGCAAAGGACCCGCTCAGAGTGGTAGTGTCCCTAATACTCTGGATGGTACACTGAACTCACAGTTAGATAGGGTAGATAAGAAAGCTTATGGAGTGTTAGCTTCCATAAGTCGAGGGATAGAGTTTAAGAAACGAGCAGGAATGATGCAGCTCTATAAAACTCCGGTTAGCCACACTTGGAGTACTGTGTCCAGTTCTGGTCGGCTCACAGCAGGAAGGATGTGGAAGCATTGGAAAGGGTACAGAGGAGATTTACCAGGATGCTGCCTGGTTTAGAGAATACGGATTATGACCGGAGATTAATGGAGCTAGGGCTTTACTCTTTGGAGAGAAGCAGGATGAGAGGAGACATGATAGAGATACATGGTATCCTCTTAATACATGATATTAGGAGGAATAGATAGAGTGGACAGCCAGCGCTTCTTCCCCAGGGCACCACTGTAGAATGCCAGAGGACATGGCTCTAAGTTAAGGAGTGGAAACTTCAAGGGGGATATTAGAGGAAGGTTTTTTACTCAGAGGGTGGTTGGTACGTGGAATGCACAGCCTGAGTCAGTGGTGCAGGCAGATACACTAGTGAAATTTAAGATTCTAAAAGACAGACATACGGAGGAATTTAAAGTGTGGGGTTATATGGGGGGCAGTGTTTAAGGGCCGGCACTGTGCTGTATTGTTCTATGTTTCTATGTTTTTCTAATCCCCTAAACATGATCCCCAATAGCACAGCTCGCCTCATCGATCCCCCCCCCCTTCCCTTCTGAACCACAGAGCCAATATCAGTGCCAGACACCTGACCTGAGACACTTCCCTCTACCTAGTCATTTGACCCCTCCCCCATCCAAAAGCATATCGAGGGGGTTGGCCACAGGGGGAACACTGTACTGGGCCTGTCTGTTTAACCTTTTTTCATCGGCCTGACTGTCACCCAGTTTCCTGTCACCTGCCCATTCGGTCTAACTTCCTCACAATAAGTCATTCCCTATCAGCACTAAGCTTCCCGAATGATCCAGTTCCACTTCCAACCCCTTAATGTTAGAAGCTGCAGCTGGATGACCTTCTTACAGGTGAAGTTGTCAGAGACTCTGAAGGTCTCCCTGCCATACCACGTCCTGCAAGAGGAGAATTTAACTCTCCGACCAGGCAGGCCTACTGTTCTAACTGTGCAATTATAAAGAAGGAAACAATAAATAAACTAAAAACAAATTCACCAACAGAAACCCCTGGCTTATCCTAATTTTCCCTTGCTAATGAGCGTGACTCGCTGATTGGTTTTTGTTCAAACATACGCGAGGCGCTGCTTTCTAATGCACACTTCACTTCCCGCTCATGATCTCTGATTAGAGGCTGCTGCAACGCTGTAATTATATGAGTCTATGACTCCCATAGAGTGGGGATACATTCAAACTCCTGAAGTCAGACACTGAGTGACGCTCCCTAAGCAACGATACATCACACAGTGTGGGGGTCAAAAACGCCGTGAAGATTCCTCGGCGCTCCGATCCAACAGTAGTAGTAGTGAAAAAAAAATCTGAGACAGACGCTGAATAAAACTAACTCCACACCGTCCCATCACACACTCCCGGGATCAGACACAGAGTGAATCTCCCTCCACACCGTCCCATCACAAACGCCCGGGGTCAGACACAGAGTGAATCTCCCTCCACACCGTCCCATCACACACTCCCGGGATCAGACACAGAGTGAATCTCCCTCCACACCGTCCCATCACACACTCCCGGGATCAGACACAGAGTGAAACTCCCTCCACACCGTCCCATCACACACTCCCGGGATCAGACACAGAGTGAAACTCCCTCCACACCGTCCCATCACACACTCCCGGGATCAGACACAGAGTGAAACTCCCTCCACACCGTCCCATCACACACTCCCGGGATCAGACACAGAGTGAAACTCCCTCCACACCGTCCCATCACACACTCCCGGGGTCAGACACAGAGTGAATCTCCCTCCACACCGTCCCATCACACACTCCCGGGATCAGACACAGAGTGAATCTCCCTCCACACCGTCCCATCACACACTCCCGGGATCAGACACAGAGTGAATCTCCCCCCACACCGTCCCATCACACACTCACGGGGTCAGACAGAGAGTGAATATCCCTCCACACCGTCCCATCACACACTCCCGGGGTCAGACACAGAGTAAATCTCCGCCCACTCCGTCCCGTCACACACTCCCGGGATCAGACACAGAGTGAATCTCCCTCCACACCGTCCCATCACACACTCCCGGTATCAGACACAGAGTAAATCTCCCTACCCACCGTCCAATCACACACTCCCGGGATCAGACACAGTGAATCTCCCTACCCACCGTCCCATCACACACTCCCGGGATCAGACACAGAGTGAATCACCCTCCACACCGTCCCATCACACAATCCCGGGGTCGGACACAGAGTGAATCTCTCTCGACACCGGCCCATCACACAGTCCCGGGATCAGACACAGAGTGAATCTCCCTCCACACCATCCGCTCACACACTCTGGGGATCAGACACAGAGTGAATCTCCCTCCACACCGTCCCGTCACACAGTCCCGGGATCAGAGACAGAGTGAATATCCCTGCACACCATCTCATTACGCACTCCTGGGGTCAGACACAGAGTGAATCTCCCTCCAAACCGTCCCATCACACACTCCCGGGGTCAGACACAGAGTGAATCTCCCCCCACTCCGTCCCGTCACATACTCCCGGGATCAGACACAGAGTGAATATCGCTGCACACCATCTCATTACGTACTCCCGGAGTCGGACACAGAGGGAATCTCTCTCGACACCGGCCCATCACACACTCCCGGGATCAGACACAGAGTGAATCTCCCTCCACACCGTCCCATCACACACTCCCGGGATCAGAGACAGAGTGAATATCCCTGCACACCATCTCGTTACGTACTCCTGGGGTCAGACACAGAGTGAATCTCCCCCCACAGGTTCAACACAAACTCGTGGTCAGATGCCGAGTGAATCTCCCTCCACACCGTCCCATCACACACTCCCGGGGTCAGACACAGAGTGAATCTCCCCCCACTCCGTCCCGTCACACACTCCCGGAATCAGACACAGAGTGAATCTCCCTCCACACCGTCTCATCACACACTCCCGGGATCAGACACAGAGTGAATCTCCCTCCACACCGTCCCATCACACACTCCCGGGGTCAGACACAGAGTGAATCTCTCTCCACACCGTCCCATCACACACTCCCAGCTCAGACACAGAGTGAATCTCCCTCCACAACGTCCCATCACACACTCCCGGGGTGAGACACAGAGTGAATCTCCTACTGCACCGTCCCATCTCATACTACCGGCGTCAGACACAGAGTGAATCTCCCTGCAATCCGTTCCATCACACACTCCCGGGGTGAGACGCAGAGTGAATCTCCTTCCGCAGAGTCCCATCACACACTCCCGGTGATCAGATACATAGTGAATATGCCTGCACAACGTCCCGTCACACACTCCCGGGGTCAGACACAGAGTGAATCTCCCTCCACACCGTCCCATCACACAATCCCGGGATCAGACACAGAGTGAATCTCCCTCCACAACGTCCCATCACACACTCCCGGGGTGAGACACAGAGTGAATCTCCTACTGCACCGTCCCATCACATACTCCCGGCGTCAGACACAGAGTGAATCTTCCTCCAATCCGTCCCTTCACACACTCCCGGGGTGAGACACAGAGTGAATCTCCTTCCACAGAGACCCATCACACATTCCAGGGGTAAGACACAGAGTGAATCTCCCTCCATACCGTCCCATCACACACTCCCGGGGTCAGACACAGAGTGAATCTCCCTCCACTCCGTCCCATCACACTCTCCCGGGGTGAGACACAGAGTGAAGCTCCCTCCACACCGTCCCATCACATAGTCCCGGCGTCAGACACAGAGTGAATCTCCCTCCACTCCGTCCCATCACACACTCCCGGGGTCAGACACAGAGTGAATCTCCCCCCACTCCGTCCCGTCAGACACTCCCGGGATGAGACACAGAGGGAATATCCCTGCACTCCATCTCATTACGTACTCCCGGGGTCAGACACAGAGTGAATCTCCCCCCACTCCTTCCCGTCACACACTCCCGGGATCAGAGACAGAGTGAATCTCCCTCCACAACGTCCCATCACACACTCCCGGGGTGAGACACAGAGTGAATCTCATACTGCACCGTCCCATCACGCACTCCCGGGGTGAGACACAGAGTGAATCTCCCTCCAAACCGTCCCATCACACAATCCCGGGGTCGGACACAGAGAGAATCTCTCTCGACACCGACCCATCACACACTCCCGGGATCAGACACAGGGTGAATCTCCCTCCACACCGTCCCATCACACACTCCCGGGGTAAGACACAGAGTGAATCTCCCTCCACACCGTCCCATCACACACTCCCGGGGTCAGACACAGAGTGAATCTCCCTCCACACCGTCCCATCACACACTCCCGGGGTCAGACGCAGAGTGAATATCCCTCCACACCGTTCCATCACACACTCCCGGGGTCAGACACAGAGTGAATCTCCCTCCCCACCGTCCCATCACACACTCCCGGGGTCAGACACAGAGTGAATCCCCCTCCACACCGTTCCATCACACACTCCCGGGGTCAGACACAGAGAGAATCTTCACTCACACCTTTCCACGAGTGATTTCCTCTGAGTTATTCCGTCCAATCACACCATCCCGGCTCTGATATTATCTGTATTTTCATCACCCCACTCCCTCCACCCCGGGGCAAATCGCATCAGACACTATTCTATTCATCCTCTTCGATGGTGTAAACCATTTCCTGCCTCTGAAATTTCCTTCATTCCATTGTGATACGTGTACCTGTGATACATCTCAGAGTGAAGTATTAATCCAATCCTACGCTTTCAGTTAAGAGACTTCTGGCTGTTCCCCCTCCCACTTAAGAATCATGATTCACTTCCAGAGGACGGATTACTGTAACTTTCCTCTGTTAGTTGGTCCTCCGTCCACACCGTGCCGGTATCCAACAGTGATATATCAGTTGTTCAGTGGATAGCCAGAGGAGTACTGTGCTCTGGCTCCTTAACCGCTTACCCCTTCCTGGCTGTCACCCATTTTCCTCGGTCCGGCACCTTGATTGTAACCACCAGATGCCGTGCCCGGATGTAATGTACCCCTGGCTACTGTGGGAGGCGGGGGAGGAGATTGCTGAGTAGCTGGGGATGATCTTTGCATCATCAATAGCGAGACCGTAGAGGTTCTAGTGGATTGGTGGGTTGTGAATATTTTCCTTTATTCAAGAAAAGGAGTACTGATAGACCAGGAAATTATAGACCAGTGAGTCCATCCTCAGTGGTTGGTAAGTTGATGGAGAAGATCCTGATTGAACTTTTTTGAGGATTTGTGTAAACTTATTGATGAAGGAAGAACAGTAGATGTACTGTATTTGGATTTCGGTAAGGCATTTCATATGGCACCCCATGTAAGGCTTATTGAGAAAGTAAGGAGGAATGGGATCCAAGGTGACATTGCTTTGTGTATCCATAACTGGCTTGCCCAGAGAGGGCAAAGCGTGGATGTAGACGGGTCATATTCTGCCTGGAAGTCGGTCACCAGTGGATGTCCCGCCGATCTGTTCTGGGACCCTCACTCTTCGTCATTTTTATAAATGACCCGGATGAGGAAGTGCAAGGATAGATTAGCAAGTTTGCTGATGACACTAAGCTTGGAGGTGCTGTGGATGGTGTGGAGGCCTGTCAGAGTTTATTTGGTCTTTATAAATCAAAGTATTGAGTGTAAGAGTTGGAATGTAATTGTGAGGTTTTATAAGACATTGGTAAGGCCGAATTTGGAGTATTGTGTGCAGTTGTTGGTCACCTAATTGCAGGAAGGATACTAATAAGTTTGATAGAGTGCAGAGAAGTTTTACAAGGATATTGCCGGGACTTGAGAAACTGAGTTATAGAGAAAGGTTGAATAGGATTTTATTCCCTGGAGCGTAGGAGAACCAGGGGTGATTTGATCGAGGTGTATAAAATTATGATGTGTATAGATAGACTGAATGCAAGCCGGTTTTTTCCAGTGAGGCCAGGGGATAAATAAAAAGATCAGACGTCATGGGTTAAGAGTGAAGGGGGGAAAGTTTAAAAGGAACATCAGAGGGGGCATCTTCGCGCAGAGGGTGTGGGAGTGTGGAATGAGGTGCCAGATGAAGTGGTGAATGCGGGCTCACAGTTGACATTAAAGAAAACTTGGACAGGTATACCGATGGCAATAACATGTTAGTCAAAGACATACCGCGGATATTTTGAGGAATTATTCCAAACAGTACAGTTAATTTGTTAGGTTGTAAATTATTGTTAACTGCTTCAGAAATTGTAGAAAAACTGACTTCAAAAACTGTTCCAGTATAGAACAAGAACAAAACATGTATGTCAGTGTAGCTGTCTCAGTTTTACATCTATCAAAATAACTATCAACAGTAGGGAAGAGTTTCATTTTTCTGAGTCTATTTCAATCTTTTATTTTTATTGATTTAAAAGCATAAGGGTAAATACAAGTCAGAGGAGAAGTTATCTCAAAGACATATGTCAATAAAAGTACAAAGAAAGGAATATACACTGACAAAATCTTGTATAGTATAATATTGAGCTGATATAAAATGAACCACAGCTCCTCTTAATAATTCATAGACGAAAAGACTCAAATATAACGATGTACAATTTTAAATTGAATCAGTGAATGACTAGCACAAATCGAAGAAGTGTTCACCAACTTTAGAATCCGCATCCAGTCCTCCGTCATAAAAGTCAAATTATGTTCCTTCTCACAATCTTGTTAAACCTTAAATAAAGGAAGCTTATCCCATTGTAATATTAAATGACAAATTCTTCCAATGGAGCCCTTCATCAAAGGGTTCTTGCTCGTAATAGTATCTAACAGGTCGGCATCCAATACGTAAGGAGCATTACTTAAATATTTTTGACAAAAGACGAAGAATTTGTAAATGTGACTTATAAAAATGGTAAAAGGATGGAGGTTTTGCTTTGCCTAATTTAATAATGCTGCATTACTCGGCTGCTAATGTGCGATATATGTCCTTTTGGTTACAATGGGTTGATAAGAACAAGCGGCCAATTGCGGTAGATTTCAATATGGAATTCAAAGCTGTGAAACAGTTTGATTTAACGTCGTTATTGGCAGCTGCTCTACCTATACAACTAGCTAAAGTTGCTAAATTAAATTTATCCCCTGTGATAAAGTATTCTTTACAAATTTGGCTCCAGTTCCGTAATTTTTTTTTTAATCTTAAAAAAAAATAAACGTTGTAATTTAATTTATCGAAATTATTATTAAGCCTTCTTTGAGTGATCCATATTTTATTTTGGGAATATAAAGGTATTAATTCTTTCTTTAGATCTATTTAAAGAAGATAGAGTGATGTATTTTGAACAATTAGTTGATAAGTATTCTCTCACACTCATACATTTTTACAATACCTTCAAGTTAGACATTTCTTACAAAAATATTTAAGCATTTGACCTCATTGAAAGCTATCGAATGTTTTTTAGATCTATTTAAAGAAGACAGACTGAGGTCTTTTGAACAACTGGTTTATATATATTCTCTTTGACACTCATACTTTTTTACAATACCTTCAAGTTAGAGATTTCTTACAAAAACATTTAAGTAATTGACCTCATTGAAACCTATCGAATGTTAAAGGTACTCGGTGGAGGGACTGTGGGAGATGGTTTCCTCTGTTCAGGGAGACTATCGAATGTTAAAGGTACTCGGTGGGGGGACTGGGAGAGAAGGATTCCTCTGTTCAGGGAGACTATCGAATGTTAAAGATACTCGGTGGAGGGACTGTGGGAGAAGGATTCCTCTGTTCAGGGAGACTATCGAATGTTAAAGGTACTCGGTGGAGGGACTGTGGGAGAAGGATTCCTCTGTTCAGGGAGACTATCGAATGTTAAAGGTACTTGGTGGAGGGACTGGGAGAGAAGGTTTCCTCTGTTGAGGGAGACTGAGACATGCAGGGGAGATTCAGAATAGAAGGATTCCAATCTAGACAGGAGATTGGGAGGAATTACTTCAGCCAGAGAGGAGTGGATTTCTGGATTTTTCAGCAGCAGGCGTCGGTGGAGGAAAAGTCACTGCAAATATTTAAGATATATTTAGGACAAAGATCGAGCGAGGAAAGAGGTTGTGCTGAGGGAATTTGAGCAGCTGGGGCCTAACCTGAAAAGCAGAACGGAAAAGGATTACTCTCCGAGCCACGGGCAAATTGGCAGAGGGTAAAGAAGATTCGAGACTGCCATGCATGGCTCAAGAACTGTTTTGGGAGCAGTGGGTTTGAATTCAAGAGAAATTGGCGCCAGCATTGGGGAAGGAGGGAGCTGTTCCAATGGGACGGGCTACAACTGAACAGTGATGGGTCCTGGATTCCAGCGAGTCGCATAACGAGGGCTGTGGATTGAAACTAAATAGTAGCTGGCGGGTTCAACAGATTGGCGGAGTATGGATCAAGCAAACGAGAAAGGTGTGGATAAAGATCCAGTAAAATCAAAAGATAAAAAAAAGAAAAGTAAGAGTGGAGTGAAGTGAAGCGAAGAAAATTCAAGTGTAAAGAGAGGAAGATAACATGATTTTAAAAGCACAATGAGTGTAAAAGTACTTTATCTGAATGTCCGTAGTTTTCCAAATAAGGTCAGTGAACTTGTGGCACAGATCACTACAAAGGGGAATGATTTAATGGCCATTATAGAGACGTGATTTCAAGGTAGAGAAGATTGCAAATATCCGAGTATATCGGGTAATGCAGAAGGACAGACAGGAAGGTCGAGGAGGTCGGGTAGCGCTCTTCATTAAAGATGAGATCAGGACGATTGTGAGAGACGATATAAGATCTAAGGAGAGGAATATTGAATCCATCTGGGTGGAGATAACGAATAGTGAAGGGAAAAACTCACTGGTGTGAGTTGTCAATGGAACAGCGAATAATATCATTACAGTGTCACAGACAGGAAACAGAGGAATATCTGAGGCATGTAAGAATGGAACAGCAGTTATCATGGGGGACTTTATCTTGCACAATCAATTTGTTCGAGGCAGTCTTGAGGAGGACTTCATAGACTGCAGCCGTGATGGCTTTCTGGAACGGCATGCAGTTTAACCTTCAAGGGAACGTGCATCCAAGTTCGGCACTCCCATTCCCCGGAGTATGGAGAGCTGTTACTTTCCACTTGAGACTCAGACTGCCATTCATTGCCAAGCACATTCCTTCGTGGAATGTCTGTAGTTAAAAGACTCGTGTTGAGTACTCAGTGCTCGACTGTAGGAGTTTAATTTCCTCATTGGATTTATTTACTCTGGTCTTGGTTAATTCCAATCTGAGTCTGAGTGTATTCTAGACCTGACTCTGCACGGACCTTCACCACCGTCCATATCTCTCTCTTTACTGAAGGGATTACAATGTCAGGAGTTTGAGGTGATGTGGTCTGTCACTGAAAACTCGCGAGTTTCTCCGGATGTACGGCGGAGAGCATTCTGGTTTGTCGCATCGCCGCCTGGTGTGGAGGCTGCAACGCACAGGGTCGCCAGAGGCTGCAGAGGGTTCTAGACTCAGCCAACCCCATCACGGGCACAAACCTCCCCTCCATCGTGGACATGTTCAAGAGGGACCTCATCCATCACTGAGGACCCTCACCACCCGAGAAGTGCCCTGTCATTTTTCGTACCATCGTGGAGGAGGTACAGGAGCCTGACGACCCGCACTCAATGATTTAAAACAAGTTATTTCCCATCCACTATCAGATTACTGAACGCTTCCCGAATCTATGAACACCCTCGATATTCCCCTATTTGCTGTGTTTATTATTTTTTGGAACTTACATTAAATTTACATCTTTGCGCAGTACTGATTGTACAAATGATCAACTCTCAGGTGGTATAAGTCACAGACAATAAATCAGATGGTGATTCCCGTGGCAAACACGCGATTCAGATAGACAGGACATGTGGCACGCTGGTCTTCACTGAGTACAGGAGTCGGGAGGTCACACTGCAGTTGTACAAGACATCGGTGAGGCCACACTTGGAGTACTGTGTTCGGTTCCGGTCGCCATACTGTGGGAAAAATGAGCTGGAAAGAGTGCAGTGGGAGATTTACGAGGATGCTGCCAGGATTCGAGAGGCTGAGTTGTGAAGACCGGGCTGGCTTGAGGTGTTTATTCTTTGGGCGGCACGGGTGACATTATAGAGGTGCATAAAACCCCGAAGGGCATAGATAGAATGAATGCGCACGGTATTTTATCCCAGGGTGGGTAATCTGTGAACCAGAGTGCACAGCAGTGAGGTGAGACTGGGTGGAGAGGAGGGAGCAAAATAAAAGAGAAGGAGGATTGGAAAACGGTGCGGGGGGAGAGAAAAGTGGGAAAGATGGCGAGAAAGAAGGAGATTGGTGGGGAAAGGAATATAGGAGAGTGTTGGGGGGAATGGGATGCGAGTTGTGGAGGAGAATGGTTTGGGAGAGGCAGAGTGTTGAAGCGTCAATGTGAGGCTGAGGACGATAAGAGTGGGGAGGAGAGACGTGGGAGGCAAACGGATTGTAATGTGATTCAAGTAGCCCCTAGGGACTGTTGACAGAGATCCTGGATCTTTTCAGGAATATCCGTGCACAAATGAACACACTTCTCGCAGATGAAAGGGTGTTGACGATTGCAGTGGTTCCTCCATACTGACGAGTCGCAGGTACCGCAGATGGAGGTTCCAGTGTCATGCGTGTATATCAGACTAGACGCCTCTTCCCTATCAAGGAAGGTTAAACAATTTCAACAGGGTTAAAAGAGCTCCAGGAGGGCACCCAAGACAGACACCGATCTAATCCCACTGCATCGCACTAACCACACAGACCAGTGTCGGTTTCCAAACTAATCCCCTTGATCCGACTTTTATCCCCACAGACCCGTATCACTCCCCAAACTGATGCCACTGCCCCGCACTCTCCCCCACAGCCCTGTGTCAGGTTCTAATCTATGATCGTTACCCCCTCACTTTCCACTGCCCCGGTGTGTCTCCAAACTAATCGTACTGACTTAATCCCAATACGGGAACATTCCGAACTCACCCCTTTTCGCATTTTCCAATCCAATATGTTCTGTGTTGATGAACGAGAGCGTTGGAAACAACATTCTGCGAAATTAAGCTCATTTAATTAATGTTAATAAGGATCCTTTGTCAATGCCTGAACCTGGGATTGTCAGATGGGACGGTCGAGAGAGAGGGAACTTCACTTTGTGTCTGACCACGGGTGAATGTGATGAAACGGTGAGGAGGGAGCTTCATTCTGTGTCTGACCACGGGAATGTGTGATGGGACGGTGTGGAGGGACATTCACTCTGTGTCTGACCCCGGCAGTGTGTGATGAGACGGTGTGGAGGGAGATTCACTCTGTGTCTAACCCCGGGAGTGTGTCATGGGACTGAGTAGAGGCAACTTTTCTCTGTATCTGACCCCGGCTCTTTCTGTCTTTTTTTAAATATCTCCTCTCTCGGTGTGACAATTACCTCCTCTTGTTTTGAATTTATTTTCAGCAGCCTTGCATCAAAGTTGGAACAACGTTCCTTCGCTTCATTGTAAGATGTTGCCAACGTGGATATGAAATAACAACGGTCTTCATTTCTGATCCAGTCATGGGAACACGTTTGATCTGCAAATCAAGTTCAAGAAGAAGTGAATCATCTTCCACATCGTCCCATCACACACTCCCCGGGGTCAGACACAGAGTGAATCTCCCTCCACACCGTCCCATCACACACTCCACTGGTCAGACACAGAGTGAATCTCACTCCACATCGTCCCATCACACAATCCCGGGGTCAGACACAGAGTGAATCTCCCTCCACACCGTCGCATCACACACTCCCGGGGTCAGACACAGAGTGAGTCTCCCTTCGCGCCGTCCCATCACACACTCCCGGGGTCAGACACAGAGTGAATCTCCCTCCGCGCCGTCCCATCACACACTCCCGGGGTCAGACACAGAGTGAATCTCCCTCCGCACCGTCCCATCACAAAGTCCCGGGGTCAGACACAGTGTGAATCTCCCTCCGCACCGTCCCATCACAAACTCCCGGGTTCAGACACAGAATGAATCTCCCTCCACTCCATCGCATCGCTCACTCTCGGGGTCAGACACAGAGTGAATCTCCCTTCACACACTTCCAGGAGACACAGAGTGAAACTCCCTCCACACTTGTCCCGCTACGCCTCCCTGGGTCACACACAAAATGAATCTCCCGCCACCCCTCCCCATTACACACTCCCGGGGTCAGACATAGAGTTAAACTCTGAACCTGCACCCTCTAACCATCTTCCTCTGCCCTGTGATGAGGACCATATGAAGCGGGGTATATTGGCTCACCTCTTCTCCTGGTGAGGTATTGGCAGATCTGCGCCTTGCTTTCGGTGCTGGTCCTGTACTCCATTTCGACCCGATTGAATTGCTGACGGAGATTGGTATGCGCTCGATTCAGAACAGACAGGTCAGAGTTGAGGACGGTTATGTTCATTTCGAGGATGGAGATGCGGGAATGCTCTGATAATTTGGATTCCAGTGTCGGTTGATTCAGACCATATTGTTGCTGGGTCCCGTTCATCTCCTGATTCTGACGAATCTGCAACACTGAGAGTGTCGTTGTCAGGTGAAGACGCTGTCAGTGTCACGGTGTCTGGTGTGTCACTGTCACGGTGTCTGGTGTGTCGTTGTCACGGTGAGGGCTGTGTAGTTTTCACGTGTGGGCTGGACGGTGTGATGGTGTGGGACGTGACGCTGTGACTGTGACGGTGTCATGGTGAGGAGCGTGTAGTTTTCACGTGTGGGCTGGACGGTGTGACGGTGTGGGACGTGACGGTGTGACTGTGACGGCTGTAGAGGCGTCACTGTGACGGTGTCATGGTGAGGGGCGTACGGGTGTCTCGCTGTGAGGTGTGTTGGTGTCAAAGCGTTTGCTGTTTCGTTATCAAGGTGTTGGGAGTTTTGCTATCACAGTGTGAGTGAGTGTGGTTACCACGGAGAGGTGTGTATCGGAGTGCCGGTGAGTGGTGAGTTGGTGTCACGGTGAGAATGTTTCGATATCACGTTGGGGGTCGTGTCAGTGCCACGAGGTTTTACAACAACATTTTATTCCACTCTGTTTACGGTCTGAATCCCCCCGGAGCCCATTCGACTCACCGTGGATCGAGAGCCCGACCACTATCGCGACGAGGACGGCCGTAACTAGGCAGAGTAGGTAGATCTTACGGTCCGGTCTATTTCCAATGTTCTCGTTCGCCTCCTGTTTATGCGCACCTGTGGAGACGTCATTCAACCTGTGTGTGAATTCAACCGGGACCCGCATCGTGGCTTACTTCCACTCACTAGCAGTGCTCCCTCCTTCCACCGGCAGCACCCCGTCCCTCTCTCAATCACATCGCTGAGACCCACATTCTTCGGTTTGGCAAAGGCTGACAAATGTCTCACTGATCCCATTGATCTGGGAAGAGTGCAGACGAGATTTACGAGGATGTGTTGTGTCTATTTGCAAGAGCCGTATTGTCAAGGCAGGATACCTGGGAGTTGGAGGAGCAGAGGAATCTGGGGGCACATGTCCGCAGATCCCTGAAAGTTGCCTCACTGGTAGATAGGGTAGTTAAGAAAGCTTATGGGTGTTAGCTTTCATAAGAGGAATAGATAGAGAGGACAGCCAGCGCCTCTTCCCCAGTGCACCACTGCTCAGTACAAGACGACATGGCTTTAAGGTAGGGGCTGGGCAGTTCAAGAGGGATATTGGAGGAAGGTGTTTTTACTCAGAGAGTAGTTGGTGCGATCTCTCGCATTTCACACAACAGGATTGGATTTTCACAGTGGGTCTGGGAACTGAGGAACTGAGTTATGGAGAGGGTTCAGGCAGGTTGGGATTTTATGTCCTGGAACGCAGGGGTGACCTTACAGAAGTGTATGAAACCAGGAGGGGCACATAGAGGGTTAATGCGCACAGTCCTTTTCTCTAGGCTTGGGGTCCAGGACAAGACTACACCGGGCTAAGGTGAAAGCAGAAAGAGATGTAAGTGGCAACTCAAGTCACAACTTATTGTTTATCCAGACGGCGGTCCGTCTATGGAACGAGCTAACAGAGGAAGCGACCAATGCAGATGCATCGGAACTTGAACACTTGTGCGTATAGAACGTGACCCCTTCGTAATAACGTCATCGCTTTGAACTCTGACCTGCCTCCGCAGCCACTGAGAGTTCTGCGGGTCTCGAGGCAACAGGAAGATCTTCATACTCATTGATGTGTAGTTCGTCGCTCCGAGGGTTCAGCAGTGAGTGGGTGGAGTTCAGACCGTCTGAGAGAGAAAGCGAGAGATTGAGAGAGAAATAAAAGGAGGAGAAACCGGCAGAAAATGAGCGAAGTGACAACAGAGGGACTGAGCAGAGAGTAGATGGAGAGAGGGCTGATAGGCAATAAGAGAAGGCGAGGGAGAGAAGTAAGTGAGGGCTGAAATACGTGCAGCCAAGGGCAGGAGAGAAAGCGCAATGAATAGATGGAGGGGTTGGGGAGGGAGGGTGAGCGACTGGTGCGATGGGCCGGAAAATGGGAAAGAATGGGGGAGAACGAATGAGGGATAAAGAAGAGAGTGTTGGCGGTGAAGAGGGAGAGAGGTTATGTGAAGGTGGAGTGATAAGTGTGTGAGAAATAGCGAAATAGTCAGGGAAAGAGGGATAGAGTGAGGGGATGAAAAAAGTGGGAGGGAGAGGGACAGAGGGAGTTGAGGGAGGCAGCTAAGGTGTTTTTACATTTCATAGTTGATTTATTGTTTACAAGCTTTTTTTATTTTCACAAATGGAACACATGACGGGTTTGTGGGGATGACCATGTTCTGGGGATTCTCCTGCTCCAATGTGACCCTTTGTTTCGTGGCTGCCTGACAGAGGAAGAGCGGCGAGGCAACGTCGTGGTCAGCACACCGCTTTGCAGTGCCAGCGACCCGGGTTCAATTCGACAACCAGGAGCATGTGGCCAGCAGCAGAAATCGCCATCCGACTGCGAATATACTTACTGTTCTTTGACCGAACAGGGATGGTCAGTGTGAGTGAGCCGGTGTGGACGCAAGGTGTTTAGCGTATGCATTCACGCACTTGGTAAATTAGACAATCAAGATACTCGTCGGTCAATGCATCTCTGATCATTATTACAAGGGGCGACTCTTGTAACACATTGAACTGGAAAGAGTACAGATGGAGATTTACAAAAATACTGTCGGGACTCGATGGAGGGAGTGACAGAGGGAGGTCAGAAAGGTCGGGACGATATTTTTTGGAGTACAGGGGTGACCTTTCAAAGGTATTTAAAGCCTCGACGTGGGCTCGCAGGTCTTTTGAAACAAGGAAACGCATTTTCGGTCATCTTGGAGAATCGAGGACCAGAGCTCGCAGGTCTAAATTGAGAGGAGAAACATGCAAACACATCTAATTGTGGAACCGATTAACAACCTGTTGTTACCCAGATTGTGCTCAGTCCATGGCACAAACTGCCAGAGGTAGTGGTAGAGGCAGATGCATTAGAAACATGGACACTTGGGAGTCTTACACGTGACCCCTTCAGAATGGCGCTGCTACTGTGAAATCTGACCTGTCTGTGCAGTGACTCGCATCTCGCCGGGTCCCGAGGCAATGGGAGGATCCTCACTCTCATCGATGAGGGTTTCATCTTTCCCAAAGTTCATCTCTGAGTAGGTGGAGATCAGACTGACTGGGGAAGAAAGTGAGAAAATGAGAGAGAGAGAAATAGAAGGAGAGACCGGCAAAGAATGGGGGAGGGGTCAGGACAGAGAAACAAGAAGAGAGGGCTGAGAGGTAGGGGTTGGAGGTGAGAGAGAGGTAGAAGTGAGGGGAAAGAGCCGAGGAGACGGAGCAGGAGAGTGAGGATGAAAAGGATAAATGGAGTGAGGAGTGAGAGATTGGAGCGATGGGCGAGAAAATGGGAGTGAATTCAGGAGAGACAACGGAGAAAGACGGAGAGAGGAAGAGAGGGAGGGAGAAAAGGGAGCGAGGTTATACATAAGGGAGTGAGAGTGGTGAGAGAGATAGCGAATGAGAAGGTGGGAGTGGAGATTTTGAGGGAAGGAGAACTTTGCAAGGCAGAGGGATTCGAGACAAAGGGAGAGAGGTTAAAGGGAGCAGATTAAGAGAGGGGGAGAGATCGTGTGGGAGAGAGAGGCGGGGTAAATCCAGAGGAGGAGAGGGTGTGGAGTGAAGTTTACGGGAAATTGGGGGAGCGCGAGATGTTGTGAACGGGGAGAGAGACTGAGATAGGAAGGAGCGAAGGTGGAGGGGCGAAGTGAGCGGACTGAGGGAAAGAGTGCGCGAGGACAGCGAGCGCGGTAGAGAGGTGAAGTGTGATAGAGAGAGCAGAGAGTGTGGGGAAGGGGAGAGAATGGGGAAGAGCAGTAGATCGAGGGGAAATGGCAACAGGAAGAAGGAGAGTAAGTAGAAGCAGGAGGCGTAGAAGTGGAGAGATGTCGAAGACACAGAGAGAAGAGCTGGGAAAGGAGAGAGAGTGAAAGAGGGAGCGTGAGAGAAAGGAATTAGTGAGCCAGAGAGGATGAGAGAGATTTAGCGTGTGAAAGATAGGGGACGAAAGAGGGAGGAGGGGAGAGAGAGGTATGAGAGAGTGGGGTTACAACGGGAAAAAGGTTGTTCACATGTTATAGAGATCCACTTCCTCACCGCCTCTTTCCACTCTCCCCCCTCCTCGCCACTCCGCCCAAGGTGTTTCCTGCTCACCGCCCATGCCACAACGCTCCCTGCTCTCGCACCACGACACCAACCACACAGTTCTCCCGCCTCATTGCCCCCAATTTAACCCCCTCACACAGAACTCCCACCACATCAAAAATCCCTTTGCTTTCTCTGTACCAATTCCCAACCAGAGCAATCTCCTCATCCCTTTCCGCAGAACCCCCCCCCCCCCCACCACGTATAGCGCCCCGTCCACTGCTATGCCTCCAACCCGACCTTTCCCAGACCGCACCCACCTCACCGACCCTCCCATAGTCCCGTATCTCATCGCCTCTCGCACGCATTCCTCTGACTTACTGTCTAACAGGGAACCATTAGGGTCAACTCTGTGCTCGCCATGAGATTTATCGACAGGAATGGACATAACAGCGAAAACAGAGTCAACCGACTTCTTACATTAAAACAAAATGGGAGAATGAAAGAGGTATAGTCATAATTGAGGAAGAATGGACACTAATACGGAGATATCAATGGAAGTGTACCAGTTCACAGAAATGGAGGGAGTTTGGATGGAAAAACTTGATAAGATTTTTTATTACAGATTCTCAGTAATCCCATTATGATAGTAACCTCCCTGCTTGCTTGAGAAATTGTGGAAATCAAAATGCAAATCATTATCATGTTTTTTGGGACTGCCCTATTAACAAAAAATATTGGAGGGGGATACACAATGCCCTAGAATACATCTTTAAATGTGGAAAACCCTTAGATTGTAAGACCATATATTTTGGATATATACCTCAAGAATGGTTGAAAAGAGATATATATTTAATTAATATACTGTTGGTGGCTGGTAAAAAGACTCTTACTAGGAAATGGTTATCGCAGGAGAGCCCAACTTTAAATACATTGAAGAAAATTACAATGGACATTTACAAAATTGAGAAATTAACAGCATGTGTTAACCATAAGCTGGAACAATTTGATTCATACTGGGAAAAATGGTTTAACTACATAATGCCTCATAGGCCTGATTTTATTCTCACAAGTCAATGAATCTGTTGTAAAAAAAAAAAGATCACTCCCTACTTGTACACAGTTCTTTCCTATTGCTTGCTTTTTTCTTTCCATTCTCTTCTATAAGTGTATACCTGAGATAAATACGTTGCGGAGATTTGTGAATATATGATTATATGATAAATATGTACACTGTCTGAAATACAACTTATGGAAATGTTTGTTTGATGATGAACTTCAAAAAAAAATTACAAAAAAAAAAACAAAAAAAGAGAAACTTCCCTCCATCTGTCCGGACCCAGGGATGAGAGTAGGTCTTGAAATTAAGTTCCACGTAAAATACATTAGGGTCAGCTGGGGACAGAACAGACAGAGACACAACTACTGTGAAACCTCCACCACACCGTCCCATCGCACAATCCTGGCGACAGAGACAGAGTGAAGTACATTCCACATTGTACCATCACAGACTGCTTGGGTCACATACAGAGTGAAGCTCCCTCCACACCGTCCCATCAATCATACCCGGGTTCAGAGAGAAATGAATCTCCCTCCACACTGTCACATCACACACTCCCGGTGTCAGACACAGATTGAGGCTCCCTCACACACTCCTGGCGTCAGATACAGAGTGAAGCTCCCTCCGCACCATCCGATCACAAACTCCCGTTGCCAGAGACAGATTTAATCTCCCTCCACACCGTCGCATCCCACAATCCCGGCGTCAGGCAGAGTGAAACTCCTTCCACACCATCCGATCACACGCTTCCAGGCTCAGACACAGAGTGAAGCCGCCTCCGTCGCGTCACATCAAGAACTGCCGGGGTCAGACACTGAATGACGCTCCCTCGACTCCGTTCCATGATACACTCCCGAGGTCAGACGCAGACTGGTCTCCATCCACACCGTCCTCTCACAGTCTCCCGGGGTCAGACACAGAGTGAATCTCCCTCCACACCGTCCCATCACACACTCCCGGGGTCAGACACAGATTGAGGCTCCCTCCAAACCGTTCCATCACACACTCCCGGGGTCAGACACAGAATGAAGCTCCCTCCACACCGTCCCATCACACACTCCCGGGGTCAGACACAGAGTGAATCTCCCTCCGTACCGTCCCATCACGAAATCTCTGGATCAGCCTCAGAGTGAATCTCCATACCCTCCCACCAAACCATCTGGGGTCAGACACAAGATTCAAGTTCAGTCCACTCCGTCACGTTACCAACTCCTGCGGTCTGACACAGAATAATTCTCCCTCCACACCGTCCCATCACACACTCCCAGGGTCAGACACAGAGTAAAGTTCCCTCCATACCGTCCCATCACACAGTCATGGGGTAAGACACAGAGTGAATCACCCGCCACACCGTCGCATCCCACACTGCCGCCGTCAGACAGAGTGAAACGCCTCCACATAGGCCGATTACACTCCCGGGTTCAGACAGAGAGTGAAACCCCCTTCACACCTTCCCATCTCACACTCCCGGTGTCACAGGTTGAATCTCCAACCAGACCGTCCCATTATCCAGTCCCTGGATCAGAAAGGGATTGAACGCCGTACATCCGTCTCTGCCCCACTCACTTTTCGACGGAGACAGTGAGTCCGGTTTTACAAGCACCGCATTCATGCAAATCTCACTGTCGTCTATCTTGTCGGGGATCCTCTTCGTCTCTGAGCTCAGCGGCAGAAACAAACACCAGCTGAGCAGCTGATAAAGAGAGGAGCCGAGAGCAGAGGGAGGACGTGCTGGGGTACAGGGAGATTGACGGTGTGAGAGGAGTTGGTCAGGACCGATGAAAGTGGCTCGGGGAAGATTAGTGAGAGTGGGGAGAAAGAGTGGGGAGGCAAGATTGAGGGGGAGGGTAGGGCTTGGCGGAAAGTAAGTGGTATACTGGGGTCAGAAAGGGGCGATGTGTGGAGAGAGGGTGGTCAGAATAGAGAGGGGTAATTTTTGGAGAGTAATTAGGGAAGAGAGTGAGTAAAAGAGAGCGAGCTAACTGGCGAAAGCAGGAGAAAGAGAGAGACAGAGACAGAGAGAAACGGACAGGGAGGGGGGCGAAAGTTGAGAAGGAGGAGAGAGAGGTCTGCAGAGAAGGAGGAAGGATGTAAGGAAGGCACGATTGAGGGAGAAGAATATGGAAGTTGGAGGGACATAGGAAGAGATAAAGAAATGGAAGAGGGGAATGAATGAGGGATGATGAGTGAACAGAGAGAGAAAGACAGATGGATATATTGTCACTCATGCAGAGCCTTTATTGTCAGAGATATTTGCAACGAATACCCCTCCCCCACCCCAACCTCCAGTTGATTCCTGGTTTGAGCGTCAGCTCTCCCATTGCTCTGCTTATAACCGGTGCTTCAGACCCTCCGTGCTCTGGAAACCACGACCCTGGGACAAACCCACAACACCCACCGAAGTAAGCGAGCCCCCTCCCTCCGAGAAGACGTCAGAACAATAGATTGTCATTTTTAA
Organism: Hemitrygon akajei; assembly: GCF_048418815.1. Lineage (NCBI taxonomy): Eukaryota > Metazoa > Chordata > Chondrichthyes > Myliobatiformes > Dasyatidae > Hemitrygon > Hemitrygon akajei. Next base: position 8,116,028 of record NW_027331929.1, read on the forward strand.
ACTGTGTAGCACTTATTGAATAAAGCCCACATTTAGATATTTAAGTTCAGGAAGCTAACACATGCTGCGCGGTGTCTATAAATTCACCACTACACTGCAGGGATCAAAGTCCTAGCCTGTCCAACCGCTCCCTATAACTCAGTCCCTCAAATCTTGGAAACATCCTTGAAAATCTTTTCTGGACTCTTTCCTGGTTAATGACATCTTTCGTTTAGAAGGGCGGCCAAGATTGAACACGCTACCCCAGTGATGCACACCAGCATCCTGTACAACACTCCTTAACTTCCCAGCGGCTATACTCAGCAATAAAGGCCTGTTACCAAAAGCTGCCTTTCAAGTCGTCAAGTCAAGTCAAGTCAACTTTTATTGTCATTTCGACCATAACTGCTAGTACAATACATAGTAAAAATGAAACAACGTTTTTCAGGACCATGGTTCAAATGACACAGTACAAAAAACGAGAATGATCTATGTAATAACAAAAACAACACAGAGAAAACTATACTAGACTACAGACCTACTCAGGACTGAATAAGGTGCACAAAAACAGTGCAGGCATTACAATGAATAATAAACTGGACAGTAGGGCAAGGTGTCAGTCCAGGCTTCGGGTATTGAGGATTCTGATAGCTTGGGTGAAGAAACTGTTACATAGTCTGGTCGTGAGAACCCGAATGCTTCGGAGCCTTTTCCCAGATGGCAGGAGGGAGAAGAGATTGTATGACGGGTGCATGGGGTCCTTCTTCACCCGTGAGAACATGAGCTGGGGGATTATCAGTATTTCAGAGAAGTATTGAAGCGTGCGGTTACACCGACTGGACCGTCACAAAGGCAGTAAAAAATAAAAATGGCAGCGAAGTCAACCTAACTGACAAAGGAGTTCAGCAGCTCTCACAAAAACCCTCCATCACCTTCTGTCTATCAGTTTCTCTCTCGGTGTCCCTCGGTCTCCCCTCACTATCTCCGTATTTCTCTCCCATGAATGCCTCTAACACGCGTCAATTCGCTTCTCTCTCCGGCTCTCTCCTTTTTCCTTCAATCCCTCTCTCTCCTCTGCCTTTCTCTTTTACTGCCCTCACTAAGCCTTCTCTTTTTGTCTCCCCACCCTCTCTACTCCACCTTCTCTCCTCCCACTCTCTCCTGTTCACATTGAACGTTCAGCGGACTGAAATGTGAAAGAGCCGTCTGTCCCGTTCCCAGGAAATGCGCCGCCCAATGCGAGTTGAAAGGAAAGGGGCGTTTTGGAAATAGTGGGGCGATTGTGGTGGGTGGATGTGCTGGAGCGGCTGTGCGTGTGGGTGTGTGTGTGTGTGTGTGTGTGTGTGTGTGAGAGAGAGAGAGAGAGAGAGAGAGAGAGAGAGAGAGAGAGAGAGAGACAGACGGACAGAGAGCCTCGGCACCGTCCGAATAAACACACCCGCGTTCAGACAATTCAGACATGAAGTACAGCTCACTCCACGCCGTTACATCCCCCTCCCGGATTCAGACACAGTGCGAATCTGCCGCCTCACAGTCCGATAAGACAGTAACGGATTCAGAAAGCGAATCTCCCTACTTCCACTCTCAGCAATCTCCGTTCCTGTAGTCTCTGACAGTGTCTGTCTGAGAGATAATAACAGTGTGCGAGAGAGCAGATGTAGAACTGAGTGAGGAGAGAGAGGGCGGTGAAGGGGAGCTCAGTTTGCAGGCATTGGGAGGAAGTGGTGTGAAACCACACGACCGGCCTGTGCTCACAGAGAGGCAGAGAAGCTGAGAACCGAGAGATCGATATCCGGTAGAAGTGAACAGAAATAACATCAACGGTGTGGAGGGAGCTTCAACATGTGTCTGACCCGGGAGTGGGTGATAGGACGGTGTGGAGGGAGATTCACATTGTGTCTGACCCCGAGAGTGTGTGAGGAAACGGGGTGGAAGAGATTAACTCAGTCTGACCTCGGGATTGTGTGATGGGACGGTGTGGAGGGGGATGAGAACGAGTGCATGGAGCTTCACTCTGGAGTGAATATGTCTTCTGTGTATCTGACACAGAGTCAATATCCCAAAAACACAGTCCAAGCGTTAGACACAGAATGAAGTTGCTTCCATATCCGCCCATCTGAGAAATCCGGGGTCAGAATCAGAGCGAGACTCCCTCCACACCGTCCTATCACACCCTCCCGGGGTCAGACACAGAGTGAATCTCCCTCCACACCGTCCCATCACACACTCCCGGTGTCAGATACAAAGTGAATCTCCCTCCACACCGTCTAATCATAAACACCCGGGGTCAGACACAGAGTGAAACCCCCTCCACACCGTCCCATCACACACACCCGGTGTCAGACACAGAGTGAAACCCCCTCCACACCGTCCATCACACACATCCGGTGTCAAAGAGCGAAGCTCCCTCCACATCGTCCCATCCACACACTCCCGGGGTCAGACACCGAGTGAAACTCCCTTCCTCCGTCTCTCTGCCCCCATTCACCTCGGGAACGAGATGAAGAGTCCTTTTTTGTGAACTTCACATTCATGTAAGTCTCGCTGCCGTCCATCCTTTCGAGAATTCTCTGCGTCTCTGAACTCAGAAAGGGAAAATGGCCGTTGACAAAGAAAGCCCGTGTTCACTGGGTAGATTAACTGACACGAACAAACACCAGATCAAGGGCCTATAATGAGAGAGGCCAAGAGCAGGGGAAGGAAGTGCGGGGGAGGAGAGAGATTAAAGTTGTGCTAGGGCAGATGGAGTGTTGGGGGGAGCAGTAGAGGGTGTGGGGTGAAAGAGGGGAAGAGGAGAATGAGGGAACTGGGGAGGTCGGAGAGAGAGAATTTGGAGACTGTGGCAGAGTGGGGGAGTGAAAGTGGGGCGAGTGGGTGAATGAATGGGTAGGGAGTGCGGGGCAGAGCGGGGTATTCTGAGATAATTTAGGGGGAGGGAGGGAGAAAGCAGAGTGAAAGCTGACGGGGGGAATGAAAGGGAGACTGAGAGAGAAAGGGAGTGACGAACAGGTAGCGGGTGAAGCGTATAACAGGGAAGAGAGAGCGCTGCAGAGAGGGAGGTGGGATGCAGTGAAGGGACGATTGACAGAGTTGTGGACGATGGAGGGGTGATAGGAAAAGAGGGGAGGGTGAAAGGAGTGGAAGAAGGGGATTAGAGAGGGATAACAGGTGAAGAAGGGGTGAACCACAGTTAGATATGTGACACTCATGCAGAGCCTCTCATGTCCTCCTCATCTCCCACCAGCGGTTGTTTCCTGGTTTGACCGTCCCACTGCTCTGCTCATCACCGGGGATTCAGACCCTCTGTGCGCGGGAAATCACGACCCCAGGGACAAACAACCAACACCCACGGAAGCAAGCGAGCCCCCTCCCTTCGAGTGAAATGAACAACTCTTTCTCAGTCTCTCTCTCTCTCTCTCTCTCTCTCTCTCTCTCTCTCTCTCTCTCTCTCTCTCTCTCTCTCTCTCTCTCTCTCTCTCTCTCTCTCTCTCTCTCTCTCTCTCTCTCTCTCTCTCTCTCTCTCTCTCTCTCTCTCTCCTCTTGTCTCTCTCTCAAATCTACACCGAATGTACACCTGCAGAAGTCGAAAACAATAGCTTGTCGTTTTGGACAGTGCAGTACTTATCAAAGAAAACGGACATTGTTCTGTTGAAGTTTACAGGAAACCAACGCACGCTGACGTATTCTGAGGTTTGACTCTCGTCACCCATGGCAACATGAGCTAGGGGGTTTATCAGTTTTTCAGAGAGGCCCTGAAAGCCTGCGCCTACACTGAGCGGGTCTTCGTCAAGACAGCAAGACAATAGCAGGAACGTCAGCACAAAAGACGGAGTTCAATATCTCTCTCAAACATCCTGCATCACCTTGTTCACACCCCTTTGCTCTCTGCATCCCTAACGGTCTCTCTATTTGTCCTTCATGATCGCCTCTAACCCACTCTAACTTCACTCTTCCAGCAACCTTCCACTCTCAATCCCTTCCCTCCCTGTGCCTTTCTATCCCAATGTCGTCTTCGCTGAGCCTTCTCTTTCTCTCCCCCCACTCTCTCCACCCAACTTCCCACTCGCCCACGCTCACACTAAACTTTCACCTGGCGGAAAATCTGATCTGCCCGGGCAGAGACAGAGACGGAGAGAGAGAGAGATGGCGGGTAGTCAGGGAGAGAGGGTGGGATAGGGAGATAGTGGTTGTAGAGAGGAGTAGAGAGAGAGGCAAACTGGCGTTGAAAGAGAATGACAGTACAGAGAAAGAGGGAAATTAGAGCAAGAGTGAGACAGAGTGATACGGTAGATTGAAAGAGAGAGATTCGAGGTAGAGAGTGTGATGTAGAGAGAGATTGTGACAGTGGGAGAGAGAGAAAGACAGTTGGTAGAGCGAGAGAGAGGGGCAGGGCGAGAGAGAAAGAGAGTGGGGATGTAGCGAGAGTGGGATATAGAGGGATTGTGCGTGGGTCTAGAGAAAGAGAGAGACTATGTGTTTAGAGAGATATTGAGTGGAGAGAGGGAATTGGCAGCGATAGAGGTTAAGAGAGAGGAAGGGTGCGTAACTGGGGAGGCAGTGGCGTAGAGAGAGGAGAAGAGAGGTGAGAGAGAAAATTTGATGTAGAGAGAGTATGTGGGGAATAGAGGGAGGGGCAGTGGACGAGAAAAAGAGTGGGTGTACAAAGAAACAAGGTAGATAGAGGCGGTAGAGTAAAAGAGGCAGTAAGGATAGGGTGAAAGAGTGGGCAGAGGTTGTAGAAAGAGTGGGGTTTGAGCAAAAGGAGGGTGGTAATAATGGAGAGTGTGGTGTTAGAAAGTGGGAGTAGAGTGAGAGTCAGAGAGAGAGGCGGTAGAGACAAAGAGAGAGAGACAGCGTGTGTGGTTGTGAGAGAGAGAGAGAGAGAGAGAGAGAGAGAGAGAGAGAGAGAGAGAGAGAGAGAGAGAGAGAGAGAGAGAGAGAGAGAGAGAGAGAGGAGAGAGAGAGAGAGCACGACAGTGAAAGAGAAGATGAGAGAGTGGAAATAGAGTGTGAGAGAGAGTGGGATATTCCGAGAGGGGTAGGGAAGAGAGCGACGTTACAGAGAAAGATAGAGTGGAGGCGAGAAAGGCAGGGTGTGGGTAGAGAGAGAAGAATATGGAGAGAGAAAGCGGGGGGTGGAGAAAGGGAGGGAGAGGGTAGAGAGGGATAGTTAGAAAGTGGAAGAGTTAGTCTGTCTGGAACGAGGTAGTGGTGGTATAGCAAAATAGAGGGAGTAGAGAGAGTGAGAGAGGGACGGTACAGTGAAAGAGGGGGAATGTTGCAGAAAGAATAGGCGAAAGAGCAACTGCAGAGAGAACGGGAAAGAGTCGGGTACAGAGAAAATGGATAAAGAAGGGGGGTTCAGAGTAAGAGTGGTGGTAGAGAGAAGGGACGAGTGGAGCTAGAGAGCGAGGGATGGATTGTGTGGGGTGTAGAGAGAGGGAGAGATAGAGTGGTGGTAAAGAGACAGAGAGGTGGGTTAGAATGAGAGGGAGAGAGAGGGTCTGGTTAGGGTGTGATTGAGGGTAGAGAGACAGGGATAGGATAGCAATAGAGGGAAACAAAGAGGGTGCTGTTAGAGAGGGAGAGTTAGATGTCGGGGTGACAGTTGGAGATAAAGAGAGAGAGAATATAGAGAAAGTGGGGTAGAGAACGTCAGCGTAGGGATAGTGGGGTTAGAGAGAGAGAGAGAGCGGGGTAGAGAGAGAGGTGTTAGCGACAGAGTGGGTGTGGATAGAGAGTGTGTGGTGTAGAGTAAGAGAGGGTGTAGAGAGAGGCAGAGCGGGGATACTGAGAGAGAGGCCGGGGAGAATCGGTTGTGAAAGAGAGAGAGTGGGGTAGCGAGAGAGGGGGCAGAGCAAAGTAAGAGAAAGAGTGGGATAGAAAGAGAGGGTGAGTGGGCGTAGTGAGGCAGAGGGGTTAGTGAGGGAAAGGGCATGGGGGTAGAAGAGAGACGCTAGGTTAAAAGAGAGAGTGGGAGCAGAAGCAGAGATCGTGTTTGGGTAGAAAGAGAGACTGTAAAGAGAGAGAAAGAGTCGGGGGAGGGAGGGAGAGGGTCAAGAGAGAAAGTGGTGAGAGAGAGAGAGATAGTTTAGAGAGAGAGTGCAAGGAAAGACAGATAGAGTGAGGGTGTAGAGGGAGAGAGGCAGAGTGGAGATGCAGAGAGACAGAGAGAGGCCGGGAGAATCGTTAGTGAAAGAGAGAACGTGAGGTAGAACGAGAAAGAGATAAGCGGAAAGGGGGCAGAGAGATGGGACAGAGTATGGAAAGAGAAAGAGTGGGGTTAGAGAGAGAGGGTGAGCGGAGGTAGTGAGGCAGAGGGTTAGTGAGGGAGAGAGAGTGGGGGAAAATGAAACACGTTAGGTAAAAAGAGAGAGTGGGAGCAGAGGCAGAGATCGTGTGTGGGTAGAAAAGAGAGACGGTAGAGAGAGAGAAAGAGTCGGGGAGGGAGGGAGAGGGCCAAGAGAGAAAGTGCGGAGGGAAAGAGATATATAGGTTAGAGAAAGAGAGAGTGCTGTCGAAAGAGGGAGAGAGAGTGCGAGGAAAGACAGATAGAGTGAGGCAAATCAAGAGAGGGTGGGGCCCAGAGAAACAGAGAGTAGAGAGAGAGAGTGAGAGAGACAGCAGAGACAAAGAGAGTGTAGTTAGAGAGATACTAAGGGTACAGCGAGAGAAAATGAGCAACTGTGGAGGCATAGAGCGGGTAGAGAGGGAGAGAGAGAGCTGGTTAGAGCGAGGGTAGGTGTAGAGCGGAAGGGGGAGCGTAGTTAGACAGACAGAGGTGTGTGTAGGGGTAGAGGGAGGGTGGTGATAGAGGGGGATAGTGTGGGAGCAGATGAAAGAGGGGGGGTGTCGTAAACGTGAATGAGGGTAGAGAGAGAGGCAAAAGGGCAACAAGGGAGAGGAAGGGAGACCGTGCTGATAGAGAGGGTGAGAGAGTGTGGTGGAGTGACAGAGATAGTGGGGTGTAAAGAGAGATGGAGAGAGAGAGAGTCGTGGTAGAAACAGAGTGGGTTAGAGAGAGAGTGTAGAGGAAGAGAGAATGAGTGGGAGTTACAGCAAGAGAGCGGGGTAGAGAGGGCGGGGGACAGAGAGTGGGGGTACAGAGAGTGGGGAAGAATGAGTAAGCGGGGCAAATAAAGTGAGAGTTAGTTGTAGACAGAGATAGAGGGGAGTGGTGAGAGAGAATGAGAGACTGGGGTGGAAAGAGAGGGAAGAGGAAGGGAAAGAGTGGGGGTTAGAGAGTGCGAGTAACGTTTGAGAAAAGAGAGTGGTGGAATGAGAGAGGAAAGTGTGTAGGTACAGAGGCGTGGTAGAGGAGGGGAGAAGACAAAGAGAAGGGAGAGAAAGTGCAGGTTGATAGAGGGTGTAGAAAGAGGGAAAGCGGTGGTAGAGATGCAGAGAGAGATGGATGAGTATGGAGGGTGTCGAGGAGAGAGAGATGTTAAAGGGAGCGATTGGGTGCAGAGCGAGAGATAGAGAGAGAGAGAGAGAGAGAGAGAGAGAGAGAGAGAGAGAGAGGAGAGAGAGAGAGAGAGAGAGAGAGAGAGAGAGAGAGAGAGAGAGAGAGAGAGAGAGAGAGAGAGAGACAGAGAGAGAGAGAGGGACAGAGAAAGAGAGCAGGCTAGAGAGGGTATGTGGGTAGAGAGAGGTGTGCGGTGAAGAGAGAGCGGGGTTGCAGATTAAGGGAGCGAGTAGAAACAGTGACAAGCGGCGGCAGAGAAAGAAGAATAAACGGGTATAGAAACAGAGAGTAACCATTTAACAATTACAGCACGGAAATAAGACCATCTCGGCCCTTCAGCTCCGTGCCGAACGGTTACTCTCACCTACTCCCACCTACCTGCACTCAGCCAATATCCCTCCATTCTATTCCTGTCCATATTCCTATCCATTTTCTTTTAAATGACAAAATCGAAGCTGCCTCTAACACTTCTACTGGAAGCTCGTTCCACACAGCTACCACTCTCTGAGTAAAGAAGTTCTCCCTTTTGTTACCCTTAAACATTTGCCCCTTAACTCTCAACTCATATCCACTTGTTAGAATCTTCCTTACACTCGATGGAAAAAGCCTATCCACGTCAACTCTATCTATCCCCCTCATAATTTTAAATGCCTCTATCAAGTTCCCCCTTCAAACTTCAGCTCTCTAAAGAATAAAGACTTAACTTGTTCAACCTTTCTCTGTACTTAGGTGCTGAGACCCAAGTAACATTCTAGTAAATTTCCTCTCTACTCTCTTAATTTTGTTGACATCTTTCCTATAATTCGGTGACCAGAACAGTACACAACACTCCAAATTTGGCCTCACCAATGCCTTGTACAATTTTAACATTGCATCCCAACTCGTATACTCAATGCTCTGATTTATAAAGGCCAGCATACCAAAAGCTTTCTTCACCACCCTATCCACATGAGATTCCACCTTCAGTGAACTATGCACCACTATTCCTGGATCACTCAGATCACTCTGTTCTACTGCATTCCTCAATGCCCGACCATTTACCATGCATGTCCTATTTTGATTAGTCCTACCAAAATGTAGCACCTCACACTTATCAGCATTAAACTCCATCTGCCATCGTTCAGCCCACTCGTCAAACTGACCTAATCTCTCTGCAAGCTTTGAAAACTTACTTCATTATCCACAACGCCACCTATCTTAGTATCATCTGCATACTTACTAATCCAATTTAGCACCCCATCATCCCAGATCATTAATGCATATGACAAATAACTTTGGACCCAGCATAGATCCCTGAGGCACACCACTAGTCACCGGCTCCAACCTGACAAACAGTTATCCACCACTGCTCTCTGGCATCTTCATCCGGCCACTGTTTAATCCATTTTACTACTTCAATATTAATACCTAACGACTGAACTTTCCTAACATAACCGTCCGTGTGAAACCTTGTCAAAGGCCTTACTGAATTACATATAGACAACATCCACTGCTTTACCCTTGTCAATTTTCCTAGTAACCTCTTCAAAAATTTCAATGTTATTGTAAGATAAGTAGA